>NC_028639.1:33190498-33276419 GCF_001406875.1 Solanum pennellii | reverse complement strand
CTCTTTATATATATATATATATATATATATATATATATATATTGATTTCTTTTTTATTATTAACCTTTATGAAATTATAAACATAAATTGTAAATACTACACTTTATCTACTAAAAAAACATTTATTTGAAGAAAAATGTAAATATAAAAAAAAATTATAAGAGGAAAAGGTAAATATAGATATATAAAAAATTAAATATTAATCTAAAATCTTTAAACGATTTAATTATTTTGAATTATGAAAAAAAGTAGAGTAGAGATATCAACATTTTAGTTAATTTTTTTATAGAGAAAAGACATAAAGTTACCACTGAAGTTGTCTCGAATTTTCAAAAAGACACCTTAACTTTGTGGGTGTTCTATTTCTCCATTGAACAATTTAAGAGTGTTATAAATATCCTATTTTTCACCCAACCCCAATTGCAAGAAAAAAGGTGCAATCACGCACCAATAGTTGTTTGACACGTATTAAGTTCTTTTAATTTTTAATTTCATTTTCATTTTCATTTTTTCCCTCTTTCTTCTTAAATCTTCATTACTCAAATCCTTTGTTCTTTGTTGTAAATCCTCCAAAAGTAGTAGCCATAGTCACCTCCAATGTAGCTTCTATGATGCTTCCATGTTACAACACTATTTTCGTTATCAAAACATCACTAAATAAAATCATTTCCAAACTCTCAAGTTACTAAAGCAAGGTAATGAGATCAAAGAAAAAGATGGAGTTTCATAGTATTCTTTAATCAATGGACTTCTAAAAATAAATAAATAATAGAAGAAAAAAAAAAAGAAAAACAAGAGACAAGAAAAAAAGTATTAAAAATGCATGATCTTCTAAGTTGAAAAAAATGAAGAAAAATGTAATTGAATTTTTAAATTTGTGTGAAGAAGATAATAAGGAACATGATGTAAATTAATTAAATAATTAATATTAAAAAAATATAGTTACACCTGACACTTTATAACTGGTTATGATAGTAAAAAGATTGGGTAACGCGCCCTACATACGTGATAACAACCGAGTAAATGGAAATGACCATTTACAAAAATATTAAATAATTTGATGGGTGATGTCTTTATGTAAAGAAGTAACGTTATAATTTATACATCGCCTTCATCAGATCTGGTCGTCTCTTTTTATGTATGTATCTCCTTCAGCTTTTTATCTGTTCAGTGCTTTTAGTTCTTCGTTTAGAGCCTGTTTGGCTCAGCTTAAAAGCTGGTCAAACTGACTTAAAAGCTGATTTTTGACTTATTTAGCTGTTTGGCAATACTCAAAATAGCTTATTTTAAGTTAAAAAAAACTTATTTTAAGCCAAAAGTTAAAAGCTGGGATAGGGGTGCTTTTTTTTTTTTAGCTTATAAGCTGTTTTAAGTTGACCACATTTTTATCTTTTTGCCCTTAATATTTTTATACAATCTCCAAATTACAACATATTCCTAACATCTCTTTCTTCCATTTTTCCCTTTTCACGTTTGACATAGCAACTTCAGCACTTTTATCCAAACACATAACTGCTTATTTTAAAAATAAGTTTCAGCACTTTCAAAAGTACTTTTTTAAAGCTGCTTTTATTAAGCCCATCCAAACGGGCCCTTAATCTTTCCTTGCCTGTTGGTCGAATTTATTTCTTTTTTGTGCATTTTGGGTATGTTTTCGTATTTGAGCTACCTTTTTCGAACTGAATGTGGGTTTTTTTTGTTCTTTGGAAGATTTGTAATAGTGAGCGCTTATTTTTTGGGCCTAAAGCCACTAGCCACCCTTGTTTCTTTGCTTGCCATGTTATAATGATGCTGAAATTTTTGATGGTGTAGTAAGCTGCCTTTGAGTGTTAGTAAGCAATGCTTTGAGAACTATTAGAAGTACAGATAAAAGAAGTATAATGCCATGAAAGAGGGAAATATTTATGATGCTTTTTGAGCTATGGAAGTGATAAATTTTAATAACCTGATAGTAATAAATAATCTTTAGGTTTGTCTTTGTTAAAAATTTTAATCCTTATTTTTGTTGATAATCGTGGTGTCTGGGACAACTCGTATGCATCGAAATCACCTAGTAGTTTTGGCCTTCGCTCGAAGTTGAACCCCCGTACCTCATGTTCTCAACCCACTTTATCGACCATTAAGCCACTTCATTAACATCTGATCCTTATATCCCAAACCTTCCTATTATCAGTAACCATTTTTGGTTTCTAACTATGAACTATCAGCATTTGATATCAATTGCTCGCGTTAATCCAACGGATGCTATATGGAATGTCTTGAATTAAGTTTAGTACGTTAGAAAGCTTTCATAGTTAGGTTCTCTCTTAATAATGAATCAATTTTTTTGTCTACCGCGATTGTTAAGTATTACAGAGTGAAATGCATTTGATTTATCAATTATTGTAGCTAAAGGTTGTAAATGATGAAGATCGATTTTAGCGGACTTGAACCAAGTGCCCCACTTCGACGGGAGTCTTCTGAGCTGTTTGATGGAATTTCAAATTCTCCATCATTCCATCTTCCTAATGCTGCTAATGTGAGTCTGACAATTTTTTTCTGTTGTTTCCAATTATATTAAATTAATAGGGGATCTATGAAGTCCTAATTCTCTAACTATGTTTACTATTTATCCTGTATGTTCTTTTAGTTTGATGGTTTTCAAAAAGAAGCAATCCAAATGGTGAAGCCCGCAAAGGGAACCACTACCATTGCTTTCATTTTTAAAGGAGGTGTCATGGTTGCTGCTGATTCTCGGGCTAGCATGGGAGGATATATATGTAAACCCTTTTGCTCATTATTGTCTTTATGTTAAACAATGTGAAGAAGTTCTTGAATTACTTATCAACTCTTCTTCTGTTATGACCATCCATTTGTCAATGGCTCTTGTGACCTTGCTGCCTACCCTGTAACCCTGTCAAATGACTTGATAAGGGACATGCAAGACCTCATTATTTTCATGATTGAGTTTTTTTCTTTGGGTGCAAGTGAAGCTATATTTACCCGGTTTAAGCATAAAATGTTTATTGGTTTTAAATTTCCACGTTCTACAAAATTTCTTCTGTGGCTTATTCAAGTTTATCTTTATGTCATATGCTATACCTTTTTAAGAGTATGGTTCTTTCGTCAATGTCACTATTGTTATTGGTACAATGACTAGAACTTGGAATTAGTGTCTTAAGCAGCAAGGTGTTTGGATAAAATAGAGACATAATCTGATTTCTGATTGATCAGAAAAAGAAAGTTTGATTTATTGCGTACCTGAAACGAAACTTAAATTAACTTCAACTTTTATAGGTTGTGTTATGGAGCTATGCTATACGAGACTTGGATATGTTTTAGTTTTGGGTGTGTCATATTTGACTGTCAAGTTCTTCATTAGAGGAATGTGAATTCTAAATTTAGGTAAAATACGCTTCTACTTTGTTTGGACGATACAAATTCTGTTTCAAGTGTTATTTCTTGATCTGTTGCAGTTCTTTTGATTTGACCTGACCTTTTAAGAAATATCTTCCTTTCCTTGTAATATTTTGCAGCATCTCAATCTGTGAAGAAAATCATTGAAATTAATCCTTATATGCTTGGCACAATGGCTGGTGGGGCTGCTGACTGCCAATTCTGGCATAGAAACCTGGGAATTAAGGTATTTGATTATAAAATACTTATGTTTCCTTTTCCGAGTTGCTGTATTGCCCATTTTTGCCAGGGGAGTACTTGATATAGATCAATTCTGGACCCCTCTAAATTACAGAGACCCTGAATTCTAGAGAATTTTAATGCTTCTGACTGCACATATTTATCTAGGATGGATGTGTCCTCCCTTCACTGAATAGTAAAAAAAGAGAAAGGAAAAAGGTACAGTATAAGCTAATAGTAAGAATGAAAATTTGACTACATTGAAGAGGTAAAAAAAAAAGAAATGACTAAATTTAACTGGTGTTAGGTTTGGTCAGGAAATGATGATTGGAAATTTTCTTCTCCGCGCCTGTTAGCAAACGGTTCTTTGGAAGTCTCTTTCTGGTTAGTTTCTTCAAGACTAAGCCCCCTTCTGTTGGCCATTTTTCACTATGCAGATTAAGGTCTCCTGACTTCTAACTCTAATTGTGCTTATTCCAAAAATAAAAAAAGGGTAGGGGATTGGCAATTGGATGGGTTGGGTTAAAATTAGATGGGTTAAAATGGGTCAAGACCCAACCCAACCCAAATTTACTTGAGTCCCGAAGGGGTTGGGTCAAAACAGGTCAAGTAACCAATCCGCCCAACTTGACCCAACTTACTATTTTAATTTTCTACATATTCACTTCCAGAGAAAGCAACAATCTTTCCCAACAGATTTACCCAACTTCCTCCTTTAATTTCGAGGAAAATAATGACTAAAATTTAAATACAAAGATGGAGATCTCAAAGATAAATTATGAAAAAAGAGCCAGCCAGAATACAAAACAAAGTCATTACAAACAATATAAACATATTGTATGAGAAAAATAGACTACACACAGACCAAAAAAAAAACAAAAAAAACTAAGCAATACTGCTTAAGCTCTGAAACTAGTTTATGATAATAAAAGTTTCAATCCCACAAAAAAAGAAGCTCTCCCAACACAAAATCAAATGAAGTATTCTAGCCTAAATATATCAGCTTTCGGGTACAACTTGATCATAATCTTCTTTCAATTTCTCTTGATTTTCCCGCCCAAGTCCCCCCTTAATAGGCTTTGTCAATACCAAAACACAAAAGTTGACCTCTTGGTGGCTCCAACATGTGCAAGATCCTGCAAACACAAAGTTTATCATATTGCGAATTATGTCTTAAAGCGATTGATATTCGATTTAACTCAAAAAATGACCTAATTACGAGACATCAAGAATAGATGCACTGTAGGTGGTATCAAGTTGTTGTCGAGCGTACTGAGCTCAAGTTAGTTGGAGAAAACTTTGAGTTGAAAGAGCTACTCTGCTCACCTGCATTAGGTACTAAACTAGAGCTATTGTATGCTGCTGTATTTGTGGAAGAATTGCATGAACTGAAGTTGCACACTAGCTGTGCCAACATGTTATGAGCAGTGAGGCAGTGACTACATAAATTCTTTTGATGCTTTGACCTTTGTATAATCAAGCACCAGTGGTAGAAACCCTGCCACGGTACCGACCTGAGGTCTTTTCTTGGCTGGCACATAACTCATCTCCATAAGGTAAAGGGTAAGGTCTACGTACATTCTACCCTCCCCAAATCTCACCTTGTGAGATTAAATTGGATTTGTTATTGTTGTTTTGACCTTTTTATCTTATAGTACAATCAAAATAAAAATGAATTTGTCATAATACACCTTTTAAAGCTAGAAAGAACTTGTCTTAATTCAATATCTTTGTAGAGTTAAGTGACTAATTTCTCTAGACTGTGTTAGATTCTTCAAGGAATGATCTCCTAGTTACACCAGATTGTACTCAAAAAGTTTTAAGCAAACAACCCAAAATCAATCTGTCCTTATCATGAATAGAGAGGCAGACCCCCATACAACTGGAAACCTGGAACTCTAGTAGTCAAAATTTCAGTTACAACCCCTCTGAACAGCACCCTCCCAATAAAATAGAGAAACACAAGGAATGCGACATGACAATTGATAGCTTCTGTGTTGTTCGTTATATGAAAATATGTCAATGTTTTAGTTAAGTGCAAAGGTGCATTTTCTAGAATCTACATTTTTCATAGCCTACTCTAGACAGTAAATCAAATCTAGGAGGATATACTAACGATTGCAATAACGATGATTAGCATTCAAAACCTAGCAGCTAGCTCTCCACATCAATTGCAACATCATCTTAATTGGAATCATCAGCCGTTACAAATAGACAAAACATAATTTATAACTACATCGAAAAAGTAACGAAAAGAAATGTCATAATACATACCAACATGAGTAAATTATACCTCCATGTCCATAGAGCCAATCTTGAGCACACAACTTGGCTTCTGCATGTTCCGCTAAGATTGAACTTTGATATCTTCCAATTACTCGTCCTCCTATGTTGAACGTTGATTCAGACACAAAGTACTAACAGGTATACTTTAAAATATTTTTTGCCATAAGTGATAGCTCAGGATATCTATTCATGTTATCTTTCCAAAATTTGAGTAGATCTAGATTAGTATTCCCCTTGCAGTCAAGTACAGTCTCTTGCTCTTCCAAATATAGTTGTAATTGTGTTTTTTCCGAATTAGATTCTGTCTGACTTGCAAACAAATGAAATTCATCCATTTTATCTCTCATCTCAGTATCACATTCATCAACAGTACTTCCCACCAATGCACTACCAGATGCTGGATATTTCATGTACTCAAACAATTGGTGCAAATTATCTTCGATAGCCTTCTCTTTTTCATTACAAGTCAAAAAGTCAAGTTTTGAGAAGCAAAATTTCATGAATTTTCACTTGTATCAAGGGTCAAGAACGACTGCCAAAGACAAAACTGGAGTATACTCTTGCCAATACTTTGTAAATTTCTTTTCCATTTCCTCCACCATTTCTTTAATATCATAATGTTGACTATTTTTCTCTCCATTATCAACAAGTGATTTTCCACACTTAATGGGAAAACAAGCTGGCCATTGGATATTGATTTCCTGAAAATAGAGTAGTGATTTCATCAAAAAGGCTTTAGGGTGACCCAGTGGTTTGAACTTGGGACTTCCATGTTGGAGGTCTCAAGTTCAAAACGTTTTGCCAGCGAAAGCAAGGGGTTTGCCTTCTGGGTCGAGCTGGTTTCACCAGGCTTGCTTAGTGCGGGTTACCTCTCCTATGTGGTTTGCGAGCTATTGTATAGGAGCGGAGTTTTACCCTGTGCTCACCCAAAGGGTAGCTGCTGCGGGTTTCCCTTGCCATAAAAAAAGCTTTAGGAATTGGCTATTGTTTCTGCCTTATTCCAATCCATTTCTGAAGGACAACGTTCAAAATCTGCATCAAGTAACTTGAAGTAAAAGAAGGCCAACGATATGGAATAGCACTCTCAAGCATAAGAAAAGTGTAGTTCCATCTCGTAGGCACGTCTTGACGCACTTTCCCAGTCAACTTCAATCCAAGATTCTTGATACAATCAATAAAGTTAAAATGGCGTTATGACGACCCTCTTGGGTGAAGTCGGGTCGTCACACTAGATCATAGAGGAGAATGACATTATCTGTAAAGAGTTGGAGGGGGTGTAAGGATGCAAATAATGAGAGAAGGAAATCATCACCTCCTTGGAGTGTTGGCTCGTGGATGCATTAAGCACAATTGAAACCATGAAGGCCGAGATGGAACTTGGAAGCGCTCGAGAAATTGAAGCTTCAGGATCTGTGATGTACAAGGGAGACAGGTTCACAGGGAGGCCAAGATTGAGGATCCCAAGCCATCGATGTTCAAAGGCGCTTGTGACACGCAATAGGGAGAATTTCCTTTGGCACTTGGAGAATTACTCAAGTGTAACAAAGTGAAGAGTGACAAGAACAAGAACAACACTGTCGTATTATACCTTTCAGAAATGACCATGCTATGATGGAAGCAAAAGGAGTCAGATATAGGGAAGGGCTTTGCATTATCAACACATGGGAGCAATTTCGAGTCAAATTCAGAAGGTCTTCTTTCCCAACGACGTCATCTATGCGGAAAATCGCTGATTTAGAGAGTTGAAGCATACAAGCATAAGTGAAGCAACTCACCACCCTCATGCTCCAAATTCCCAACCTCACGAATAAAGATATGTTGTTCCACTTCATGGATGGGCCAAGACGCAATTGGAACTGTACATGTTAGGACTATTGATGAAACCATCACGCAGGCCAAAGCTTTGACAAACTTTAGGCATGACAAGCATGAAAAAGGTAGAGGAGAGGAGATGGGAGATAGTTAGAACCAAAATGGGGGATATAGTGGGAAAAAAAGGAGCAGTAGCCACATCCCAAGAATCATGACACCTCTTAAGTCTGATGGCAAGAAGTTTGGATGTCAAAGTGATGTTGAGAGAAGGAAACAGTTGCTACATATGTGGTGGGCTGCATGGCTATGCAAGATGCCCTAAAATGAAGAACCTTGGTGCCATATTACGAGAAGAATGAGGGCAAGGTTCGGGCACGACGCAGTTTGGCATGATTGGACTATGTTGAGCTATCGCAAAGCAATCAAAGAAGTTGAAAGAATACAATATACAATATGTAGATGTTAAGATCAATGGACGACCAACTCGTGCTATGGTCGACACAGGTGCAAAGGCCAACGTCATGACCAAGACGGCAACAACAACATTGGGGTTAAGTTACATCCAAGTAACACCCACATCAAGATGGTCAACACACCACTGACTCTCATATGCGGAGTTGCTCATGGAGTAAGCATTATGTTAGGCAAGTGGCAAGGTCAAAACCAACTTTACTGTCGTTCCTTTAGACAACTTTGATATAATTCTTATTCAAGAGTTCTTCCAGAAATGTCACACAATGATCGATCCCTCTCCCCAATGACTCTTGGTCACATAGCGAGAAGGATCACGTATAGTGCCCTTAGTTAAGGTACCAAAGACACAAGGGCAAGCACAACTTTTGGCTATACAACTTGTAAAGGGGCTTGAGTAGGAAGGGTCGATGTTCTTGAAAACCACTACAAATTTTAAGGGAGATAGAGACAAGAAGTCATTGTCGTGTTCCATGTCCATTGGAAAGGTAAACATTGGAAGAAGCTACATGGGAATGAAATGAGGACTTGTGGCTATTCAAATATAAGATCTGAGAGTTTATGCAACAATAATGCGTCGTGGTTATAGCAATATCAGGTGGGGGAGAGTGTGACGATCCGCCACGTCATCACGCTACATAAGCACCACGTAAGTGCCACATGGCATAAAGTTGTCTATGTGGAAGCTTACATTGAAAAGAAAACTAGTCCTTGCTTGAAGATTCTAGAGAAATGTAGGGATTTCCCATGGTAGGTCATAGAATTCCATGGATTTGCATGGCGTCCTTCAAATCTTCTACCTATATAGATAATTCTAGAAGGAGGACTTATTTGTTAATATCTAGGGACTTGCTTAACAATTATTATTTACATATTAACCCCTAAGTTAGTAGTATAAATAGAGAGGCAACCATTTGTAAATTCATCAAGCAAAAACCAAGCAAATGTTCCAAGTCTTGAGCAATACAAAAACCTTCTTAAGTAATTCTCGTGTCTTTCTTCACTCCCTTAGCGGTCTAGTTTGAAAAAGGCTTACTTAAACTTGCAAGATCATGAGCAAGTTGTCAAATAGAGGGGTGTACATAGTTGAAGTCTAAGTCCGTGACATTAGACTCAGAACCTTTCACATATTTAATGCTCTCTCTTATGTTAAAGATTGATGCCTCTATTGACTTTAGACCTGCTTTCACAATCAGATTTAGAATGTGATTTGTACAACAAATATGGACAAAGTCCCCATCACATACCAAAGAATCCATCAAGTTCTAGTGCTCTTTCAAGTTATCCACAATTTTCTCATTGTAACTTGCATTATCTAATGTTATCGAGAATATTTTCTTCTCGATTCCCCATTCGTTGAAAAAGTTTATCAGTATCGGTTCCAAAACTTGACCGGTGTGTGGAGGAGGCACATGGCGGAATATCAAAACCCTCTTCTGCAAAATCCAATTCAAATCAACAATAAGCCATCAGACAGAAATAACCATTTAAGGTAATTGATGTCCACAAATCAGTAGTTAGGCATACTCTACTAGGAATTTCTGCAATTTCTTAATGAACTGTCTTTTTGCTTTTGATATAATTTCAAAATATCAACCTTTGAAGTATTTCTTGAAATAGTTTTGAGGGTAGGATTCAAGAAACTTAGTATCTCCCTTATACCTTCCTATTAATGCAAAAGTTAAGTTATGCCTTACTATAGCTTTCACAATCAATTCACGACACAGTTCATTATTCACAGCTGGATAAAGACCTGATTCTGACACATTAATATGACGCTTAGCTAGGTGACACTTTAAATTTGAAGTATCAGCTATAGAATCAGCCAAATAACCCGGATAAGGTCAAGTGATAACTTCCAAAATTGATCCCATACCTGAAGCTATTCTTGCTTGTAGAATTGGCTTCAATCGACTCTTTGACTTGATCTGTGTTTTCCATCAATTTCTGAAAAAAGTTTAAAAAGAATTGTTTATCTTCGATTAATTCTCAATCCAGAAAAGGGGTTTTGAGTTGTGAGACCAGTTACTAGAGTTCTCTTGAAATTTTTAATATTAGTAAAACTTACATAAAAGGTTTTCAAAAGTGTGGGTAGTGGGTACTGCTAAATTTTTTGGGAAAGTTTTTCGTTATTCAGCAGACCAAAAGAAAATCACCTTCTTATTACTCATATACAAATGGATGTCCAATAGTACTAGCTTTCATTACTGCCTTATACAGGCATGTTATTCCCCAATCACTTACACCATTCTATTCACAAATTTTTCAAAATACTTTGAGGAGAAGCCCTAAATAACAGAGAAAAACCATTGGAAGTCTGAAGAAGAAAGGAAAGGATAAGAAACTTAGTGGAAAAAAGTAGAGAATAGAGATCATTGGAGCAGGGAATTGATTCCGAGTTCTGAGAATGGGTTCTGCCATTCTGCAATTGTATGGGTTCCGATTGCCTCATCTCCTTATTTCTAGAGTTTTAACCTGCTGGATTACACCAACTTAACCCATTTTTACCCAATATTTAGTTGGTTTATTTGGGGTCAACCCAGTATGACCCATATCTATTTTGCTTATAACCCAACCCATTCATACCTATCTGGGTTGGGTCTGGTTGGGCATATTTTTGCCACCCTTAGGGAACATATATATCCTCTACCCCTGACCCATTTGCAGAAGAAAGTTCTGAAGTTCTTTTTTATTTTCATAAGAGGTAGTGAGGATTTTGGCTTCATGTACTTTGGAAGAGTTAGTCACCGGTTTCTTTTTGTGATTCAGTGCCGTCTTCATGAACTGGCAAACAAAAGGAGAATTTCAGTTACTGGAGCTTCAAAGCTGCTGGCAAACATTTTATATTCTTACCGTGGAATGGGTTTGTCTGTTGGAACAATGATTGCTGGTTGGGATGCGAAGGTAGTAAAAAATGAATGCTGTTACAGTTTCAGAATGTCAAATTCCTGTATTCTTACTAATATAAAAGCTTGATTGTGCAGGGCCCAGGACTATATTATGTCGATAGTGAGGGAGGACGGCTTAAAGGAAACAGATTCTCTGTTGGATCTGGTTCTCCTTATGCTTATGGTGTTTTGGATAATGGGTGTGTGTTCTCTTCCACATTTCCTTATCAGTTTTTCCATGGTTCCCCTAGTGTCTACTTGAGAATGATTTTAGCTAGAATCGTGATATATGTATGACAAAGGTGATTTCAGATATCATAATACTCATGTCTTTCGTATATGGCGTGTGCATATTGAAGACGAGATCAGATGCATTTACCTGTTGGCCATACTTGACTTCAGTGTCTTGTCAAAGAGAGAGTTCTCTTGTGCCCCTAAGGTTACTCAATACGCTGAAGGGTGAGAGGACCCCGTGGGGGGGGGGGGGGTTACAGATGTTTCAAAATGACTGCATAATTTATTGTGCTGCTCACTTTGACGGCTTTGTTACACATTTTTAACTTCAGCAAACCACTGAACTCTTGCGTCCTCTCTGTAACTCCAATTTTCCTCCCTATGATGTTTCACTAGGTACCGATATGATCTATCTGTGGAAGAAGCAGCTGAGTTCGCTAGACAAGCTATTTATCATGCTACATTTCGTGATGGAGCTAGTGGAGGTGTTGCTAGTGGTATGTTTCTTGCAATCTCATCCACAAAAGAACGGGAAATACAAATATTAGTTGGCTTTCCCCCATTGTTCTGTTATATATTCGTTCTGTGGTCTGTGTATTTGTCATTAACTCGTGGATCGTTTCAGTTTATCATGTCGGACCAAATGGATGGAAGAAGCTATCAGGAGACGATGTTGGAGAACTCCACTACCACTACTATCCCGTTGAGGTGGCAGCCGTGGAGCAGGAAATGGCTGAAGTGCCAGTGGCCTGAGGGAAGACAACCATCAAATACCTTCTCATCTTCGCTAGTTAAAGAGACAGTTTAGCTTTCTTCTCAGACTGTATTGTGGTCTTTCAATCTGTAAACTACCTACACCTGATGTATAAACCAAGCCAATAGATGCAGGGTCTGTGTGTTCCGTTCGCACATTCATCACTTAATTATGTTTTAGTTGTATGTACACTTCAATTTTTAACTGCTAAGTTTAAATTATCTAATTTGCAGGGTTTACGGAGACAGATTCCCGTCCCTACAAAGGTAGGGGTAAGGTCATCTTATCCTTTTTCAGATCTTGCTTGTGGGATTATACCGAGTATGTTGATGCAAGGTTAAATCATCTAGTTTAGTGTAAACACTAGATGCCGCTTATAAGTGAGATGAAAAAGTGCAGATAAGTTAAGTTTGACGATAGTTATTTCTAGTCATGTCTTATCCTTTTACAATGAACTCTAAGCTAGTAATGCTTTTTAAGACTGAAGTAATCTAATCCCTTTAATCTACACTGTTGCCAAACACCAATTAAGTTGATTTAAAGACAAGTTTTATTTACCAAAACATTCATTATTCCACAAGACAATATTAGCTACAGGCATTTCCGTAGCTTATTTAATTGAACAAAAGACATTTACTAGAGCAAATTCTGAGTTTGGTAAGGATATGTTTTATGTGTGAGCTATAAAAAATCAAATATTTGATTTGAGTTTCATGTTTCTTGATTTTCGAATAATAAAAAGAAATGAATAAGATATATTTTTCTAGCTCATATATACAAGGAGTAATTCGGATAATATATTCAGGTAAGTAGTTTCAAATCAATATTATATTACCACCAATTTAACTTGTTTCTATTAAATAAATGTTATAAATCTACCAATGAGGTTAAAATATTTCACTAAATATGTAGTATCAACTTTAAAATCATCTCCAATCCAATACCAAAATTTACACCATTTTGATTTGTGAATGGTGTTACATCAAATTTGATGTAACGCTATTCATCACACCAATTCACTTTATTGAATATTTTAATATTATTTTATTATACAAAACTTTTAACGAAACATTATATAAATTGTGTTTTAATTAAATCTTTGTATATATAATTATTTTTTATGTAATATTTTTATATATCAATTTTAGATATAAAAGTTAGCTTTTTTTATAAATTAATTTTTCTATATATGACTTTTATTATTTATTATGTATAACATTTGCTAGCAATTTATATTATTTAAAAATTATGATATAAAATAGTTTTATATTAAAGGACCATAAAAGAAACTAATATGAATTATATATGGTGAATTTTTTAGAAAGAATTTGTTTTATGAAATAAGAATATATATAAATGAAATAAAAAATGATAATATAATAATGAAGAGAGAGCAAAATATTTCTTTTGGTGTAAAATTTGGTGTGCTGGATTGGAGTTCAACTTCGTGAACGAACTAGCCAAGATGGTCAATGCCCAACTTAACCCTTCACTAACACAACCAAGCCACGCCACCACCCTTAAGGCACTGTATTTTTCTACGCCAGTTGATGCATCAACTGATTCAACAAGTTAGGAAATTCTCCGATATGTGCTCAAAATTCTTTTGGAACCCTGTGCACGCAAATGAACTATGCTACTCCACAAATTTAATATTTTGGACTCAACGGAGATGTTGAAACTTCCAGTGGAGATCATCTCAATAAAAAGTTGTTCACGCTCAAGTTCTATTTTGAGACAAAATCCACAATGTAGCTCGAAATGAGCCCAAAAATATCTAGCTCCACACCCAAAGGTCCTTTAAAATAAAATTCGATATTCCAGAGCTAATATAATTGTTGAAATTTTTTTTTGAAGCTGTCAACCTAAAGTTTTAATTGGAGTAAATTATTCATACTTTAGAAACTTCGGATAGGAAAAATTTGTACAAAATCAATGGAACGATCAAGCACTGAACTTGCAAACTAAGCAAGTCATCAATGACTTAGGATCGCTAAAGAATAACTCTAAACTACAAAAAGATTGAAAAATAGAGGAAATGACTTGGAGGGTTATTACATACACTTACATGTTTTAGTCTTTTAATTATTTAAAAACTTATCAGGTTCAGTGTATGTCCATTTTTAACAAATAAGTTTGGTTTATATTAACATAAGTCATGCCTAAGTGAAATTAAATCCTTAATTCATTTTTCTAGTCATTTATCCCCCTCCCTCCGCTGCTTTTTCTTTAAATTACTCTTATGGAAAGATTGTTAACCTTAATGATTCAAAATAAAATCACGAGAAAAAAATATAAATCCTAACTTTGTTCGATGGGAGATAAAATAATGCATATTACTGCTACTCATGTTTGTATATGCTCATTTCTTTTAAAAAGTGAAAAAAATTATCACCAATTATGTCGAGAGAGATTTATTTATATTTAATGGAAGTAAATTTCTTGCAATAGAAATAACATTAAAAGTTCTTTCTCACAGGTTTTGGTTCCAAAATTGTACTCAAACAATTTTATTGAAGAAAAATTGTTTAATTGTTTGGATGTTGGAATTTATGAAATGATATAGATTTGTAACTTTTTTCATAAATAAATTGATTTTATTATTTTATTCATTTTATTTTACTTAGACAATTTTGAGTAATAAGACCAAATCTCTTATTTATCTTCTGTATGAAAATAAAATAAAATTATTTATGAATCGTTAACCGCTAAAAAGGAGAACACAACATATTCAAGTCATTCGCAATAATAATATGCTTCATTTTTATCATAGGTTGAATAAAATTAGGTGTTATATCTTCGTTCCTCATTGATTTTATTTTGATTCGATAAGGTTATGATAGAAGTAGCGGGGATAGTGAAATGACTAAACAATTGGATTATAGATTTAATTTGTAGACATGAGATTTGTTAATATAAATATAAGTTATTCGTATAAAATAAATGGAGAGAGATCAAACCTTATAAGCTTTTGAATACTTAAATGATTAAACCCCCAAGTATATAATTAAGAGAATAAAGTCGATAAATGTATAGTTAAAAATCCAAGATTAATAAGTATTTGAATAGCTAAAAAAATATAAATATGTAGTTAAAAGATTATTTTAGACGCACAAAATTTGGACTAGGTAGAATAAACCTTTACCATTGGAATGTCCTTAAGGATGAAAATGTGACGGGCCGGGGGTGGGATGCTGCGGGTTGAGCTTGACCCACAATTTTTAATCCACCCTACCTCATCCCGCATAACGATTTTTCATTTTCAATCCGCACCACTCATAATTTTTTGAATATTTTCTTTTTCTAGTTAATTTTGATATTAAAAATAAAATTCATAAAAATAAATTCATTTTTTATTAAGTTGTATTTAATTAATAGATAATGACTTAAAAATTTATTTTTAGAAGTCAATTGGAAAACATGTAAGAAATTGTATTATTTTTTATTAAACTAGTTTTATTTATTTTGTTAGAATATTTTAATAATAATGTTATAGAACTCTTTATAACATGTAAAAAAATTTAATCTAAGTTTAAACCAGGTAAAAATCACATATACAGTAAAACCTCTATAAATTAATATAGGTGGGATCATGAAATTTTATTTTTTTATAGATATATTATTTAATCGATAAATTAATATTTACTAATTTAAAGAATGATTTGAGATTTGATGAATGTTAATTTTGATTATATCCAAATTATTTTATCTCACTAATTTATGTATCATATTTATTGATTTTCACATAAACAAATATTATACATAAGGTACAACGAATATATCAAAGTCATTATATCTTACTAATTTCAACCTTGTGATGCTATGTTATCAAGATGTACTATTGAACAGATTTTATCGTAAGATATTAGAAGACTATGAAGTGGACAAACTGATCCAACAAAGATCAATATTTTGGGTTCTATCAATTTTGCAATCCCTGTTTGGATAACAAATGTTCAGCAAGAGATAATAACAAATTATTCTCGACACTGTAAAATTCGTTCGAAAATACAATCTTAGAGTATTTGAATGAACCTACTTATGAAAACGTCATTCATGAATTTGAGGTCATGATTAATGATCTCGGTTATCCAAATAAAATGGATATTAATAGCCCGTTGAATTCTACGGGAGAAAGTAATATATGGTCAGAGGTCCAGAGCTTAGAAGAAATTATGGATACCATCGAAAAAAGAAATGTTGATGATGAAGTTGAAGATGATGCTATACCTTTGGAACCAGTTACGCGTAAGGAAACACTTATCACATCTAGAACCCTTTATAATTTTATGGTGCTGTTCGAAAGGACAACACCAGTGCTCGTGGATGTAATAAGAAAAGTTGTAGATAAGCTTCAATTAGATTATAATTTTAAGAAAAACTAGAACACAATAGAATCATATCTCACTAAATTTATCTTATACATATTTGTACTTTTAAAAAATTATTAATTTATGATATTAATGAGACCATATATTTATACAGAGGTCTTCTGAAAATATATTATTTTATTATCTTATCAAAATCGATGATTTTTTCCATGACCCAATCAAGATAGAAGAAAAATATTATTTTAAAGAAATAATTAATTTATCTAGTATTAATTTTTAGAGACTCTGCACCATCTTAAACCCACCCCCACCCCCACCCCCATTGCCATCGCTAGCTGCAAAACAAGGAATTTTTTTTAAAAAGTGATATTAAGGTTTCAAAATAAATGGGTGGTGACATAAGTCTTAAGTATTGTGTGTAGGTGACAATTATGTGATTAGTGATTAAGGATTGTGGAGTTGCTCTCAAGTTTATAAGTTGACAGTTTGGTACACTGAATTAAATGAAGGGTAAAAGAGTAATTTTACGATACCTATTTTAATCAACTTTTGGTGGAAATTAAATGAGGGGTAAAATGGTAAATTGACTATACAAAACCTAATTTAATCAATTTTGGTGGGAAAATATCGAGCCAAATGAGGAAATAAAAGCCTTTTTCCCCCGCTTCCAGCCGTCGTATTCATCCTCCTCCTCTTCTTCTGCTCTCGTCTTTGCTTGCTTGCTTTCCTTTCTTATGGCTCTCTTCATCTTCTTCTTCTTCTTCTTCTTCTTCTTCTTCTTCTTATTTTCGTACATTTGCGGGTCTTCGCTGATAGTGCTTGTGCTTTCTTCTTCTTGAATCAGTTTTTTACCTAATTTGTAACTGGTGGACCAAATTTTATTTTGTTCAATTGGAATTACTGCATAAGCGTTATACACCATTGTTTCTGGTAAATACAATTAATAGTTATCTAAAATCAATTCATTATCATCTGATCTGGGTACCTGCAATTTTTTTCAATAATTTGCATTAACGTTTCCAACATATTGTTATATATGTTGCAATAGTTGACTATTATAACATATATAGTCATATGTAGCAACATGTGATTTATTTTCACAACAGAACAGTCATATGTAGCAACATATGACTTACATCTCGCAACAGAATAGTCATATGTAGCAACATGTGATTTATTTTCACAACAGAATAGTCATATATAGCAACATATGACTTAATCTCGCAACAGAATAGTCATATGTTGCTACATACGATATAACTAAAAAAATGTATCAACATGTTGATTTATTTTTCACAACAGAACAGTCATATGTAGCAACATATGACTTACATCTCGCAACAGAAAAGTCATATGTTGCTACATATGATATAACTAAAAATGTAGCAACATGTGATTTATTTTTCACAATAGAACAGTCATATGTAGCAACATATAACTTACATCTCGCAACAGAATAGTCATATATTGCTACATATGATATAACTAAAAAGTGTATCAACATGTTGATTTATTTTTCACAACAGAACAGTCATATGTAGCAACATATGACTTACATCTCGCAACAGAATAGTCATATGTTGCTACATATGATATAACCAAAAAATGTAGCAACATGTGATATATTTTTCACAACAGAACAATCATATGTAGCAAGATATGACTCAAATATCGCCACAGAATAGTCATATGTTGCTACATATGCTTATTCTTCATAATTAGTAATTGTTTTTCTTAATTATTTTCTTCAGGTACAATGTCATTATTTGTAGGGATTGATTGTCGTGGTGAATGGATCGAGAAGAAAAATCAATTCATATGGTGTTGGGAGGATAGTAAAAATCGAGGAGCCGGTTCAGTAGGGATGTATGTCGAAAGAAACATTTTGTATGATGAGTTCTTCAATTTAGTCATGCAAAAGTATGGATACAATTGTAAACCGCAAGATCTTGTCATGAGTTACATTCCCCATTTTTTTCATAATGAGAAGGTTTTACCTTTTAGAATAACTGATCAATCTAGTTTGAGTGTTTATTTGGGAGGAACAGAGAAACCGCCAAAATTAAGAGTCTACGTGGAAGAAACTCCTATCGAGTAGGATCATAATGTAGACCAAGGCCAACAAGATATGTTTAATGATGAATTTCATCATGCGGACATGAATAATCCTGATGATGAAACTGGAATAGGTGAAGGTGAAGGTGAAGGTGAAGCTCAAGCTGAAGGGTCGGACCTTGCGAGCAAGTTTCCTCTCACTCCAATAGTTGGCAGCAACAATCCATGTACTTCTCAAACTTCACGTGTGAATAATGTTAGAGATGATGAAATAGGATTTTATAAGGGAATGACATTCAAAAACAAGCAAGAACTGGCAAATTCATTGAAAATTGCTTGCTTGAAAAAATATTTTAGACTGAAAAAGGTGATCAATTCTCGTAATGTGTTTTCCTTTAAATGTTCATGTCCGGATTGCAATTGGTGGCTGAGGGCTGTGAAATTTACAAGTAGTGACAGGTTTTCCATTAGAATCTATGAAAAGTACAATATGTGTGGTTCAGAGCATCTTACATGTCATAATCCCCACGCCACGACAAAAGTCATAGGTAAGTACTTTGAAAATAGGTTTCCTAATGGTAAAGGCCCATCCACAAGAGACATGTCAAATCAACTCCGCACAGAATTGTGTCATAAGGTAAGCTACTGGAAGATTTATAAGGGTATGGAGCATGCTAAGTCTAATCTTAGGGGAACACATGAGCACGGGTACGCAGTGCTTAATGTGTACAGGTATATGCTTGAAGTTGCGACCTAAGGAAGCAAGACGGCATTGTCGCTCGATGAAAATGGGAGGTTCCAGTACTTCTTTGTATCATATGCTGCTTGGATAATTGTTTTTCAAGAAATGAGAAAAGTAATAGCCGTTGATAGCACATTTCTAAGGAGCAAGTATAGAGGAGTTCTGCTATCGGCGGTGGCACAAGATGCCGAGAATCATATATTTCCAGTGGTTTTCTGTGTCATGAACAAGGAATGCGATGCCTCATATGAATATTTTTTTCAAAATATGAGAAGCTTTGTAGATGATACTTATGAGTTGTGCATTATCTATGATAGGCATCCAAGTATTCGAAAGATGGTTTCGAGAATCTACCCTGCATCTCATTATAGTTGTTGCATGAGACACCTTGGGGAAAATATTCGAAATAACTTTCACAATTCAAAGGTAGTGTCACATTTTTATAAAGCAGCAAAGGCGTACGATATATGTGAGTTCAATGACCATTTCAATCAAATAAGAGATTTGGTACCAAAGGCCGCTAAAGCTCTTGAACGTATTGGATTTCACACATGGAGTAGGGCATTTTGCCCGGGAAATAGGTACCATATCAATTGAGTTTATTTTTACTTTATGTGTTTTGTTTGATTTTTATCTGTTGTTGTGTAGATATAACATTATGACGTCAAACATCGTGGAATCGGTGAATGCTATGTTTGATGTTGAAAGAGAATTTCCCATTGTCGCTCTATTTGATGAATAAACAGGAGATTTGCATTGTTATCTCACCAGAGGCGTATGGAACTGGTGCACTCCACAAATAGATTTTTCCTTCAATTGAAAAAGACATATCAGAGTATGTCAATGCGGGCAACAAGTTGTTGGCCCATCAAATCGCTAACTACAAGTTCAGTGTCACTGGTCATGGAGATTTTTGCTACTGTGGATCTACAAAGAAGAACTTGTACTTAAAGAATTTCTGATTTGGACAAAATACCTTGTCCACATGCCATGGCAGCGATTCGATCCCAACATGGTGATGATTTTGGAAATCAGATTTACCTATACTCCTTTCTATATTATTCAGTGGAAAAATACATAATGGCATATTGTCAGGAAATTCACCCTGTGCCAACTGAAGATTCTTGGATTGTCCCTTTGGATATCATACAGAGAGAAATACCTCATCCATATGTTGATCCAAGTAAACCCGGAAGAAGGACATAGAAGAGAAGGCGTGGAGTTGGTGAATCATTTCCAATAAGAAAATATAAGTGTTCAGTATGTAGGGGCTTTGGCCACAAAAAAACTACATGCGCAAATCGAAATGCCCCATAAGAAGTGTTAAGCGTTGTGTTGTTGAATTTTAATGAATGTTTTTCTTATTTGAGGATGATCTTTATTATATAATCTTATTTAGAAATGCCCCAATGCGTGATTTGTTCTTCTTCTTTGTTTCTGTGTCAACACATGTCAAATGTTTCTACAGGATATACTAGATGTGGAAACATATGCAACAAATGTTGCTACAGGCAAATCATCTGTAGCAACATATGTCACATGTTGTGATTCGCCTGTAGCAGCATTTGTTGCATATGTTGCCACATATAATATATCTAAAAGCACACTCCAACGTAATCATTATTTAAAAGTATATGTTGCCACAAATGATTATATGTAGCAACATATGACTCAAATGTTGCTACATATAATCATCTGTAGCAACATATGACTCAAATATTATGACGGACGAATGTTGCAATATACGCATCAGCTGTAACAACATTTGGCTCAAATGTTGCTACATATAATCATTTGTAGCAACATATACTTTTAAATAATGATTACGTGGGACTATGCTTTTAGATATATTAGATGTGGCAACATATGCAATAAATGTTGCTATAGACGAATCAGCTGTAGCAACACATGCCACATGCCGTGACGGACGAATATTGCTACATATAATCATATGTAGCAACATATGGCTCAAATGTTGTGACGGACGAAGCTGTAACAACATCTGACTCAAATGTTGCTACATATAATCATCTGTAGCAACATATACTATTAGATAATGATTACGTGGGACTGTGCTTTTAGATATATTAGATGTGGCAACATATGCAATAAATGTTGCTACAGACGAATCAGCTGTAGCAACATATGCCACATGTTGTGACGGATGAATGTTGCTACATATAATCATCTGTAGCAACATATGACTCAAATGTTTCTACATATAATCATCTGTAGCAACATATACTTTTAAATAATGATTACGTGGGAGAGTGCTTTTAGATATATTAGATGTGGCAACATATGCAACAAATGTTGCTACAGGCGAATCAGCTGTAGCAACATATGACTCAAATATTGCTACAGATAATCATCTGTCCCAATATACTTTTAACTTATGATTACGTGGAAGTGTGCTATTAGATAATACCTTTTGTTTAATAATTATGACTCTTCCGTTCACTCTGTTGAAACGTCATGTCTTGCAACATTTCAAAATTGTTGGCCTTTATAAGAACACAAGAAGGGAGAGATAAGTCAAAAGTTGTCTTCTCTTCTTCTCTTCTTCATTCTCAAAAATGGCTTCAACTAGTTTAAACCTCTTTGAATCCCTCCCGACTGAACTAGTAATTATTATCGTTGAAAGGGTTGCTTCCTACTCTCTAGAAGATTTAGTTAGTGTTAAATTATGTTCTAGGTTCCTCAATGAAGTTGGTAATGAACGTTCTTATATCAGAAGGTTACATTGGCCAGCTTTCCCACTGAACCTACATGAACAACGAATCAACATGCCGTTTCTTTCATGAATATTTGCATAGCATCGGAGAACTTAGAAGCCTTATACAGAAAAGGCGTGGTAATTTTACTATTTTTAGTTCTTCTTCACCTTGCATCAATTTATTTTGGAATCTTAATGTGTTGTTTCTTTTATAGTTTGATTTTTTCAATCGTAATGATCCAACTGCACTGAGAATGGTTAAAAAAGCAGCAGAAGGTGGCCACCGTGGTGCAGAGTATGTGCTTGCCGTAATTTCAATCTTTGAAGACGGTATTTCCATGAGAGAAGGCTTGATGTACATTGCCAACATGAAAAAAACATGCCAATAATAGTGAGAAGATGTCGACACCGTTTGCGGTGCATTTTAAATCGAATGTGGGTGCAAGAACCTAATATTTTGGGTGCAAGACCCATTTGTTGCACTGTGCATCAACCCCAACAAAATGCCCGCAGGATCGATTGGCCCAGAGGAAGTGACGATGAAGATGATATTCATTATGAATTGTGTATTTGTGATTTAAAACTAGATTATCTAATTAAATTTCTTCTGCATACTACTGTGTGGAATAATTTAATTTTATCTGTGTTGAAGACGATGTTGATTTTATTGTTTTTTGTATTTATTTTGAAATTATATATGTGGCAATATATTATATTACATATGGTGAAAATGTTACCTTCACTTGTTTTGTACTTATTTCTGAATTATGATATAACAAATTATGGTCGTATACAACACTTTTCATTGTTATACCTTATTATTATTGATTATTTATGTTCTAAATCACTAAATTTTGGTTCAAATTCTATTTTTCCGTTCCTAAATCGATCGAATTGTCTATTAGTGTCTCCTTGATTTTTCATCTGTAGCAACATATGCAGTTTCTATTGTTAAACTCGCAACATATAACGAAATTGTTGCAACATATAATTATAAAAAATGATTCTTTTGGGGTCTAATTCAATTAAATTATCACGTAATTCGATATGTAACACCAATTTATAGTCCTACAACATGTATAAGTAACAAATTATGATCGTTAACAACACTCTCCATTGAATTATAGCAATTATATTTATAAAGACAATCATCTCACTAGTTCATCATACATTGTCCTAGTAAATCCATATTATAGTTATACCCTCTAAATCGTTGTTTCAAATGTTATACCTTATAATTATTGATTATTTATGTTCTAAATCACTAAACTTTGGTTCAAATTTCTATTTTTCCTTTCCTAAATCGATCGAATCATCTATTAGTGTCTTCTTGATTTTTCATATGTAGCAACATATGCAGTGTCTGTTGTTAAATTCGCAACATATAACGAAACTGTTGCAACATATAATTATAAAAAATGACTCTTTTGGTGCTTAATTTAATTAAATTATCACGTAATTCGATATGTAACACCAATATATAGTCCTACAACATGTCTAAGTAACAAATTATGGTCGTTAACAACACTCTCCATTGTATTATAGCAATTATATTAATAAAGACAATCATCTCACTAGTTCATCATACATTGTCCTAGTAAATCCATATGATAGTTATATAACACCCTTCTAAATCGCTGTTCCAAATGTTATACCTTATTATTATTCATTATTTATGTTTTAAATCACAAAATAATTGGTTCAAATTTCCATTTTTCCTTTCCTAAATCGATCGAATCGTCTATTAGTGTCTTCTTGATTATTCATCTGTAGCAACATATGCAGTTTCTGTTGTTAAATTCGCAACATATAACAAAACTGTTGCAACATATAATTATAACAAATGACTCTTTTTTAAAAGTGTCCTAATGATAGGCAAAGCCATTATGTTTAACAAAAAGTAAAATAGACCCAACCCATTCTAGAATACGTGTTCATTTTCATTTCAAGAATAGGGTTTTCAAAATTTTTCATCTTTGCCGCTTCAGTTTTGGCGCCTTTTTTCAAATCTAATTTGATTTTCTGTCAGTCACACTGTTCTATATTTGATTCGCCTTTGGTTAAACCAAATTTCGGTACTCCAATGGTATGATGTCAAATGCTATACTAAGTCGAATTTGTGATGATGAAAATGATACTATGTTGAATGTTAAAATGTATTGCAAACATGGAGATCTACTTTCAATGCAAACTTCATGGTCAAAAGACAATCCAGGTCACAGATTTTGGTCTTGTCCACGATATCGTGTATGTATGTTTATTTCTAAAATATTTGGAGATTTCAGATCTCTTTATTTTTTTTAATTAAAATTTATTTCTTTGTGGTATTTTAGGAGAATTCATGCAACTTCTTTAGATGGAGGGATCGTGAAGATGTTGATATACGATCCAAGTTCGTTATTCTCCGATTGGCGAACAAAATTAAGGAGTTGGACACTGTTGATGAAAGTCATATCAAAAGAAGTACCGAACGGGAGATGAAGGAGAAGAAAAAGACCAAATGTTGTAGCATCTGGAAGCTAATGTTGGTGTTCTTTGTTTTTTTTTCTTGTATTTTTAAGCATTACCAAGAAGAATTTTGTAGATGATACAAAAGTATTATGTAGTTGTGTACAATCAATACAATTATCATAGTTGTGAAATTAAATAGACGTAGTTTTGCACTCCTGATCAAGCAACAAATTATTATGTAGTCGTGACGGACGAATGTTGCGATATACGCTTCAGCTGTAGCAACATATGACTCAAATGTTGCTACATATAATCATTCGTAGCAACATATGATTCACATGATGCTACATATAATCATCAGTAGCAACATATGCAACAAATGTGTCACATGTCGCAACACACGAATCGTCTGTAGCAACATTTGTGGCACATGTAGCAACAAATGAATCATCTGTAGCAACATGTGACACAAATGTAGCAACATATGCTTGTAATATACTAATAATAACTTACTGCATCAAAAGGAGGGTTAAAAAGATCTGGAATATGCCCTTCTTTGGTAGTTTTTGTTCTTTCCATCAACCATCCCATCATCCTTGAGGATGATCTCTCTTCTGCTGCAATTACTTGGTGGGTTAAATAAGGAATGACTTCAAATGCCCAGGACCGTAAAAAAGGAAAACCTGTCAATACTTAATATAATATAAAAAGATTAAAAACATTCAACTTTACCATGAAATCCCATGGAAACCCAAACAAGTTGCTGGTCTTTTCTCCTAAAGGCCTCAACATGTAGTCGACAGTTAGATGAAAGCTCTCATGACCCCACGGGTAGTTCTTGAAAGCTTCAATATCCTGACAGAAATCGACATACTTTAAAAGTATGTTGTTGCCCGGATCCTTCGGCAAAAGAATATTATGTGTAAATCAAAGTAAGCACAATGACTCCTTGTGCTTCCTTGCTGTATCCTCCCGTTCCAACAAACTTAATAAGTCAGAATTTTTAAAGCTTTTGCCAACAAGGACATCAAGTTTTGCTCCTCAGTTGGCAGTGACTGTTGTCCTGCTTCTGCTACGTTAACTATTTTCTTTCGTCGTGGTTCTGTTTTAACAATGTATTCAGAGATGGGCTCAACAGGAGGATTACATTTTAGCCTTATAACTATGGCAAACTCTCTTATGCCAAAGAAAACTGGCATGCCACAATAATTAATTAGAATCTCATCCTTTCTTATTGAGATTTTTATAAAATGAACCTTCTTTTCAGAAGTTCATACACGATGGTCATTTTAAAACGTGAAAGTGGATCAATGGGTAAATCAAGAAAATGACCAAAACAGCTATTTCTGAAAAAATCTTTCAATTGATTTCTCTTGAGGATATCCCTGAATTTGACGAAAGGTCTTCCCAGGACTGACCTAATGATGCTGTCACCATTAGCATCAGGCTGCAGATGCACATGGAAAGTGTCTGCATTGATGATTTTAATCCCATCATCACCACTAGCATTGAACTCTTCATGAAGTTCTTGTTCTTCTTCATGAACTTCGTTTATTTTTTCTTGTTGTGCCACAACTACTACTTCTGTATTTTCCCCTCCTTCTTCCTGAACTTCATTTATTTTCCCTTGTTCCTCAACTTTTTGTTTTCCATCTTCTTCCTCCACTACTTGTCTTTGTTCATATTCTTTTTGACAGAATTCTATTTCTGCTTGAGAAGAAGAAACTGCTTCAGTTGCAAGATTTTCTAAAAGAGTAGTATTGTCGTTCCTCTTCCTATGAAATTTAGACCTAGCCTTCTTCTGGATCTTTGTTTGGTCAGATGTATTAATATCAAGTTTTCTTTTGACAGGAGACATTATATTTGTATCTGCAACCACAAAAATAAAATATTTGAAAGCCACACACACATGAACTACAACCACAAGTCAAAACAGGGCAATAAGTAGATAAGCACATGCATTTCAAACCCTAATTAAATGTTACCTTACCTGGGAAGATATATATCAACGACGATAAAGTAGAAATTATGAGGACAACACCGCCTTGCTGTTGAGGATGATCTGTGAAGGAAGGACTAAGAGAAGAAGAGAAGAGAGAAGGAGAAGTAGTTGGCAGTAGACAAGAAATAAATAAATTTTGTGAAATACGAAACGACATTTATAGAAGAGAGAGGAGAGAGGAGAGAGGGAAAATGAAAATAAAAGCCGTTTAAACTTTTTTTTTAATTTTGACAATTCAAACTGAGACATATGTTGCTACATATATAATATCTGTTGCTACATATATACGAACTGTTGCAACATATAATTTTTTCGTGTTTATTACTATAGAAATTACATATATAAAAGAGAAATTAGTATAAATAAATAAATCTTGTGGAATACCAAATGACATTTATAGAAGAGAGGAGAGAGGAGAGAGGAAAATGAAAATAAAGTCGTTTAATTTTTTATTTAATTTTGACAATTCAAACTCTGACATATGTTGCTACATATATACTATCTGTTGCTACATATATACGAACTATTGCAACATATAATTTTTTTCGTGTTTATTACTACAAAAATCACATATATAGAAGAGAAATTAGCATAAATAAATTAATCTTGTGGAATACGTAACGACATTTATAAAAAAGAGGAGAGAGGAAAAATGAAAATAAAGCCGTTTAATTTTTTTTTTAATTTTGACAATTCAAACTGTGACATATGTTGCTACATATATACTATCCGTTGCTACATATATACGAACTGTTGCAACATATAATTTTGTCGTGTTTATTACTACAGAAATTACATTTTAATTAACACTTCACCAATTGTTTTATACAACTTATCAACAAAAAGGTTATTCACAATGATATAATATATATAACCACATATCTAATCAGGGGTTGTAAACTCAACATTTTCATCGATCTTAGATTTTTTAGTTCTACGCATCTCTGGGTCTTCATTGTTACTAACGTAACCATTTCGAGCCTTTACAATCCCATAATTCCATAGGAGTGAAACATATCTCAAGCGAAGGGTGTCAGCACTAATTCCACAGATGGTACTTGTAATCCATCACTCAAATACTCAGCGTATGCAGCAACAAAAATTCCTCAATCTCTGCATGGTATATCATCTATCAGAAAATATAATAACATCACATTTCGATAGTCGTAAGACAAAATAATATTGTGATACTTACAGACTACTGCTTTCTTGTTGGGCAATACCAGTAACCTGACTGACTTCGAATGGGTGAGATTTGTTCTTTCCTTGGTAACATTTAAGAACTGATCAGTTGGTTCGCTCATTTTGCTAAAAAAATCCACTCAACTCAAGGTACTTTGGCAACATTGTAGCCATCTTTTGAATCTCAGAGGATAGTTTTCTATTAGACCTATTTGAGCACTTGAAATTGTACACTATTATGCAACGTTCCTTTAATGCAACGACTGTCAAGACCCAATGGAATTCCCCATTATTATTTACAGGGACATAAATATCATCCGTCAAGTGCCAAGGCATTCCAGAAGGTATAACAGACAGTTTCATTATGTCAATGATTTTATCCTCATATTCACTAGAATTGTCAATGTATGTTTTGAAAAAACAACTAGTGGTGGTATATTGACATTCAGACTGAATCTTTTGCTTCAACTTCTTAAGCAAATAGTAAAATATGACATCCACATACTGCACACATGCATCAAACAAGTGTATCAATTTAATTGTATACATTCATGTACTAAACAGTACATATAAAAGTGAGCATGGATTTACCTCATCATTCCAACACCTATTGGGTTGAGACATTACGTAGAACCAGTCCTTATTCATTGAAAATACAACTACTAAATCAAGTTTGTCAACTTTAAGTTATGAGCAATTGACTAAGTAGTGATCCTCCTTGTTTCCTCTGCAATTGTGTAATCATTATAAATCATCATATATTGGACAACAAGAAGAAATTCTAATAATAGTTGAACGACTTTATTTGCTTTACTTTACTTACTTTGCGAGAAGGATGACATTAGTTCAGTTGGACCCTCGCCGTCAATGTTAAAACCTTCAAATGGATATTGTCGCTTCACATCACAACCGACAACTTCGACTTTCTTCCCTTTCTTTTTCGCTTTCGCTTTTTGTTTCTGCTTCTCCTTCTCCTTCTCCGTCTCCTTCTCCATCTCCATCTCCTTTGCCTTCTTCTTCTTCTCCTTCTCCTTCTCCTGTTTTGCCTTCTTCTCCTTCTCCTTCTCTTCATTTGCCTTCTTCTCCCTTTCCTTCTCCTCCTTTGCCTTCGTCTCCTTCTCCTCCTTTGCATTCTTCTCCTTTTCCTTCTCCTCCTTTACCTTCTTCTCATAGAAAGTGTTTGAGAAATAGATTTTTTCAACCTCCTACATTTCAAAGGCTGTGAAGTCTTCTTGGATTTTTGCACATCAATATTATGAGACATTTTCTTAAAAATATCAGTGAGTTTTTCAACACGACTAATAAAATAATCATGTTGCTGCTCACATTCTTCGCATAGACAAAAAAAGCATTTCATGTTAGAAGATTGAGTTGTTGTCATGGATGAAGCTTCTTGTATCATTTCATCTACAAGGTTAATAATAAAATACTGAGATTTTACAATTCATTACAAAATAATAATAGCAGTATGTTGCAACCGATGGATAGTCTGTTGCGATAAATTAACATTATGTTGCCACATATGTACCTGCTGTTTTGCAACATATCCATCTTATGTAGCAACAGATGCATCATATGTTGATACATCTGTACAGATTATTGCAACATTTGAATCTTATGTGGCAACAGATGACCAACATATCAATTTTACAATTCATTATAAAATAATATTAGCAGTATGTTGCAACCGATGGTATAGTCTGTTGCGATAAATTAATATTATGTTGCTACATATGTACCTGCTGTTGCGCAACATATACGTCTTATGTAGCGACAGATGCATCATATGTTGACACATCTGTACAGATTATTGCAACATTTGAATCATATGTGGCAACTGATGACCAACATATCACTAAAATGTGGCAACATACGCTAAAATCATATTAACAAAATGGCCAAAAAAAGAACAACAACAACAACAAAAAACAACTTTTCACTGAATGATAACATTACAGATACATTTCCTCAAAATAAGGATTTTTTGAGTTGACTGATTTTCTTTCAAAAATGATAAATAATACACACCATTAAGTTGATTATTCAGTTTTTACACCTACAGAACATTTTATTGTTCATTAATCCAAGAAAAAAACTTTGAAAATTGTTAAGTATTTCAAAAAATAGCTTACCTATTTCTAGTAAAAAACGATTACAGATCAGAACGATGAGAGAGTAATGGAGGACTGAAGAGGAAGAATAACGACTGCAGAGGAAGAGTAACGACGAATTTATGAATTTCTAAGGAAGAAGATGAAGAAAAGAAGAGAGAGAAGAGAGGAGGGAAGATGAAAATATTTTTCTTTTTAAATGATTTGGTTTGAATTAAAAAAGTGTGATTTTTTGTATTTTATAAAAAATTAAAAAATTTTAAAAATATTAATTTAATCCCATAATTAGTTAATTACATTTTAAAGAGAATTTGACAGTCTCTTGGTCAATCTGTAAAAAAAAAAAAAAAAAAAAAAAGAACGAGACTTATTTGACACCTTTCGCTGAATTTTCTCGCAAAACCCTTGTGTGGCCCTTTCCCGCAGAATCGAAAGTGAAGTGATTTGTTGAAATCTTAGAGAGATTTCTCCTTGTCGTTCCATTGATGAAGCATTTGCAGAAACTGACAACTCCATTAATTCTCAAATGGGGTTATGCTTTTAACAATTCTAGACCCACTTTTGGTTCCTTCCAAAAGGTCAGGTTTTATGCAACTGCTAAAAAATCTAAATTGAAACAAGAAAAAGAAGAAGAATGTCATATACCTCGTGCAGTGAAGAAGGAAGCACAAGCTGCTTTGCTAGACTACTTGCATTCCACTAGAAGTTTGCAGTTTATGGATGCTGAACATATGAGTAAAAACTCACCTTTTTTTCTTTCCAACTTATTACGAAGAATTGATAATGAAAATGATATTAGACGTTCTTTAACTCGATTCTTGCGATATCATCCAATCAATGAATTTGAACCATTCTTTGAGAGTATTGGTCTGAAACCTTGTCAGTACTTGCCATTTCTTCCTAGAGATCTCATCTTTTTGAATGATGATTATAGGTTGCTTGATAACTATCACATCTTGTGTAATTATGGTATTTCAAGAAATAAGATAGGATGGATTTTTGCTGAAGCTCCAGAAGTTTTTAGATATGATTCTGGAGTTCTGGACTTGAAACTTGCTTCTTTTCACGGGGTTGGGATAGATCAGTGTACTGTTGTCAAGCTTGTTTGTGCAAGTCCTCATCTTTTGATTGGGAATGTACACAAGGAATTTTTTCAAGTTTTTGAGGAATTAAAGAAAACAGGAGTTGAATATAGTTGGATTGAGGAGCAATTGAATGGAAATTTTGTAGATTGGAGCCACTTACTCGAGCTCATATGCTTCTTGAACGGGTTGGGCTTGACTGATCAACAATTGGGAAAGTTAATTTGTCAAGTTCCTGGTCTTCTGTTTGATTGTTCCGGACGTACTACATTTTCGCTAATTGGATTCTGGTTGAAATTTGGTATTCAGATACCCGAATTACTTGGTGTATTTCTACACTTCCCACAAATTCCAATATCCACATTTGTTTTCAATATGAGGCAAGGATACCAGTTCTTGATTCAAATTGAGATGCCTTTCTTAGAGATTGGAAATATTATTCATTCATACCCTACATTGCTAGGCTCATGTGTTTTGAAGAAAGCTACAAGCTTGCTAACTACCCTGAATACAGGGAAGAAGCGGCTTTGTAGTGTGATCAAGGAGAATCCCGAATTTTTGAGGAATTTGGTTCGTGGAGCCAAAGTTGAACGGTTACCTATAGCTGAGGAGGAGCTGAGATCCAAAATGATGAAAACTAAGTTCCTTTTGGATTTGGGTTTTGCTGAGAACTCGAGTGAAATGGAGAAAGCTCTCAAATTATTTCGAGGGAAAGGGGTGGAGCTCCAAGAGAGGTTTGATTGTCTGGTAAATGCTGGTTTGAATCGAAAGCATGTTGCTTCAGTGCTGAAAATATATCCGCAAATACTCAATCAAAGGAAAGAGGTACTTGAGGCAAAAATTGATTTTCTATTGAATAAATTGGGTCTTCCACTGTCTACTTTAATTTCGTTTCCATCCTACCTAAACTACACAATTCCAAGAACCACACTTAGGGTTTCAATGTATAATTGGCTCAAAGATCAAGGAAAAGTGGACCCAACATTGTCTTTGAGCACTATCATAGCTTGCTCAGAGAAACTATTCATGAAGACTTATGTAAATCCTCATCCTAAAGGCCTTGAAGTCTGGCAAGATCTGAAAAGAGAGATATATCCTGATTGAGTGAGATATCGTGAGTCGTTCCATCTGGTAGCATTGACAAAGGGAAGTCTAAAGCTTGAAGTCTCTTTAAAGCAGTCTCCTGCTTAAGTTAAGATGATTACCAGTTCTAAATGTGTTTACTTTGAGTGAAACAAAAAGGAGCAGGCATCCAGGTAATGACCTTTCTAATTGTATCGTACTTGGATGTCCCTGTTACTGACCCATTCAATGATTAAGGATTATAATGTCCGTGTTTGCTCTTGAAGTCCACTATTCTTGATTCACCTGTCTTTTCCGCTGGCAATATGTCTAACTGTTTTACTTGCTATTGTTGTACTGTTAAAATTAAAAAATTCTTTGTCTTTGTTTGGAATTGTCTTCTTTATGAACTGTTCTACTCCTTAGCATTGACCTCTCACTAGCTTATATTATTGGTGAATTGAACAAAGGACCATCTTACTCGTATTAGGGGAAAATACAGATTGTAGGAAAATAATGTTTATCTTGTGCCAAGTAAAAAACTAAATTCCAGTATGTGGGCTTATTTTGGTGCTTAGCATTCAGTACCATTCATGGCATATACGCCCTATTTGTGATGAATAGTGCATGTTCAATGTCCTCTATTTTGCATTGTTGGAGTTTAACTTTTCAGAAACCATTAAATAATATCATTTTATGTTAAAGAATGTAATTTACCACTTTTATGAATGTAAATTTGCAGGTCTTTCTTTCTTTCTGCACAGTAGATGAATCTGTTAATTATGAAGAAGAATTGACCAGAATCAGAGAGAATCATTATCACTTTGAGTAAAATCTAACACTGAACTGGATAAACATTTCTGCCAAAATATACAATTCATTAATATTTAAGAAGATAGTATATTACGAAACATCAGAACAAACAGCAAAATAGTCAAAGTGAAAAGAAAAGTTAAGTAAACCATAAAAGAGATATACTAGTATTTATCAAAAACAAAAGAGAGATTTTGTGGATAACATACTAGAATTCAGATCAAGGTAACTGGAGTGTGTTGCGGACATGAATGTTCCTCTTCTTCTCCCTGTTTTGCCTCTTATTCTTCATTTAGCTGCTATGGTGAAGCTCTAACACCAATATGCTCTTTACTCTCACTCTTTTTTTCTTTGTTTAATTCTATTTTTCATTTCATTCTCTTTCCACTGTTTTATTACCTTTCCTGCCTATAAATGGTTTCCTTATTTGTTATTTTTGTATATCCGCCCCATTGGTACTATTAACAGTAATAATCATGCAGGTGCATTATGGATCAAGGTATTAAGCTACATGACATGGAGTGCCAAACCCCACAGCCCACTTTAAGAACAAAAATGCTGCATGTATGCATGCTGTAAACATTGGTCAATGCAGGAGGAGGTGAGGATAAATACAAGTAAAGAAACTGCTTCAAAAAAAAAAAAACCATGTAAAGGAACTGATCCCCAGCCAAAACTACTTTTATCAATAAAAGACTTCCATTTTCATTTATAAATAGCTATTTTTTCAAAGTTGAAACCAAAATTTTCATCCACAAGTCATAACACGCCAATCCTATCTATAGGTACAGTGTTATCCCAAACAAAGGCAATTACTTTCCATATTATCAAGTGAAAATAGAATTAGATACTTTTCTGTCTGATTGTTTCTTTCAATTGCAAGTTAGAAATGCAGTCAGGAATATCAAAGGTGCATTATATTGTTGCTAGCTTCTTTTTACGATCATTTAGATGGTGTTTTGTGCTTCTACATGATCCATATATGAGCTCATATTAAAAGTGAAGAGAAACACATTGTTTCATCGCCCATATCTGCTGGAGGAAGTGCGGTTCATTTAGTCAGTTTATCTTATAGCTATCAAATTGGGAGAGCCCAAGGATATATAAGCCCCACATCAGTTTAATGGAACTGATGTGGAACTCAAGTCCCATTCCTTGCAATAATATCATAACAAACCACCACGCTCCGCATCGTCGTCCTCAACAGCTGTGCACTAGACATTGCTAGCCCTGGACAAACACTGCCATACCGGCGTCACCATCCAAGGCACAGTGGGCATGGAGAGTGATGGGTGTCTGATACCGTTGATACAACCTTAGGAGAACTACACCCTAAAAGCTGGCTATTAAGGTGGGAGAACCCAGGGCTATATAAGCCCCACATCAGTTTCACATGTAACCGATGTGGGACACACAACATACGGTTTGACTCTTTAAGTCCCATTCCTTGCAATAATATCATAACATTAACTCTATCATTAGAGTCAACCCCAACAACTAGTGAGGTTCTGAAACACATAGGAAAGGAACTTCAAGGTTGCATTGATTTATCACTTATTTTTCATAAAGAAGAAAGTTCCCTGTTTTAATTTCTTTTGGGGCCTCCAGTTAGTTGTGTGGAATTTGCATTGATCCGCTTTTTTCCTTTGTATTAGTTGATCTTATTTATACGTGGATATTTTTCAAGGTATTTTCAACATTATATATTTATACTAACCAAAGAGTGAAATATACACCATTGACATCCATTCATGTCCGGACACAAGTCTTCCATCAATTTCCTGATATAAATTCTTACCTTAATTTCTTATTTTTTGGCTGTTTAGTTTTAATCATCAATTAGATTAATGTCACTGATTTATTATGTGCAGCTGTTAAAACATCAAGAACGAAGGATGAAAAAAAGAAATCAAAGCCAAGAGGTGAACAACATCAAAGGTAATTTGGTAGATGATCAAGTAATGGTATAATTTAATTTCTTCGTGAATGGAGAGATTCAACATCCGTGCTAGCATTACTGATTAGCCTTGTACATTCCAAAAGTAGAGAAGAGTCACTCTAATCGCAGGGCATGAAATCTTTTGAGGTTTTATATGAATTTATTAGGGGCAAAAACTTAGTTTTGTTCTGCTATAAGTAAACTTCATTTCTTTGTGTAACTTATATGATGAAATGTTTTTTTTCTTTATTTAGAGGAATGATTCCAACCACCATTCACGTCCTATTCCTCGTCAATCGTCCCGAGGAAGAGAAATTTAGAATTCTCATTCCAGAAATACACTGACAAGAACTTAGAGTTTGTTACTTCAAAATTCAGATTTCAGCTTCCCCTGTATCAATGAGTTCCAGTTTTAACTTTGTTATCTAGGTGTGTTTGATATGATGGAAAGTGTACCTGTTTAGTTGGAGAGAGAACTTGTAACCATTTTACTAAGGATTTTAAATAATATTAGCAACTTGATTCAAAAAAAAAAACAGCAAACCAAATATTGTTTGATGGAATTTTTTAATTTAAAGTTGATATATTGTACAAGTTTTCGTCAAAGTTGTGATATTTCTCTTATATAGAAGAGACAGTTTAAGTAGCTTTTCGACATGTCTGCTATTGGTCATCCAATTGGCAAACAGGGATATTTTTGTCATTCTGATTTCTCAAAGTAATAAAGGTCAATAGGGGTATTATTATCGTTTCAGCTTCTCAAAGGCTGCATTTTGTGTATACGTGTCCTGCTCTCTGTAAATTCATCAAACACGTAGTCTTCTTCAATTCAGCTATAATTTTGAAGGCTTTGTGGTGACCTCCAATTTCTGCTCTTTGTTTCTGCTTTTGCTTTAGTTTTTTAACTTTCTTGTTGCTTCCTTTATATACAAAAGGGAAAAGTATTGTTTGTTGTATATAGAAGAAAAGGTTGCCGTTCTGTCGAAGCTGCTCTGTTTATACTTTCTGTTATCAGGTCTGCAATTTCGAGTTGTTGTTTTCTCCTTTTTCAATTAGATTTCCATATTTCTTTCTGCTAAATTAGGCTGGATTATAAATTCTTTTGTGGTTAACTTCTATGCTATACCGAATATGTTTTTCGGATTTCAAGTTTGTTTGATTTTATTTGGGGTCTACTAATTTTGGAGCTGTAAAGCTCTTGAAATTACAGCTGAATCGGACTTTAAGGTTTTGGCTTTGTGCGTTGCGGCGAGAAATCGCTCTGTCGTGGATGAAGCTTATGTGTTAGTGTATATGTTTGTGTCTGAATTGTTGATGGGCTTTGGATGAATTGATGTTATTCATTGGACCAATTGATCAATAATAATGAATATATAAGTTGCTTAGCAGAAAAGATGTGGAACTTTTGTGAGATTAAGATGGAACACAGTGATGTTGCATGATTCATTGAATGAAGTGGCCATATGTGGGAACTTTTGTGGGAAATTCACTTTTGTCCATGTAGATGAGTTGTGGAGATAAAAGATGGTGCTAGGAGGGTCTTTGAAGCAATGCAGGTACGAACTGTTGTGACCTGGAATACTATGATCAGTGGGTATTGCCGAAATGATAGTCTTAAAGAGGCCCTAATGATTTACAGGAGAATGGAAGATGCTGGTGTTCACGCTGATTGTGCCACTGTGCTTTCTGTGTTGCCTGCGTGTGGGTGTCTGAAGAACTTTGAGATGGGCAGAGAGGTTCACTCACTGGTCGAACAAGTAGGTTTTTGGGACAATTTGTCTGTTTGGAAAGCTGTCGTTGATATGTACATCAAGTATGGAAGAATGGATAAAGCAAGGTCGGTTTTTGAGAAGATGATCGATAGAGATGTGGTTACTTGGACTACTATGATCCACGGTTTCATTTCAATTGGTACTTAAAAGATGCACTATGGTTTTCTCAAAGGATGCAGCTTGAAGGTGTAAAGCCGAATGCAGTAACTCTGGCATCCCTTCTTGCTGCATGTGCCAGTTTGCCTCATTTGAGGCTTGGCAAATGCCGCATGGCTGGGCTATCAGGCTGGACCTTCAGGTTTCAGGTTGATGTTAATGTAGAAACTCGCCTTATTGACATGTATGCTAAATGCAATTGTTTTAGACTAGGCTATCAGGTATTTACAAAGACTAGCAAGAAGAGGACTGAGCTTGCAAGAGAAGCGGTAGAGCTTTTCAAGTTCATGTTGTTAGATGCTGTTAAACCTAATGATGCAACCCTGAAAAGTGTACTTCCTCATTTGTCATTGAAGCTGATCCAAGGCAAGCGTTGAGCATGCACAATTATCTTGTAAGATCTGGATTTGTTACAAGAACTGAGGTAGCTACTGGTTTAGTTGATGTATACTCTAAATGTGGAAATTTAGATAATGGTCACAAGATTTCAATGGGATACCCAAGAAAGAAAGGGACATAATCTTGTGAAGTACGTTAATTGCTGGTTATGGGATGCATGGGCATGGCGAGACTTCTTTTTCACTGTTTAATGAGATGGTGCAATCTGGGGTCAAACCTAACGAAGTCACTTTCACCTCGATTTTGCATGCTTGTGGTCATGCTGGTTTGGTGGATGACGGTCTTTGTTTGTTTAGTTTTATGCTTAAAAATCACTCTGGTAGTCTTAGAACAGATCATTACACCTGTATGGTTGATCTTCTTGATCAAGCTGGCCGACTTGAGGAGGCATATGAACTTATTAAAACTGTGACTTTTGAACCAAGTCATGCCATCTGGGGTGCATTACTTGGTGCCTGTGTGATACATGAAAATGTGGAACTGGGAGAATTGTCTGCAAGGTGGCTGTTTAAGCTAGAGCCAGAGAACACAGAAAATTATATACTATGGGGAAAGATCTATTCTGCAGTTGGAAGATGGAAAGATGCAGAGAATGTGACTTTTTGATGAATGAAGTCGGACTGATAAAGGCGCCAGCTCAAAGTGTCATTGGGTGACAGGTAGATGATTTCTTTTAGTTTCCTTGCAAATAGAGTTAAACGGAGACTGCAGGGTGAGGGTAACATCTGAGAAATATGCAACAATAGGACCACAGCTAACCCTCTCAAGTCTCCGGTGGTGTTTATAATCTCCTCAATTATTTGCTATTGTAATTATGGTTTCAACTCACAGGATTTAGCTGGACACTTTAATTTTTTTCGTTGTTTCCTTCTGCTCTTAATTCTCTTTTCTGTCATTTTGGTTTATTGTTGTAGGTTCTCAGCAAAGTTCGTCTAATCTTGTCATTTGCTAAACAATGGATGGAACTCCTGGAAAATTAATTATCTTGTCATATGCGGAAAAAGAAAACATCATCAGTGCACCATCATCACCTGCTCCAATGGACACAGCAGGAAGCAGCAAAAGGAACATCGAAAATCCTGTCACAAAAAATAAAAAGACAAGCAAGAGGCCACTTCCAATCACAATCATTTTCTAGAGGTGAAGACTCCCCTTCCAAAACACTATAACAAGGTATATAGACTTCTTCCAGAACTACTACTTCCTACATTCAGAACTTCAACTAAGTGCTGTGCTTCATTTTGTTTCAGTGAAAAGCCATGTCGGCGACACCTTTGCAGTGTGATTGAAGCCATTTTTATCAGTGAAAAGCCATGTTGGCTACAGTTTGCAATATGATTGAAGCCATTTTTTGTCACTGCAGCAAGCATTATCATAACGGATCACTTTCCTTTTGCCTATGTAAATAGAATGTACATACCTATGTCATAAAACTTGGCTCCACCACTAATATATAATTTTAGTTGTGTCACACTTGTGCAATTAATATGAGTTCTTCCCAGAGATCAAATTGAACGACGAAGTACTTCCCGTCATTTTTGAAGATCAAATACATTTCAAGGACGTCTACATCTTCCTACATTTGAGAAATACACTATTGAAGACCCTCAAATTATAGAGAAGTTTAGGAGAGAGGAATCAAGAGAACACCAGAATTATACTAACAAGATTCATTAATAATAATTATATTTTTGTTTTATTTATTTTGCTTGCAGTAACCTGTAGGATCGATTCTGCTCTTCATTTCTTTCTCTTGCAAACAAGAAACTACAAAGTCAACTACTGCAATGACCTTCATAAAGAGTAGTCATTTTTCATACAAGTATTTGCTGATCTCAGTCATGTTAGCCTGATTACTCGGCATAAGTTCAACAACAGTGGGTTAGATAGATATGTACACTTCACTTCTTTGGAGATGATGAAAAACAATAACTACCATATGATGGTCATAACTGCAATACCTAGTGACAATCTTGCAGCAGTGTTCTTTGGAGAATTTTCTCAAATTGGCTCCAACTTTGGTGAATATGAAGATTCAATGAATTCTCCAACTTCAATGAATGTCAATGCATTGATGGCTGACTTACCCGACATGGACGAAATTTTTTTAATGATGGAGCAAACCATTGAAGCCTTGAAAAAATTCGTTGATGAAAAAAAATCTTAATATTGCTAAACTTATGAATAAGTTGGACACATTCACACTCGGAGAGTCAAGTCATGTCCCCACTTGTCCACCTGATTTTGATGCACGAAACAAGGATGTTTAGGAATCTTCAGCGAAGTTAAAATTTCATAAGGAGAAATAATTTGCTTCAGTTAGAGCATTATCTGTCCAACAATTGCAAGACATGATAACAAACATTATCATGGCTCAATATGGTGGAACACCACAAAGTTCCTTGTACATCTCCAAGTCATATACCAGATGGATTGATTGTCTATCAATGTCAACAAACTATTAACCATTAGAGCTTCAACAATTTGGTGGCAAGGGGAACCCAAGGCAGCATATCACACTTTGTTGATACTTGTAGCAATGCTGGAACACATGGTGACCTTTTGGTAAAACATTTTGTTCGTTCACTGAAAGGGAATGCATTTGAATGGTATATCGACCTGGAACACGAGTCCATTGATAGTTGGGAGCAACCTCGAGAAGGAATTCCTCAATCGTTTTTACAATACTCGTCGAACCATAAGCATGATAAAGTTGACCGACACTAAGCAAAGAAAGGAAGATCTTGTGGTGGATTACATCAATCATTGTAGATCATTGAGTTTGAACTACAAAGATCGTCTTTCTTAAATATCTGTTGTGGAAATGTGCATTCAGGGTATGCATTGGGGATTTCTGTACATATTACAAGGAATCAAACCGCAAACTTTTGAGGAAACACGAGCGCATGACATGGAGCTGAGCATCGCAAGTCATGCGAAGGCATCTCCTTTTGCTGATCTGACAAAGCAAAAGAAGGAATTCAAGAAACGTATGACCTCAAAAATCCATACAAAGGAATCTATGACGGTGAAAGAAACTTCTGTAAAGGTTACCACCAAGAATAACTAAAAACGGGGGAAGCCCAAAGTCAATATCTAAAGGAAGAGAGGCAATGTCCCACTTTGAAAGAATTAGAAGTGAAGGTCTACCAGTTTCTAAATTTAGACGTACCTATGATTCTTGATGAATTGCTTGCTAAGAAAGTCATTGATCTTCCAGAATTAAAGAGGCTCGAAGAAATCAATAAGGTTAGTGATCCTAAATACTTCAAGTTCCATTGCGTCCTTGACCACCCGACAAGTAAATTCTTTATCTTGAAGGAGAAAATCATGATGTTAGTTAGTGTTGGAAAAATCATTGTTGACATGGATGAAACATCAGAGGCGAATCATGCTAGTGTAGCACCCAATTAAAAGAAGTGCTCAAGGTCCCAAATTATGCCAAATACCATTTCCTTTCAATTCAAAAGTTTCACACCTATTGAAGTTGATTTTCCAAAGAAAACCGTTGAAGGTTCACTAGAGATAGACAACAATGAAGCTGATGGTTGGACTCTAGTTACTCATAAGAAGCACATACACCACAAATTTCATAAGATACGAATTCCTAAAACAAGAGAAATAAGGAGTGATGTGAATCAACTACAACCATTAGAAAGCGTCAAGCCTTGGACTAGCCAAAAGATCAATGATTTTTTATTGCAAAGGTCTGAAAGCCCATAATGTTAGCTGAATTCTTTCTTGAAATAATTCCTATGCGGTAGTCAATTTGGTGCAACACATGTTGTTTCCCACATTAAACAAAGGAAATCAAACGTGAACATAATCCAGCAATAATAAAAGAACATCAAACTGATGAAAAAGTTGCCCCATGTTGTGCTACAATTGCCTTCAGAGATGATGAATTGTTGTTAGGGTCTAAGCTACATAAAAAAACCTTTGTACGTTTTAGGATCTATTCGGGAACATCTTAATCGCATACTAATTGATGGTGGTTCGACGATCAATATCATGCCAAAAGCTTTTTTGAAAAGACTTGGGATCTCTATTGATGAATTTTCCGAAGTAACCTATTGATCCAAGGTTTCAATCAAGGAGGACAATGGTTCATAGGGAAGATTCACGTAGGATTGTACATTGGTGACGTGAAATCAAACACTTTGATTCATGTTATAGATGGAGAAACATCATACAACTTGTTTCTTGGACGTCCTTGGGTTCATGAAAATTGAGTGGTGCCGTCCACTTTGCGTCAATGCATAAAGTATATGAAAGATTGAGAGGTAGTAAAAATCTATGCAAACATGAATATTTTCATTGAGACGGAGTCTATTTTGCATATGCAAAATATTATTTAGATTCTAGAAGATCAAATATGGAGGAATCTACACAAGCTGAGCCAATCCATCTCATAGATAGTAAAGTTTAATGGGCCACTATCAAGATGTCTAAGAAGAGATAGAAGAGGTTTCGATTAAGGTTTCACCATCAAAGAAGACATACATACCAATATTGATAATGAGACACCAATTTTTCACTACGTTCCATGTGAACATTGAAAAAAGGGACAACCACTACTTGAGGAATGTACTCAACAAGTTCACCCACTGAGAAAAGAATTTAGTCACACAACATTCCATGATTTTAAGGAGAAAATGATTATCCCACTTGCACAAGTCCTGTCTATACCTTGGGATCCATCCAAAGGCAATACCTAAGTTGGTAAGATAAAAGAAAACTTTCATCAAAAGGTCTTCATATTATTTAAAAAATCAGGTACAACTTCTCAAATCCAACAATGTTAGGAAAACTCAAGGATGAAGTCATTGGTGAAAAGATATATGGGCTTACAAAGTCTCAAATGCGGTTGACAAAGAAAGGATATTATGTTGCCACTCCTAGGTTTGGGTTAGGATTCAACTTGCTGGAGCCTTTTAGGAGTTCATCTAAGAAGGAAAAGGAAATAACTACATACTACCACACCTAAGTAGAAAAACAAAAGGAGTCTAAGGAGGGTAAAACACCATGATGTACCTCGTTGTTTGAACTCGTTGGGAGATTGACACCCCGTGTCTATGCATTTGAAAGATTGGACCCAAAGATAAAGAGGAATCTTCTGAAAAAAGTGGAGGGAGATGCACCACCTTAAAGACCTATGTATTTAATTGCTTGAGAGAAAAAAAGGAAGTCATTATTAGGAAAGTCGTTGCTGGAGCATGAAAATCAAGATTTTTGTGATGTGACCAATAACAATGTTGTTTACACCAACCAGTTTCATGAAATTAAACAAAAGGAGAAAGGAGAAGCCATCACAGTGTTCGTAGAAAATCAGAGGAAAGATTCAAACTTGACACAATCATCCTATACATAACAATGGAAGAAGGTCCACATATTGATGATACAAACGCTGATGCACAAGAGGCTCCCCCTCAACTAGAGGATGGCGTATAATCAACCATAGACGACCTCAAGAAACTAAATCTTGGGACTCTGGAAGATCCACACCCGACCTGCATTAGTTCACTTCTTACACCACAAGAAGAGAGGAAATACTTCAAGTCATTGGTTGAGGTTATAAAGACATTTTTGCTGGTCATACAGAGAAATGTTGGGCCTTAGAACCAGTATAACTATTCATAATTGGGGATAAAAAATGGAACACGACCTATAAAATTAATCAGAACGAGTGTTTCTCCCTGAGTTGGTAACACAACTTGAAGCGGAGGTGAATAAGTTCATCGAAGCTGGATTTATCCGATAAGTGAAGTACCCATTGTAGAGCTCAAATATCCCATAAACTCTTGGGTATTCTTACAAATATTGAATATCCCTAATATTCCAATAAATTCATGAAATATTTATATAGAGGTCAAATCTAAATCATCCTAGCTTGTTTCTGAATATGCCACGAACGGCTCTCGAATCATGGATAAATCTTAGCAGAGAAGAATCAAGGGAGGAACAAAATTATACCCACAATCTTGATCAATAAAAAACCGTTTCTTCATATTTTATTTGTGATTGTAATTTATTTTCTGTCACTTTAAAGTTATCTCAAATTCTATCTCGTTCAACTCTCTAGCTTTGAGAAACTTCGGGAGAAAAATCAATAACTCGATGTCAGAGCCTTGACATCATGCGATTCTTGTTCCTTTAGAAGTATAACTCATAGAAGTACAACATCTGTTAAAATCACAGCCAAAATCTTTCTGGATTATTACAAATGTATGTTAAAGTTAGCTCAAATTCTATCTCGATCAACTCATCAGCTTTGAACAATTTTGGAAGAAAATCAATAACTCGACATAGGAGCCTTGAAATGATGTGTTATTGTACCATTGGAAGAATAACTCATAGATGTACAACATATGTAAAAATCACAGTCAAAATCTTTCCATATTAATACAAATACATTGCAAAGTTAGCTCGAATTATGAAACTATGAGATTTTATTGTTTTAATTGGAGGAAAACGTCTTTTGTGTGAAGTATAAAAATCGATCTAAGTGTGATGAAACCAAGAAATTCTTATCTCATTGTGACGAGCGCATAAAAAACCACACTATTTATAGAAGTTACAACAAATTCACTCTAATTTGATGAGGATAAAATTCTCAAGTAGGCTATTCGCCCAGAATGTCAATTCCTCAACTTTGTGCGCTCTTGACAACAACAAAAAAACGTGTCTCTTGAACATGGAGTGTTAACAATATGATCTTTGTGGGTACACCGTTTCAATATAGAACTTTTATCAGAAGGCTATTCCGATGTGATGTTTTAGGTAAAGAGGCCCCTACTTTTGAGTAACTTACTGAAGCATAAATGAATTACACAAAATTATCTCCACCATAAGCAAACACTCAAGTTGAATCGCAAGTCGCCTGATCCAATACCAATAAATTCATCATCTCTAAGTTTACTTCCAAACCTAAGATGTTTGATATGCAACTTTGAATGATCATAGTTGAAGATCCATGACTCGACGTAAGAGATTTTGTATTACGAGCTTCTTCTTTTGTTGCGGAGAGGGCTTCAAGAACTTCAATCTGTGTAAAATGATGATTAAAATATTTATGAAATTTCACAAATATGCCTTTGAAGTCTGCTCAAATTGATTCTAAAATCTATTGGTCTATTTCACAACTTTGAGCGGTCATGGTAGAACATTCACAACTTGACGTAGGAGCCTGGAAATCATGAGCCGCTTTTTTCATTGAAAAGTGGATTCCAAGAGATAAATATATGTAATAATCATGATCAAATTATTTATGAATTTTCACAAATAGGCCTTTGAAGTCTGCTCAGATAAACTCCAAAATATGATGATTTTTTTTCCAGCTTTTGGCGGTCGTGGTAGAAAAATCATAACTCAACATAGAAGCCTCTGAATTACGAGCCAATTTTTCCGCTGTGAAATAAACTCTAAGAACTATGATATATGTAAAAATCATAGTCAAAACCTTTACAAATTTTTATAAATACGCCTTTGAAGTTAGCTAGGATGCCTTGCTTAACTCTTCTCCTCTGCTCATCTGTGACACATTTGAACTCACGTGCTAGTTATATCATTTTAAAGAGCTAGTGTGATGATAACATGATTCCACCAACCCGTCTTTTTTTACTCATGCGATTGAACTGAGAGTGATTACTCCAAGCGCCTACTTACCTCGGTGAAGATGATCAAGTCATATTGTAATTCAAGATGACGAGTGTTTTTTGGGACGTACATAGTTTATACTCTTGCAGGCCAGGAGTAACATGCAATTTATTCTCATACCTTAAGGAGCATAGGAAACCTTCTTGGGAAGTATTTCTTTAGAAAATTAGCGTTGATTGGACCAACTCTTAGCTCTCTTGGTCAACAAATTTATAGGCGCCACTTGAATATGCTTCCTTCACAACATACGACCCATCCCATTTTGATGTAAACTTGTCACTGATACGTCTATTGAACATTATGGGTCTCCTGACTACTAAGACCAAGTCTCCCACTTGAAATGATTAGAGGCTGCACCTTCTTGTTGAATGCTCTCGCAATTTGAGCTTGATAACACTCCAACCTTTGCTGTGCTTCCTATCTCTTCTCCTCCAATGTTTCCAACTATGCTAGACAAAATTAAGTGTTACTTTCAGTTGTAAGTCCCTCTTAAATTACAATTTACAATGATGGAATTTTCTTATCAAGTGGAAGGTTTTGCTTCTACGACACACACCAATGAAAATCGAGTCGCTTGCATAGCCGTTCTAAAGGTTGTACGATATGCCTCAAAAGCATCACCAATTCTCTCATGGCAGTCTCTTTTATTCTTCGCAAATAATTTCTTCAATAGGTTACCAAGTTTCTTGTTAATATCTTCAGTAAGACCATTGACAAGTGCATTGTACATTGAAGACTTATGTTGCTTAAAACTGAACTTATCGCATAAACTGCTCATGAATTCATTGTTAAAGGGTGATACACTATCGTAACTATACATCTTGGTATGACATATCTAAAAAGAATGTTTGATTTGATAAAATCAACAACATTTTTCCTGCTTCACCTCTTTTAATGGTACAACTTTAGCCCATCTAGAGAAATAGTCAGTTGCGGCCAAGATATGCATTTGTCCTTTTGACGACTTTGGAAGAGGTACAACAACATAAAATCCCCATGCATCGAAATGCCATGAGACTATAGTTGGATGCAAAGCCTATGGTGATTGATGGATGTAAATAGCATGTAATTGACATGCTTGTCACAGTTTGGCATGCTCTAAGAAATCTATCACCATTGTTGGCCAATAGTAGCCCATCCTCTTGATGCGAAAATGAAGTTTAGGCCCTGATTGGTTTGATACACATGTGACATGATGCTCATCCTCCATTGTTTGTTGACATTATTCTTTGTCAAGACACCACAAAAATGGACCCTCATAAGAATGACAAAAAAATATTCTCTCGTGAAAGATGAATCGTGGTGCCCTTCTCCTAATGTCTACTCTTATTCATGGATCCCCAAGCATCCTTCCATGTTCAAGATGCTGAATCAGTCGTTCTCTCCAATCTTCTTCTTCAACCACTCGATCACATATATGGTAGATTCCATTGATTAGAAGATCAAGACAACCAAGACTAAACCATCGATGACATACAGTACCTTTGTTGTCTCATTTTCTCCGAGTGCCATTATTGTGTCCAAGTAATAAGCCAAAGCATCCACATGCGATTTTATTTTCTTGGGACGTGATTTAAGAACAGTTGATTAAACCTTTCAAATAAGAAAGTAGAATATTGGTGGTATGACAAAAAAATATTCCTTCTTTACCTCGTAACTCCCCAAGAGTTGATTAATAATCAATTGAGAGTCACCGTAGATATCTAATTGAGAAATCTTCATAACTGATGCCATTTCAAGGCCCACAATCAAAGCTTGGTACTCTACGGTTTTGTTGGTGCATGTTTCACCTAGAATGAATGAAAATGGTAAGATGTCTTTCCGGAGATGTCAACACGATTCCTGCCCCTACACTATCTCAACGGGAAGATCCATCAAAGAACATCACCCATACCGACAATTCTTCAACAAAAAATGCATCTTCATTAAGATACTCATATGAAGTTCCCTATATCCCAGAAAAGGGTGATCAACAAGGAAATTATCAAGTGCTTGCCCCTTCACATTTTTTGAGGTATGTATATGATCTCATATTGATTAAACAATATAGACTATCTTGCTAGATGAAGCACGTCTTCTCAATGGGAATATAATTCAACTTAACTCTTATCAAGGTTCGATTTAGATAGTATAGTGATTCTTCCTTTTTAGCTTCATTCTCTTGAGCAAAAGGTGCCCGAAGTGACCGCTCTTGTGATGCAATGTATAGTATCAATGAATTTCCAGGAGTTGGTGCCCCTAATACATGTGAATTCAATGGTTGAAGGGTTGGCATCGTTTATTCAAGTTAGAGATGAGTATCCAAATGAATTCCAAATTTCCTTGTAGAGTGCAGAGGTTTCTCAAGTTCTTTGGCTCAGGCATTTTTGGATGACATAAATATATGCGGGGATCAAAGTCAATTCCACAGTGACCCATAGTGAAGCCAAGAAACTTTCTTGAGGTAATCCTTAATGCACAGATTTGTCTTCAAGTCAAATTTCTTTAACCTCTCAAAAACAATTCGTCTGTCTTCAAGATGGTATTCCCTTTGTTTCATTTTACCACCAAGTCATTAACGTAACATTCCACCCTCTTATGAAGCATGTTGTCAAATATTTTTTTCGTTGAACGTTGGTAGGTGGCACCAACATTCTTTAGACCAAAGGGCATTATTTTGTAACAATAAATCCCTATTGTATTTCAGAAAATAATGTATTCTTCATATTTTTGAGACGTTCTGACTTGATTATATCCAGAAGAACCATCCATAAAAGAAATAGCTTCATGCTAGTTATAACATCAAACATGAGCTCAATGATTGGCAGAGGGAAATCATCTCTTGGACATGCCTTGTTCAAATCTCGAAAATCAATGCAGACACATATTTAAGCATTCTTTTTCTTAACAGGTAGAATATTTATTATCCAGAATGGATACTTCACTTTTTGGATAAATCCAGCCTCGATGATCTTGTTGACCTACGCTTCTATTTGTGTTACCAACTTAGGGCCAAACACTCATTATGAATGCTTTATAGGACGTGTTCCATTGAATCCCCAAATGATGAATATTTATCCTAGGATTAAGGCCCGACATTTCTCTATACGAACAAGTAAAAACGTCTTTGTACTCAATGAATAACATGAAGTATTTCCTCTTTTGTTGTGGTGTAAGAAGTGCACTAATGAAGGTTGGGCGTGGATCTCCCAGAGTTCGAATATTTAGTTCCTTGAGGTCGTCGATGGTTGATTGTACTCCATCCTTTAGTTGAGGGGATCCTCTTGGACATCATCATTTGTATCATCAATATGTGTACCTTCTTCCACTGTTATGTAATAGGATGATTATATCAAATTTGAATCTTCTCTCTGATTTCCTACGAAGACTTATTCTTTTTTATTATTTCTTGAAACTATTTGGTGAAAAAAATGTTATTTTACCTTCAATGAATGATATGTAGTAATTGATAATGCAGTCTTCCTCTTCATACTAGATGGGAAGACACTATGAATCTCTTTGTTATAAGTTACATCACAAAAATCTTGATTTTCATGCTCCCACAACGTCTTTCCTGATAATGACTTCCTTTTTTCTCCCAAGCGATTAAATACAGAGGTCCTTGAGGTAATAGCATCTCCCTCCACTTGTTCAGAAGATTCCTCTTCATCTTTGTGGCCTAGTGTTTCAAATGCAGAGACAAGGGGTGTCAATCTCTTAATGTGTTAAAATACTGAAGTCCGTTGTGGTATTTAAACCTCATTATACTGCTTTGTTTTCTTCTATAGAGGTGTGATGGGATGGATTTATTTCCCTTTGTTTCTTCGATAAAATCCGAAAAGGTTTGGGGAAGCTGAATCCTAACCCAAACCTAGAGTGGCGATATAATACCTTTTCTTTTTCAATCAAAATTGTTACTTTGTAGGCCCATGTATCTTTCACTAGTGAATTCATCCATGAGTTATCCTAACTTTGCTGGATTTGGAAAGTTTTAACCTGATTTTTCATAAAATCTGAAGACCTATTGAAGAAAGTTCCCTTTTATCTTGCCAACTTGGGTATTGTCTTTGGATGGATCCAAAGGGATACACGATACTTGTGCAACTGGAAAAATCATTTTATCCTTCATATATTTGAATGTTGCATGACTCAATTCTTTACTCGGTGGGTGAACTTGTTGAGTACATTCCAATAGGAGTGGTTGTCCCTTTTCACGTTCACATGAAATGTAGCGAAAAATTAGTTTCTCATTGTAAATATTGATATGTATGTATCATTTAGATGTGAAATCTTAATGGAAACCTCTTTTATTCTTTTCTTAGACATCTTGATAGGGTCCCATTGAACTTAAAAATCTTCGAGATCAATTGAGTCAGCTTGTGCAGGTTCCTCCATATTTGATCTTGCAGAATCTAAATAGAATTTTGCATCTGCAAAATATGACTCTGTCTCAGTGAAAGTATTGATGTTTACATCCATTTTTTACCTCTCCATCTTTCATATAATTCATGCATTGATGGACAGTAGATGGTACCACTCCATTTTTATGAACCAAGGACGTCCGAGCAACAAGTTGTATATATTTTAGGCATCTATAACATGAACCAAAGTGTTTGATTTCATGTGACCAATGGAAAAAGATACACAAATCTTTGGTATGGGTCATTTTCTTCCTTGATTGAAACCTTGGATAATTAGGTTAAAAACCTTGGATTATTAGGTTACTTTTGGACAATTCATCAATAGAGATCTCGTGTTTTTTCAAAATAACTTTTTGCGTCATATTGACTACCAAACTACCATCGATTAGTATGCAATTGAGATGTTGTTCCCTAAGAGATCCTACAACACCCAAAGGTCTGTTATGTATCTTAGACGCTAACAATAAGTCATCAAGGAAATTGTAGCACAACATGGGGCAACTTTTTCATCAGTTTGATGTTCTTGTAATATTGATGGATTATGCTCGCCTTTGCTTTCCTTTGTTTCATATGTGTTGGAGACAACATGTGTTTCACCAAATCGACTACCACGAAGGAATTTTTAGGAAAGAATTCATCTAACATAATGGGCAAGCAGAACCTTTTTGCCATAAATAATTATTGATCTTTTGGCTAGTACAAGGCTTGACGCTTTTTGATAGTTGTAGTTGATTCACATAATTCCTTATTGCTCTTTTTTAGGAAGTCGTATCTTAAGAACTTCTTGATGTCACCGCTTCTTATGTGCAATTAAAGTCCAACCATCAACTCTATTATCGTTTGTCTCTAGTGAACCTTTAGGGGTTTTCTTTGGAAAATCAACTTCAATAGGTGTAAAACTTCTTAATTGCAAGGAAATGGTGTTTGGCATAATTTGGGACCTTGATAACTTATTTTGATTGAGTTATACACTGGCATGATTCCCCTCCTCTTTCCCAATATTGATTTTTCCTTCACTCACTAATATAATGATTTTCTCCTTCAAGATAAAACATTTACTTGTCGGGTGACTAACGATGCGATGGAACTTGTGGTATTTAGGATCACCAATCTTATTGATTTCTACGAGCCTCATTAATTCTGTAATATCAATGACTTCTTAGTTAGCAATTCATCAAAAATCATAGGTACGTCCGAATCTGGAAAAGGATAAACCTTGGCCTCTAAATATTTCAAGGTTGGACATGGATTCTCCTCCTTTAGATATTGAGTTGAGCTTCCTCCTCTTTTAGTTTCTTCTTGGTGGTGACCCTTACAGAAGTTGCGTTCACCACCATGGATTCCTTTATCTGAATTTTTGAGGTCATACCTTTCTTGAATTCCTTCTTTTCCTTTGTCAGATCAGCAAAAAGAGATGCCTTCGCATGACTTGCGATGCTTAACTCCATGTCATGCGCTCGTGTTGCAATCCTCAAAAGTTTGCGGTTTGATTCCTTATTGTATGTTTAGAAGTCCTCATTGCATATCCTGAATGCACATATCCATAACAAATATTTCAGAAATGAGATCTTTGTAGGCCAAACTCAATGATCGCCAATGATTGATGTAATGCACCATAGGCTCATCCTTTCTTTTCTTAGTGCCGGTCAACTCTATCATTCTTATGGTTCGACTATTACTATAAAAATGATTGAGAAAAGCCTTCTCAAGTTTATCCCAACTATCAATGGACTTGTGTTTTGAGTCGATATACTAGTCGAATGCATTCCCTTTAAGCAAACGCACCAAACTGTTTTACCAAAAGGTCACTTTGTGTTCCAGCATCGCTACAAGTTTCAACTAAGTGGGCGATATGCTGCCTTGGGTTCCCATTACCATCAAATTGTTAATAGTTTGTTGACATTAACAGACAATCAATCCATATGGTATATGGCTTAGAGTAATACAAGGAACTTTGTGGTGTTCCATCATATTGAGTCCGAATAGTGTTTGTTATCATTTCTTGAAACTTTTGGACAGATAATGCTACTATCAAAGAAGATTGTTTCTCCTTTTGAAATTTTGATTTCCCTAGAGATTCCTCAACATCCTTGTTTTGTACATCAAAACCAGGTGGACAAGTGGGGACATGACTTGACTCTCAAGGTGTGAATATCTCCAACTTTTTCATAAGTTGAGGAACATGAAGTTTTTTGTCGTCAACATACTTTTTTCAAGGCTTCAATGGTTTTCTCCATCATTGCAAACTTCTCGTCCATGTCGATTGATTAATCCATCAAATCATTGACATTCATTGAAGTTGGAGAATCTATTGAATCTTCAGATCCACCAAAGTTGGAGCCAATTTGAGAAAATTCTCCAAACAACACGAAAGCAAGATTGCCCCTAGGCGTTGCAGTTATGACCATCATATGGGAGTTGTTGTTTTTCATCGTCTCCAAAGAAGTGAAGTACACTTATCCATCTAGCACACTGTTCTTGAACTTACGCTAAGTAATCGGTCCAAAGTAACTAAGATCAGCAAATACGACATCAACAAAGTCTTTGTATGAACAATCACTACTCTTTCTGAAGGCCATTACACTGGTTGACTTTGTAGTTTCTGGTTTTCAAAAGACAGAGATGAAGAGAAGAATCGGTCCCACAAGGCATGCCAAATTTATTCACAACAAATTTCCGTAGACACTGAAAACTAATTGCAAACAAAATAAATCAAAGAAATATGTTTTTTTTATTAATGAATCCTTGTAAGTACAATTTTGGTGATCTCTTGATTCTTCTCTCCTTAACTTTTCCATGATTCAAGGGTCTTCAATAAAATATTTCTAAAAATGCAGAAATATTTAAACCTCATTGAGATGTATTTGATCTTCAAAAACGTTAGGAAGTACTTCGTCGTTTCAAGTCGATCTCTGGGAAGAACTCCATCGACCACTCTTTTGAAGAACTATGTAGCTGGTGTTGTAGCATTCTCTAATACTTGCAGAATGCTTTTTGATGAGTTTTGTTAACTAGAATGTCATGTACACCCCTATTTATAGTTGCAGGGTGTGGATAAGGTTGCATATGATTGGCCAAAGGATGTCATTTTGACACTTGGTGGTTTGTGATTGGTTCTTGCACTTGATTGGGACTACCACCTCATTTGGAGACGCGAAGCCACTTTATTGGTATTGAGTGCCTAGTCTGTGTGACACATGGCATGAGTTTGTGCTTCAAGGTGAAATGGACCTTACATATGAATTTAATAAAATTGACTTGTTTATTTGTAAAGCCCATATTGATCATTCAACCCAACTGAACATGGATTTAATTCAAATTTTATATGAATTTAATCCAATAATATTTGTGTCTACAAATGTCCCTTACTCCGGGACTTGTCGACGTGTAGGCTTGCTGAATATGACGACGAAAGTTGAAGTGTTCATGAATGTGTATTCATTTTCCCAAGACTTGTCGATGTATAGGCTTGCCGAATTTGACGATGAGAGTTGAAATCTTTATGAATGAATTGTTGAGACTTCAAAAGTATTTGTTTCTTGTCGTCGTATTCTAACTAGGCCACTCCAAATGATTTGTTTGTAGTGATCTCAATTTTATTTTTTTAAAACATGCTTGCTCGACAACCACGTGGTTCCTCTATATTTATTTCAAATAGATGGGTCTAGTGATTGGTGACATTTTTTCTTCATGTGATTTTCATTGCAGGGTGTCAGAAAATAAGAAGATTGATTGAAATTTTGAATCAAACAAAAAATGTTAACTTTACTTTGGTATCCAAGTTAATAAAATATTCTTCTTTTCTTAACTCTTTGGTTCATCCTTCCATATTAGTGTGACTTCAAAATGGATAGTGAATATCTCAACCAAAATCAAATTTTCTCTCTTCCAAATTCAGATTATTATGTCTTGTGGAAGGATTAGAAATATTTCACAAGAATCTCTATATAATCATTTCCAATGCACTAAAAATTTCATCACACAAAATTTTAGATGCTGCAACAAATAAGTTATCCGAGTGTATTTGACGATTCATCTGCGACATCACTTAATTTTTTAATCAAATCGAGAGACGTAACCTCTATCATATCTCAAAAACTTCAAGCCAAAATATCTTGCTACTTTCTCAAGGAACTTTGAATCTTGTTTAGCAGTAACCTGTTTAGATGGTTCATCTTTGCGCGTCTGAAGTGTAAAATTCATATCTAATTATACAAAATCAAAATTATAAGCTGTTTTGATTTTTCTGAAACTAGAAACACAAGGATATAACATAGAAAAAAATTGCAGCCAAACTTCTATTCCATTACTAAAGTTTTAATTTTCAATATTGAACATGTTTCTAATTGTCAGATTTGCGCGTCCAATTCATATCTCATTGTATAAAAATCGAAATAACAAGCCGTTTGATTGTTCCAAAACTAGAAACATGGTAATACGACAAATTAATATTTGCAGTCAAATTTCTCTTCAATTTCTACAATTTTATCTTCAATGTTGAACCCGTTTCTAATTGATAGATTTGCGCATCCGTAATGTAAAATTCATATCTCCTTTTAGAAAAATTGAAATTACGAAACATTTGAATTTTATGAAACTAGAAACATGGGACTACAATATATAAAATTTTTTTTGCCAAATTCCACTTCAATTTCTACATTTTTTATTTTCAATATTGAACTCGTGTCTTGATGGTCGGATCTTTTTGTCTTTTGATTTCTTCAATTGTGTTTTAGCCGATGTAACACTCTTTTTTCTTTCAGAGTGACATTTTGTAATATTGATTTCCATCAAAGAAAATGGACTTTAGTAACCGAGATTTGACATACCCTTGCCTTGAATCGTTGAGAAAAAGCAACATCCACACGCCAAAGTTCTCACCTTGAAAATTCATTCTCCGGTGATTGGCGCCTTCCCACTTGTTAGAAAATTGTTGGATATTCCCATCATCTCTCGAAGTGGTCATCAACACAAACGAAAGACGTCATGGACAATCTTAGCAGCTGAATTTCCTCCCCTTGGGACAAACATCAAGACTTTAAAAAGCTTATGTCAATATTGCATCATAAGTATTTATATCATTCAAAGTCTCTTTGCAATGGGCAAGCACATTCTCTACCCATTCTCAATAGCCAATCGTATAGAGAACCTCACTAAATCCAAGAGGAGGAACATGCCAGTTGCCAAGATTCTCATCAGGACAAAGAACGATGGCGACAACAACATTCACTAGTTGAAGACTTTAAGAGAAGAAATTTTTCAGTTGTAACTTTTCTAGAAAAATTTTCCATGACGTCTTTCGTCTGTGTGTTGACCACTCCGGGAGATTATGAGAATCGTCTAAAAGCTTTCTAACATGTGGGAAGGCACCAATCACCTGAGGATGAACTTTCAAGGTGAGAACTTTGGTGGGCGAATATTGCTTGTTCTATATAATCGCCAGGCAAGGGTATGGAGCCTCTTCGTCACTAAAGTGCTGTAAGAAAAAAAATGTTACTTCGGCGAAAACACAACTAGAGAAATCAAAAGACAAAAAAATCTGATCATCAAAACACGAGTTCAATATTGAAAATCAAAACTGTAGCAATTGAAGAGGAATTTTGCTATAATTAGTTTATATGTCGTAGATCCATGTTTCTCCTTTCGGAAAATTCAAACACTTGTGATTTCAATTTTTCTACAATGAGATATGAATTTTACACTACGGACGCGCAAATCTGTCAATCAGAAACGGGTTTAACATTGAAGATCAAAACTTTAGCAATCGAAGATGAATTTTGCTACCAATAATTTATTTCATATTTCCATGTTTCTTGTTTCAGAAAAATATAACGTCTTGTAGTTTCGATTTTTTTACAATGAGATAGAATTTTACAAAACAGACACACAAATCTGACAATCAGAAACATGTTCATTATTGAAGATTAAACTGTAGCAATGGATTGTCTGCAATTTTTTCCATGTTATATCCTCGTGTTTCTAGTTTCGGAAAAGTCAAACGGTGTGCAATTTTGATTTTTCTACAATCAGATATGAATTTTACACTACAGACGCGCAAAGCTGAACCATCAAGATGGGATACTGCTTAACAAGATTCAATGTTAAGTTACCTGAGATAGTAGCAAGAGTACTTTGACTTGAAGTTTTTGAGATATGATGGAGGATACATCTTTCGATTGATTAAAAAAAAAGTGATGTCGCAGCTGAATCGGTAAATACACTCGAATAACTTATTTTTTGCAGCCTCTAAATTTTGTGTGATGAAATTCTTGTTGTATTGGAAAGGATTTTATAGAGATTCTTGTGAAAGATTTCTAATCCTACCACAAGGCATAATATGTTTAATTTTGAAGAAAGAAAATCTGATTTTTGTTGAGATATTCCCTATCCATTTTGAAGTCATCCCAATATAGAAGGATGAACCAAGATTTAAGGAAAGAAGAATATATTAATTGACTTGGATACCAAAGGAAATTAATATTTTTTTTTTGATTCAAAATTTCATTCAATCTTCTTGTTTTTCTGACACCTTGCAATGCAGAGCACATGAAAAAGAAATATTATTGATCACTAGACCCATCTATTTAAAATCAATATAGAGGGCCATGTGGTTGTCGAGCAAGAATTTGTTTTGAAAAAATAAAATTTAAATCACTACGAACAAATCATTTGTCGTGGACTAGTTAGAATGTGACAACAAGAAACAAATACTCTCAAAGTCTCAATTATGCATTCATGAAGACTTCAACTCTGAGTCGTCAAATTATGCAACCGTACACGTAGAGAAGTCTCAAAAAATGAAAATTTATACATGAGTACTTCAAGTCTTGTTGCCAAACTTTGGCAAGCCTGCACGTCGACAAGTTCTGAAGTAAGGTTAAAGACACATAAATTTTATTGGATTAAATTTATACAAAATTTGAATTGAATACATGTTTATTTGGGATGGATGATTAACTTGGACTTTACAAATAAATAAGTAAATTTTGTTAAATTAAAATCTAAGGTCTATTTCACCTTGAAGCTCAAACTCATGTCATGTGTCACAGTGACTTGGTATTCAAGATCAATAAAGTGGCACCACGTGTCCAAATGGGATGGTAGTCCCAATCAAGTGCAAGAACCAATCACAATCCGTCAATTGTCAAAATGACATTCGTAGACCAATCATATGCAACCTTTTACAACCCTTACAACTATAAATAGGGGATGTACATGATAATTAAGAGAACTCTTTAATAAGAATTTTGCAAGGATCGGAGAACGCTACATCTCAAGGAGGTCTACATCTTCCTACATTCCGAAAATATGCTAATGAAGGCCCTCGAATCAAGAAGAAGTTTAGGAGAGAAGAATCAAGAAAACACCAGAACTGTACTCACAATATTTATTGATTAAAACCACATTTTTCATTTATTTATTTTGCTTGTATTTAATTTTCAGCACCTACGGAAATTTGGTTCAAACAATTATTATTCTAAGTCAATCCAAATAGGCTCTAATGTACAATAAATAAAAGAAAATTCATATTCTTAACTTTGTATTTAAGAATAATCGACATAAACCAAAAGAAGCACAATTTATTATAGGTTTGAAATAATTGAAACTCCCATATACTGAAGTGAAGAATCACTCACCAAATGAGATTATCATATGTTCAATAAAATTTCATAAGCCCCCATTTTTGCTTACTGTAAGAGACTTTGTTCCAAATCTCTAACTTTGATTTCCATTATTATCATGCTTCGTGATAAAAGATTACAAATTACCCTTCAACAATAAAGTTGATTATCAATATTCCAAACTAATTATAATCCGAAAAAAACAAGGATTGAAATACTTGGAATTACCTAATATTTCATTGGAGAAACTTATTTTTAGAGATGGAGGATGAGGATAGGAGAGAATATCAACCTTAGGCTTCGGAGGATATCAAAATAATGAAATTTTTGGAGGAAAATGGACTTAAATAAAGATTGTTGTTGATACATATGCAGAACAAGGTAACCTTCACACTTGGTATTGTACAACACACACAAAACAAAATGTGAATTGTACATGCTTTCAGTAAGTCAGTCAGCTCGCTACCTTTTGGTAAAATGGTCATAACCTTGTACATCGGAATCAGATTAACGAGCGAGCAACGACATTGTAAATACGATTGTAAGACCTTTGATTTGATAGGTTATGAGACACGTAACTCTTCATATTCTAAAAGATATGACTGATTGAAGTTTACCCAAGTAAAAACTTATATTGTAACTCAATTAGTAATGAGACTTTTAACTCAACTTTGTGCTAGAGAATTCCTCTAACCTTAATATATCTCCAAAACTTTTTCTACATTAAAAAACAATGACCTTAACACCTATGTACTATATAAGTCACTGAGTTCAAGTCTACAGAAATACAAGGAATGGTCTGGACCTATAAGCATACGAAGAATGATCGAATTTTAGCATGAATCTTTTTGGGGTGCTACAGTGGATAGGGTTTATATTGATTGTCTTATATTTGTTCAGGAAAATGACAACATAGTTTCTCCACTAGTGTTATCAATGCCCGACTATGATTTGAGCATGGTATTGATTGGTTGGCATCATGTTATACTTTGGTTGATTGCTATGCTGAACTTGTACACTTTGATTTTCCTGGAGAACCACCTTTAGTGTGGAAAATCATGATTTCTTTGACTCAAGAAAAGATGATATTTTATGTGAAGGCATGTCAAATTATTAATAGTGGGTTTTTGGGTTTTATTGTTACAGTTCATGATACTCAAGCAAAAAATCTTATAACTGATAGTGTTCATATTGTTCAAGAATTGTTGAAGTGTTTCCAGAAAATTACCCTGGCTACCTCTGATGAGGAGAATTGATGTAACAGCCAAAAATTTCTAGGCTAAGACCCTAATCATTCTATAGGACCTCACAACTTTACTCTTAAAATTTGAATTGTTCGTGTAACACCTCAAACTTTCAAAAAGGCTAAAGAGGGCTAACAAGCAAGTCCACAAACCCAAAATAAATCATGGAACCTTCACAAAACCCTATACGAACCGTTTATGGGTCCACAACCTATTTATGACATGGTGGATGACCGTTCAAGGCTTCCAAGGTGGAAGTCACCTAGAGGGACCCTATACGACCAATGGTGACTTGAACGGGCTGTTTAGGGGTCCATAAAAGTCACCCATCAACTTTTAAGTTGTGTGTCAAATTTAAACAGTAATATCTCTCAACACATAACGTTATTCTTCAATCCTTTAAGAAAAATCATTACTATACGAACACAACTGAAGGAATTTACAATATAAAAATCAATCAAAATTAGCCAATAGAGTTTAAAAGGAACAAAATATTGGTGGTTCATTGCTTCAATAGGAAAATGGCGTAGTTGAGGTACTTGAGGGGAAAATCCCTACAAGTTTAGGGATCTATTTATGAGTTTAGCCATAAAACCATGTTGAAGATAAATCATAAGATATACTTAAAAGGATGGGGAATACCCATATACTAAAACTGAATATATGAAATATCAGAGTTCAAATACAAAAGAAACATCAAACTCAAATTATATGTTGAATCTAACTATGTTTGGAAATACCCTCTAACTAACTAGAAGGGTTGGGACATGCCCCAACTATGTCTAGCAAAACTGAAACTGAAAGACCGAAATTAAGAAAAGTTAACATGACTATTATTCTCGAAGAATGAGTACTTACCACTGATGTTGCTGATCTAGAGATCGAGAATCGATCTAAGCATGGTCTAGATACTTAGAACCTGAACCTACATCAAAAGAAGATGTAGCGTAGAGTATGTCTTAGTACTTGAAAGGTACTGGGAGTGCAGGATAGAGTAAGCTGAAATAAACGTGTAACTGAACAAGCAATAAAGCAAGAGTATAACCTGAACATGATATAGATACTGAATACTGATCTAAGTGAATGCAATGACCAAATGATAACATAATAAGACTAAATACAGACGGTTACTGACATGTGGTAAATGCAATAGAGTTGGATTGAACTGTGGGAGGTACTAATAAGCGATATTAAAACCACATTAGGTAGATGTGGATTCCAATGTATATGCCTCATCGAGAGGACCTAATATACGCGAACAAAGGTGTAGAGGAATGCTAGCGTGATGCACACAAAGGGTACTTACAACTTACGTGGCTCGTAGTTCTGGGACTATATGAGTGTTTGACCCTATACCAACTCAGTATGATGCTACTCCCAATAGTTTAGATGATTAACACATCATGACTAAATGTTTATAACATATTAGATAGCTCAAAATTGACATGCAAATTGGAATGCACATTAAATGCTAATAATGACACATTGAAGACTAGGCATATATATCTGACATACTGAAATATTTAACCTAGCATGCGTAGTTGAAGAAATAAAGAAATACATTGCTTGGGTTCTGAAACTAATGCAATAATCAAAGTAATAACATGATAATCAAATTTGGAACATATAAATAACCATTTCATGATAATTTGCTGAAGTTCCAAAAATCCTAGGTCTAGTTGATAGTAGGGAATCAAGAATCTGACTGAAATCTAGGAACCTAATGGGCAAAAGGAACCCACTAGTGAAATTCCACATACTTGTTATCAAACTCCATAGAGAAATCTTGTGATTTCAGGGCTGGAGCTGATGGAAATCTTGTCGCGTTCTTGGAACTAAGGTTGATCAACCTCTATCTCCTTATATGTTATAATTTTAAAATTTTTGATGAAAGATCTGAATAATATAAGTTCTACTTATATTTCTGCGCAAAAACTAACCAAACCCCCCTAGTTTAGGGTTAAAACGATGTAGTTTAGGGGTCAAAAAAATGGGAAAAAACCAAAGTACCCTTGACTTAGAGCTGCAAAGGTGCTGACCACAATCATCTTTACGGACCGTGAAGTCGGTCGTGATCTGCACTTAGTCCAGAAACAAGGGCCTCTGGCTCACGAGCCTTTACCACAGCCTGTATTGAGGATCACGGACCGTGAAGGTCCTGTGGTCAACACTTGGGATAAGGTATGGAGGCTCAGGTATGGAGGCCTACTAGTTAATCCTCACGGACGCTCTTATGACTCGTAATGAAGTCCACGAACCGTGAAGGCCATTGTGATCTTTAATTGTGTGTGGGCGTCTGAGGGGCTGACCAAGGGGCGGGCGATACTGCCTGAATTCGTCGAGACATTTGCAGTCTTTGTGAAGGACTATAGATCGTGAAAGTTTGTGTGGTCTTTATTTAGACGTGGAAGGTCTTGGATAGGTTAGGGCGTCAACTGGTTCAATCATCACAGATGCCTCCACAGTGCGTCGTCGATACCACGACCCGTGAAGGGTCCCTTGGTCTGACGGTCGGGCCTGGTGGAGTCTGATTTTGGAAAAAGGGCAGGTCTACAGAATGTGGACCCTATCATGGTCCTTGAAACCTACTGTAGTTCACTACTTCATGTGAGTTCTGCAAATTTTTTTGGGTCTTGTTTTTGAGGTGTCACAAACTATTTCCGAGAAAAAAGTAAGGAGGGAGGGGGTTTGATAATAAAATAAGATATTGTTGGTTTGAATTAATGAGTAACAGCTAAACAAGATTCAAAATATGAGATATCAATATAATATGGAAACTATGGTATGTCTGTTGCCCACAGTCTCTTAACGCATTATTCCTAAAAAATAGTAATTCTATCCTAGTGTTTGACATGCAAGGCTAATAAAGTTAGGTATCCATAAGTGATTGGTAATCGAAGAAGGAACTTCCACCTTACAACTTGGTAAGTTTACAGGTGTGTGCTTTACTAGCTCTTACCTTTACCCCAGATTAGTCCTCATTTCATTGGGTTGGGTATTCACCCTTACGTTGACTAATTAAAGTCAGAATATTATATAGCAACAAATCCTTAACTAAATCTCCGTTGTTTAATCCTTTTATCATTCATTACCCCCTGTTAAGTCAAGTAGGAACAAGGTGAGTTCTAACGTTTACCTACATTAAAACCTCTAAATAAAAGGTTCAACAAGATGTGCATAAAAACTATTAAAGAATTACGTAGTTATTATTCATAAAATGTTAATTGCTCAGGGTTCCCACATCTCTAACTGCGGATTTAGCTACGCATGCTTGAAAATTCACAACTTTTTAGGGTTACTAAAAGAAATCATGAAATTACATGTAAAATAGATGAAAATCGAAATCTTGAATTGAATATCAAAGTGCAAATTTCATAAAACCAACTTCTAGAATTAAATTGCTAAAATCTTGCAAATTTTTTTCAAAAGACAAAAACAAAAGTCTCCAATAGGGTCTAACTATCAAAAATGGAAATTACAACATTTATTTATAGAAACTAAATCCTAACAAAAGTAGGAAAACATATAAGGAAAACTGAGCCAGATGCGGTTTTGATCGACCACACGACTTATGGATTATGGATCAACTTATGGTCCATTGTTCACCTTGTGGTTCAGCACGTGTAAAATATTCTAGAACCTTCCAACTATGGTCCCACCCATGCTCTTGGATTAGACTATGGTCTATCTTGTCTTTCCGTGGTTCAAGTACTGAAAATCAACTTTGTGATAGAAAATGATGGTATGTCATTCACTATACGGGGCATCGTTTTCCTCTGTGGTTGTACACTTGGTAAGACATTTAAACATACATCTATGATTCTTCACCTGCATCTCGTTGATGGAACTATGGTCTGTGGTTTGGCTCCATTGAGTTCTATTGCTTCCAATTAAGTTATTTTTCTCTCTCAACCAATTCAAAACCAATTTCCTGCAATGATTACAAAAAACCATTTTATCTAATAAAAAACAACCCGACTGTAACACCTCATAAATCATATTTTGACTTTGCACAGTAAAATCCACAAAATTTGATGATCTACTGTAGGGTTGACAGATCATGAAAGGAACCATAGCCCATCAACATGCATGTTCTTCACATCCACATAGAAGTAATGGACCACAAGACCTTTCATGGGATGTGGAACACCACATGAGCGATGTAAGTTCTCATGAAGTCTAGGCAGAAAGAACCTAATCTCAGGCCTCAGACCATGGAGCCCACCACAGGCTGTGGTCTTGATGAGGGGCCATGGGAGGGTCTGTCCTCGTGTGCCACCAAACCCCCATCCCAAGTGAAGAACCACAGTGGCAGTCATGGTCTTTGGTCCTTCACACAAGATGTAGTTTGGATCGTGGATGAACTTCCTCGAAGAACCAGTAGCTCTTTCCAAGAACCACGACCCACTTGACGGGCCGTGGTCCTAATGACGAATCATCACTGGTGACGTTGTCGGCCCTTGTCAGCTTTTAAGTTAGGGTCGTTTTGGTCTTTTATCCTATGCATTGGAAATTTAAACTATGTTTTTTCAATTTAAGTCTAATAACCTAGTTAAAATATAACTTAAATCGTTATTCACCAAAATTCATCGAAATTAGAGACAAAAAGGAGAGAAAGGTTAACACCCATCTCAAGAACACAAAGTAGGTTTTATTTAAGTTCTAACCTTAAGATCGAAGAATTCCTCCGTAGATTTCGTCACCGGGTATGTGGGATTTCATTAGTAGGTTACTTTCATCCTTAGGTCCCTAGAGCTCAGTGTAATTCTTGATTCTCTGTATCTTGTTTAGGCCCAGGGTTTCTAAAACCTTGTAAAATTGTTGTGACTTTGTTGTGGTAGTATTTGTAATCTACTTATCATGTTTTCTTGGAAAGTTGACTAGTTCGTAGCATGAAATTCACAACCCTAGTTCTGTAGATTCTCTTAATTCACTATTTACACTTGCTAGGTCAATTAAACAGATAAACATGCTCTTATTTTTGAATGTTACATTGTTAGTTCTTACATGTTGCATTCTTAGATTTGCATGTCAGAACAATGAGCTATCCATTATTTTAGTTAAGTTGTGTCATATAAATTTCCACTTGGGAATAGGATTAGCACCGAGTAGAGTAAGGTTTGATGTACCCTCATAGTCTTAGAACTACGTGGCCCCATAGGAATATAAGTCCCCTGTGTTGGACATCAAATATAGTGATCATGTAAGTTATGCCTTTCTACCCCTGTCAAGGTATATTTTTTCCTCTCGAGGGGGTCTATACATTGGACTCCACATTTATCTCACGTGGTCTTATGTCTATTAATAGTAGCTCCCATACTCAGACTCTAGTGCATATGAGCTGTTCAGTTTATGCTTAAATATTAGTATATTATGTTCATTATTATTTTTTGGTCATTATATTTAGATAAGTTTTTAGTTGTATTTGATATTCGTCTTCTATTCAAATTATATTATTGCTCAACTATATTTTGTTCAGCTATTATATGTATCCTGCATTCTTAGTACATTCCAAGTACTAACATATAATTTACGCTACATACTTTCATGATTTAGGTTTAGGTACTCAGAATCCAGATCACACGAGTTCTCATCTTTCGAGGACTATATACCTGCATTTTATTTTTAGTCTTTTATTTAGTTTTTATTCTTGTTAGAGTTATCTGGGGTCATGTCCCATCAACTTTAGTTAGTTAGAGGCTTTTCAGATATAGTACTAGAATCAGCTTTACTTGTTAAGTTTGCCTTTTAGTACTATTAAACTTTTAGCATGTTTTTATACTTTTGACTAGTTGGGTATTCCCTATTTTCAATTATCAATTTATTTAGATTCCGCATAAGTTCATATTTTTATTTAGATATCCTGTATTATTCATGTGATAAGCCAACTTTGGGTTTAATATGCGGTCACTCGTGATTCTAGGTTCCGTGCTACGTCAAGAGGGTAGCCTTGGGGTGAGACAAACTTGGTATCAGAGCATTAAGTTCAAGAGTCCTAGAAAAGTCGCACTAAGTAGAGTCTCTTTTATGGGTGTGAAGTTCACCACAGCTACGAGATGGAGGCTACGAAGTGTTCTAAGAAACTTCACCTTCTTTATTATTCATATTGTGCGTGGGTATGATCCAACTTCTCATTTCCAATCCGTCGTTATGTGATGTAGATCATACCTCCTCATAAAGCTTACACATGGTATAACACCCCTCAAATGACTTAGGTGAATCTAGATCCTAACATGGTTTTAATGATGGTCTAAGGTCCTAAAATGTTCTAAAATGTAGTAAGGCAGTGTCTAGAGTTTTGGGTGATTTGGAAGTGTAACGTCAAGGGACGACCAAGACATTCGACAACTAAGTATGTGCCTTATATGTGGTTATGTTCCTAATTGTGCGTTTCATGAGTTTATGAGGTACTTAAAGGATTCATATTGTATATAAAGGCAATGTGTCAAGTTTTGTGATGTTTGGAGGTTAAACGTCCAAGAACGTCCATGATGTTCGAAAGGTTTGCCTTGAAATGACCTTATCTGTATATGCATGTTTTGTCAAGTTTTACGTGTCTGTTTTGAATGAAAATGATGTGGTATGTCGTAAAATCGCATATGAACATATTTGGATTGGAAATGTCCATGTACGACTCCATGTAGGACCCACAAGGGTCCATAGAAGGAGGACCCCATCTTGGAGCTCAACATTGCTAGGCAGTGGCAATAGACTGCCCCAAACGACGGCCCGTCGATGGAAAGTGTCGATGGAGCCATGTAGCCTTATGTTTGAGGAGCTGCGGAAGAAACCAACGGACCCCATCGACGGGGCGTGGTCTCACCCACGGACCGTCGATGCTAGGGCGTCGATGGTACTGTAAATTCCTGCAGTTTTCTTTTAAGGCTTGGGTTTTTTGGAAATTCACTATATGTCTTATAAGATAGGAGGACATTTATTTTGGGTGTTTAAGGGTATTTTGAGAGTACTTAAGTCATAAAACTCTCTTTGCCTAGAACCTAAATCAAAACCCATTCCCTCCCAAAGTTTCTTCAAAAACCTCCATGAAAGCTCAAGGTGAAGATAGATCTTGAAGATGGATCTTCAATGGAGTTTCTTCTATTGTCATTGGATTATTCTAATAAGGTATGGGATCTTCATCTAAGGCTTGCTATCACTTTAAAGTCAATTTCAAAGATGATTTTCAAAGATTTCGAAAAGATGAAAAAAGTCCAATTTCTACTCTAAGTCTTGGGTTCTTGCATTAAAGTTTTTCAAACATTAAGATATGATATTATTGATGCATAATTTATATTTTCCAATGAAATTATCCATGAAACCTTGAACTTCTCAAATCTCTCAATTTGACTAAAATATGAGTTATGTAATCATGCTTTGATATTAATGAATTCAAGTATAGATTATTATGGGCTTTTGATTCATGTATAGATTATGATTGATTGGTTCATAGAATGTTTCAATTTGATCAAATGAGTATTGAATATTCTTAGATCCATTGAATATTTAGCTTATTTAATTGATATTGAATTAATGCTTATGAATTCTAGTGTAGTTTTCTATGGGCTATTGATTGATGTAATAATTCTATTGAATTGATATCTAGGTTGTCGTAGATTTATAATTCTATATTGAATTGACCTAGATTCATTGAGTATTATAGTTTATGTATTTAATTGATGTTCATGGCTATGGGTAAGGGCCTATTGGTATTGAATTGGATTATTTAGCTTTGAATTGAAGTGGTGAGATGGAATGGGTGGTATGCTGCCCTAACTCTCTTAATATTATATATAGCTTTTGTACTATAATGTGGATTGGTATGGTCCACTTATGGTGGCGGTGCTATGTAAATTGATGTGGCCTTGTCGGCGTTACTTTATATATTATGATGATCATGACCTTTTAGGCACTACTTGAAGCATTATGATGATTTGTGTAGTTGATTTATGTAGAGTATGAGCATATCTTTTTACATGTGATCAATGTGAAAGTATATGTTCTTTCTATGTATGTTATGTGATCATGTAGACTATGACTATGTGCTTATATGTGTAGTCTTAGATGTTGATGTATGATTGTTCTCTACTTGACTATATGAGTTGTGATGGTTAAATTGATGATGATATAGTAATGTATAGGATGACAATAAGATGATAATGTTTATTTCTATGTGTTTCTAGAATGACACGTAATATGTGTTAAAGTGAAGTATGTTATGTCTTGTCTTGCTTGACTTGTGTCCCTTACTTGATGTATGCATTAATGTGAATATGAGATGTCTTGACTTAGGAGCTAAAGCATCTTAGTCTTGTATATATGAATAACATGAGACCTTGAATGATGCTAAGAAGGTCATTTATGTGGAACCTCGAACCTAGCGGTAAGGTTATGAATGTTGAAGTAGAAAGCCGTAATTGTATCCTTCAAGTAAAGGAATGATAGACTTAAGGTTAGTTGGATGGAACGACATCATATAAATCCTTAGGAAAGTCATTATGATCTTCTTGTCTCCATTGTAAGGTAGCCATAGTGGACCTCTTTGGTAGGGTAAATGTGATTGGGTTGTGAACTTGATATGGAACCCAATTGTATGAACCTAAAGTGTAAATTACTCTATGACAACAAAGGGTAGCACCGAGTGAGTATGGTAAGTGAAGTAGCTATAGTTGAAGGATGAGACTAGAGTACAAAGCACGCCCTTTATATTCCTTAACAATGTGCCTACATAGGATGTGTTCAAGTTCTACCATTAGCAAGTACAACACCCTCATCTGAGTAGGTTAGAACTTCGGATTCCATGCTTTGCTACCATGGTCTATGTAGGTTATTGCCTATTCTCATAATGTAGGATACCTACTAGAATTACAGAAGTTTTATGAAGTTTAGGTAGTGGTATGTGACGCTATCTAGACATTGCACAATAATCTTTGAAGGTGTTAGTTAGGGTCCCTAGGTCTTGTCCAAGACCTTTACTTGAATGTCCTTATGTGATGCATGAGTCTTAAATGAACTAATGAATGTAATGTCTTTAGTTAAGAAAGTATGTTAAATAAATAAGTACTTATCTAGAGTTGTTAAGGGTTGTCTAGTTAAGGTGAGAAGGGGGCATAGGAATGGTCACTTCGTATCTTACCTAGATAAGTCTTAAGAATGACTCTAGTTAGGGAAGATGGTTGAGTATGTAGACATGATCTAAGACTTAGGTAATCTGAAGGATTATTTAGGTAATCTTGAAGAGGTCAATCATGGACGTTATCTTCTTGATTTACTTAAGTAAGTTTTTTGATATCCTTTGGAAGGAGAATGTCATATTATCTATGTGTTGATGTATTAAGTGAGAATGATTGTATATTAGGTAGTCTATAGGATCTCTTAAGTGTGTGTGTAAGGAATTGTATGTGAGGTCTCTTCAAAACTCACTCAAGTGAGAGTTAGAATCACCTTTGGTAGGAGAATCTCATGCTCATGTGTTTATGTGCTTGGAATGTATCTCATTATAGATGGTCTTAGGGATCATTTAGGTCTGCCTAGAGAGGTTGTATGGGCGGTATCTCTTTGTGTTATTTAAGTGAGTCTTAGGATAGCTTTTAATGAGGGGTTTTCATGCTAGAAAATGTATAAGATGAAGTTAAAGGACTTCACTATACTGTAACAGTGAACTTGCTCACTATAATGTTTTCCTAAAAATGTGAATAATTGCTTAAATGATTTTTATGTGTTTTTAAGTTTTTATTATGATTATAGTATGATGTTTTAATCGAAATTCATGAAAAGCATGTTATTTACTAAATGTCTCTTTTTCATGGTTTTTGCATGGCTTCCATACTTAGTGCATCTAATGTGCTAACCCCTTCTTTTCCCTTTTTGACTAAAGTGTAGGGAATTGGAAGTCTTGATATGCCATGGAGAATGGATAGGTTTCTAAGGGTTGAAGATGAAGTATTGGTGAGTCCTCATCGATTCGAGGACAATATCCACACATTCCTTTATGTCTTAGTCTTTATTTTATGTCTTGTATGGGCTTAGTCCCAAGTGTTGTATACTCTAAAGTTTAGATGGTGCAATGAGATGTTGTAAAGGTTTAATGTTCTAAATGAAAGTCTTCCGCTTGCTTATTGATTATGGAAAGAGTTCTTCGTGTCTGAACAAAGTTTTAAATTCTTACTCATTTTAGAACATTTATTATGCAATGAATGATACGAGTGGCTTAGATGAGAATTCTTGAAGTCTCATTTGCCGTGTGGCGACACAAGGATGCTCTAACTTCTAGGGTGTACTTGCGGGTTGTTACACATGGAATGGTAATGCACACGATACTAACCCAATCCCTCTAGTCCTAAATCAAGAGGTCACAAATGTTGTATTTTGGAATCTAATTTATCTCCTTGCACATAGTGTAGAAAATCAGAAGACCATGTTCCCACTAACACTAATGGTGGATCAGCTGCAGCTAGGGTTCAAGAATTTCTTGGTAAAAATCCACCAGAATTTCTAGGGTCAAAGTTTTGTGAGGACCAACTGAACTTCATATATGAGGTCAAGAAGATTTTTGGAGTGATGCAAGTGAATTGGAGTGATAGGGTGGAGTTGTCATCTTACTAGCATAAGGTTGTGGCTTACATATGGTCCACACTTTAGGAGAGACAATAGGGGTGTGGATGAGATCATGTGACTTGCGATTGCTTTATTGGAGCTTTTCTAGACAGGTTCTTCCCAAGAGAGTTAAGGGACGCTAAGACTTAGGATTTTATGAATTTGAGGTAGGATACCATATTAGTCGTCAAAGAGTACGAACTAAAGTTCACTAAATGCTCCAAGTATGCTCAACACATGGTTGCCGATCTAAGGACACAAATGAGAAGTTTTTGTTAGGGGTATCAGATCTTGTGAAGACCCAGTGCAGAAATTCTATGCTTTTAGGGGATATATGTATCGACCCCCTTTCAAAAGTATACTACCTTTTATGAAGAAACCTAATTAATATTTGTGACATTGCAAAGCGATTTACAAGGGAATATTGATTATAATGTAGTACAGGGATTAGGTTCATAACGAATAATTTGGTCAAAGATATGCATCTTTCCCATTAAAAAAATTATTTTATGTCAAAATTGATATGGCGTGGAATTTGTACTAATAAAGGAAAACCCTCCAAAATAATTTATTAAAAATAATCGACGAGCTTTTCATGCATATATTATCCTTTTCGAGGACAACAACACCAGTTACGTCTAAGGGGTGCTCACTAGATGTGAAAAACTTTGTATGAGAGCATGAGGTTGAATATCTTTAGGATCAATTTCTCATTAAACCACGTCTATGTAAATTTTTATTATAATTTTGAAGCGCGCCACATTTATGAATGAGAGACTATGTGATGCTTAGGAAATTCTCATCTTCTTGTACTCCTATGTCGTGCCTATGGAGTCTACTTTATATGTTGTTTTCACCTAAACCTTTTATTGTGGTTATAGGTATGAATACTAGAAGGGCATCCACAAGAAGGTCCAAATAATGGATTGTTAATGCAGGAGATCCTCATCAAGAAAATCAAGCTCCTCCGCTAGGCAATCATGTTCCTCCACTTGAGCAAGTTCCTATGGGTGATAAAGTTCTGGTTGCTCCTCCGCCGATGACGGATGGAGAGATAAGGTCGAATTCTATTAATTTGTCTCAAGACATGACTTCTCAAACTAATGCCTTCACTTCTCAAGTTCAAGCCATGACGACTCAAGTGAATCGGGAAGTTGCACCCCGTATACCTCATCAGGCTAGCACTATGGCTTCTCGTTTGAGAGATTTACTAGGATGAACCCTCCTAAGTTCTTCGTCTCAAGAGTGGATGAAGACCCCCAAGATTTTCTTGATGAGGTCTACAAGATCTTATTTTATATGGGTGTGACTCCGACTAAAAAGGTCGAGTTGTTCGCCTATCAACTCAAAGATGGTGTGCAAACATGGTACACTCAATCGAGGGAAAATAGGGCACTAATAAATGTGTTCCTATGACTTGGAGATCTTCAAAAGGGCCTTCCTTGATAGGTTCTTTCCTAGAAAGTTATGGGAAGCTAAGGTTGAAGAATTCCGCAACCTTCATCAAGGAGGTATGGGTGTGCTTGATTGCTCCTTAAAGTTTACTAAATTGTCCAAGTATTCTCCATCCTTGGTCTCTAACCTGATGGATTAGATGAGTCATTTCCTTACGGGAGTGTCCAAGGACTTGGTGGAAGAATGTCGTTCAGCCAAGCTTCATGATATAATGAATATCTCTCATATCATGGTTCATGCTCAACAAGTGGAAGAAAGTAGACTAAGGAGGAAGAATATAGAGGCTCAGAGGGCCAAAGCTTATGAAGGTGGTTCTTCAAATGGGATATTAAAAATTTCAGGACAAGCCTAGATTCAAGAAGAGGCTTTCTAATCAAGTTCCTTCTAATTTACCTAAGGCTCTTGAGGATAGGGCGTCTTACCCTAAGTCTCAAAAGGAAAGAGGTACTAGTTCACCAAGCAATAAGCCTGCTTGTGGAAAGTGTGGCAAGAAACATTGGGGTGAGTGCTTAGTTAGGGTGGAAAATTGCTTTGGGTGTGACAAGAGTGGTAACAAGGTTAGAGAATGTTATAATGTGAATTGGAAAGACAATGGCAGTGGACACACAAGTGGTTCTAATGTTGATGCTCCAAAAAAGAATCACTTTTATTCTCCGGTCTTGCGGTGAACAGGAGAGTTCTCCCAACGTGGTGACCGGTATGCTACAAGTCTTCTCTATTAATGTTTATTCCTTACTTGATCCAGGCGCTACCATGTCTTTTTTTCTCTTTTGGTATCTAGAAAGTTTGATATTTTGCCTGATATCTTAAATGAACCTTTTATGATGTCTACCCCGGTGGGTGATTCGGGGGTTGCAAAAAGGGTATATAGAATTTTTCCTATAATGTTGCATAATAGAGTTATTCATGATGAATTAGTAGAACTTGATATTGTTGATTTTGATATCATTTTGGGAATGGACTGGTTTCATGCTTGTTTTGCTTCCATTGATTGTAGAAGTAGAGTTGTCAAGTTCAATTTTCCTAATGAACCTGTCTTAGAGTGGAAGGGGGAAATTCTATTCCTACACGTCGTATCATTTATTTTCTAAAGAATAGTAAGATGATCTCTAAAGGGTGTTTATACCATATTGTAAGAGTCAAAGATTTAAACTCCGAAAGTCCTCCTATTGATTTGGTCCCCTTAGTGAGGAAATTTTCGGAGGTCTTTCCTAATGATCTTCCCGGAATCCCTTCCAAACGGGAAATTGATTTTGGTATTGACTTGCTATCGGATACGAATCCCATTTCAATTCCTCCTTGTCGGATGGCTCCGGCCAAATTGAAAGAGTTGAAGGCTCAACTCAAAGACTTACTAGGCAAAGGCTTCATTCGTCCTAGTTTTTCTCAGTGGGTTGCCCCGGTATTGTTTGTGAAAAAGAAGTATGGGTCACTTAGGATGTTTATTGATTACCTCAACTCAATAAAGACACCATTAAGAACAAGTATCCTCTCCCTCGGATTTACGACTTGTTTGATCAACTCCAAGGAGCAAGCTACTTTTATAAGATTAATTTGAGGTCGGGTCATCACCAACTTAGGGTGAGAGTTGAAGGTATCCCCGAAATGTCTTTCTGAACTAGATATGGTCACTTGAGTTACTAGTCATGTCATTTGGGTTAACAAATGCCCCGGTGGCTTTTTTGGACCTCATTGAATAGGGTGTTTCAAAATTACCTAGAATTATTTATCATTGTCTTTATTGAAGACATCTTGTTATATTCGAAGAATGAGGGTGAGCATATGGACAATTTAAGGGTGAATTCAAAAGTGCTTAAGGATCACCAACTATTTTCCAAGTATAGCAAGTGTTAGTTTTTGTTGTGGTCGGTTGCGTTTCTTGGTCATATCATCTCTAATGAGTGTGTAGAGGTTGATTCGAGAAGAATGTAAGCGATGAAAAATTATTCTAGACCATTGGCTCAGATTGATATAAAAAGTTTCTTGGGTCTAGCCAGGTACTATAGAAAGTTCTTCGATGGGTTTGCAAATATTGCATCTCCTTTGACAAATTTGACTCAAAAGAATGTGAAGTTTGAATGACAGTGAGGCTTCTGAAAGAAGATGCCAAGTATTGTAAGATAGGCTTACTTCCGCTCCGGTGTTGACCTTACCCGAGGGTACCAAGGGTTTTGTGGTATATTGTTATAATTCTTGAATTTGTTTGGGATGTGTCCTTATGAAACATGGTAAGGTTATAGCCTATGCCTCTAGGCAACTCAAGGTTCGGGAGAAGAACTACCCAACTCATGATCTCGAGTTAGTGTCCATGGAGTTGGCTTTGAAAATATGGAGGAATTACTTATATGGTGTTTATGTGGATGTGTATAACGATCATAAGAGTCTTCAATACGTGTTTATGCAAAAGGAGTTGAACCTTCGACAACGAATGTGGTTAGAATTGTTGAATGTTTACCACATGAGAGTTCTCTATCATCCCAGAAAAGTCAATTTGGTTGCGGATGCTCTTAGTCGTATGATCATGGGTAGTGTGTCTCAGTTAGAAGAAACTAACAAAGACCTAGTGAAAGATGTTCATAGGTTGGCTCGTTTGGGTGTTCGATTGAAAGATTCTTTAAATGGTGGTTTTGTGGTGCATAACAATTCCGAGTCATCTTTGGTGGTTGAGGTGAAGTCTAAGAAACACCTTGATCCATCATGATGGAGTTAAAAGAATCGGTTCTTGGTAAGCTTAATGAGTCATTTTACTTAAGAGGGGATGGTGTTTTGAGGTATCAAGAGAGGTTATGTGTACCCAATGTTGATGATTTGAGAAATCAAATTCTTGAGTAAGATCATGGTTCCCGTTATTCAATTCGTCCGGGTTTTACTAAGATGTAGCATGGCCTTCGAGAAGTATTCTTGTGGGATGGTTTGAATAAGGACATAGCGGAGTTTGTTGCTAAGTGTCTGAATTGCCAACAAGTAAAAGCCTAGCACCAAAAGCCGAGTGGCTTAGGTCAAGAAATACAAGTTCCTACTTAGAAGTGGGAAGAAATTAATATAGATTTTGCAGTGGGCTTGGCTTGTAATCGAAGGCAAAATGACTCTATATTGGTGGTAGTCGATAGATTGACGAAATCCGCTCATTTTCTCCCTGTTAAGTCTACTTACTCGGCGGAGGATTATGCAAGGATCTACATAGATGTGATTGTGAGTCTTCATGGTATTCGGTTATCCATCATATCGGATAGGGGAATACCATTAGCACCTAGATTTTGGAGATTTTTTCAAAAAAGGTTGGGTACACGAGTAAAGTTAAGCAGCACTTTTCATCCAAAAATGGATGGTCAAGCGGAACACACTATTCAAACTCTTTAAGATATGCTTAGATCTTGCGCAATAGATTTCAAGCGAAATTGGGATGAAGACTTGCCTTTGGTTGAGTTCTTTTTATAACAATAGTTATCATCCAACTATATCCTTGGCTCCTTTTGAGGCCTTGTATGGTAGGAGATGTAGATCTCCGGTTGGATGGTTTGAGGTTAGTGGGTCTTCACTTTTTGGTCCTGAATTGGTGTATGATGCTTTGAAGAAAGTACATATGTAAGAGACCGATTGAAAACAGCCTATAGCCGGTAAATGTCCTATGCCGACAATAGGAGAAGAGAGCTCGAATTCGAAAAAGGTGATAAGGTGTATCTGAAATTTTCACCCATGAAAGGGGTGATGCGATGTCACGACTGGATCTAGACCCCAGACGAGACCGACGTCGTTGACCTCTCAGAGGTCGCAGATAAGCCTACTTACGTCATTCTTACTTTACATAGGTTAATTTTTAGCGGAAAATTTGAAACTTTTTGTTTCTTAACATACTTATAAAAACATTCTCATTAATACGTAGTTGTTCACCATCAACTATCTAACATTAAGAGATAAGCAGCTGAAAGAAATAGTTCAATTCTTATTAAGTGTTAATTGCCAAAATGGCACCAATATACAGTCTGAATAAAAAAAACAGGAAAGAAACGCTAGTGGAACATGCTCCACTAGATGAACTCTAAAACTAAGCCAGAATATAAAACAGCAGCATCCTCGAAAGCATGAGAACCTACCAACTCCGGATGAATGCTGGACGTCCGGGTGACTGCGGCGATGATCATGTAGCTCTATCGTCCACCTGTGCCTGCACCTAAAATAGTAGAATTTGTATAGGGTTAGTACACACTTGGACTAAGTATGGGTATATTCAAGCACACACAAAGGGCATGCATGAGAAAGAATAGCTCTTTCCTAACAACATGATTTTTGGAAGTCAAGTCAGTGGACTTGCCAAATTGAGATAAGGAAAGTTTCCAAATTTTGATTAGGAAAGTCAATGAGCATTCCAAATTTGGATTAGGAAAGTCAGTGAGCTTTCCAGATTTGGAATAGGAAAGTTATGCCATGAGAATAACATACATCATCATACATTTCACATTTGCACACAACACATAACATTTACACATAGCACATATCATACAACATACAACACATTTTGCATGTAGCACATAACTTCTTTAATATCATTCATTCATATGCCATGAGACCTTGGAATCATGGAATTAACATTAAGACATCCCAGAAATGAGGGCTCAACAGATGGGACCTCAACCAGGGAGTCTTCATTAGCAAACACAGAGTCTGCTTCGTTCATGACTACTTACTCCATTTCATTTCATTCATAGGCCAGTGTAAACACCAGCTATACCTAGGATGTAGTTTAAGACTTTCATTAGGTTCGTTGTGCAATGACCAAGAATGACCTAATGTCATTACTTGAATCTAACTGACCTTTTGATTATCCTATCCTAACACCTTTGGTATCATTCATTTCATTATGTACATCATTTGAGGCTGGCCTCATTCATTCATCGGGAACTTTAACTTTAACCGACATAGATCATGTGAGCATCATGAAATCCAGTGTCTACCCCACACCGAAAAGAGGTGGAATTACCGGCCAAAGTGACCCAATGACATGCTAGCGTACATAGGGATCGAACCCCGCCAGATCCCTATATTGGCAGTATAGGTTCGAAGACTAGGATATATAAGGAGACCCGTACCTGGCATGCCGGAAAGTCTCATCTCATGAGAGTTACGTGAACCTCCGCCCTTCCTGAAAGAAGGCATCACCGCTCATAGCTAGTCTATCTATGCTCAGTATAAAGTTCCATTTCCCGGAAGCTGGCTTCTAGTATGAGGACATCATAGCTCATTAGATGATTTCTCATCTCATCATTTGTATTCAGTGTGTTAAGCTCAATACCTTCATTATAGTGTTCATAGAGACTGGTCTCTTCATTAACTTACACTCTCATAGGTGAGTACGTGTTTGTAACATTTACTTAGGCTCATTTGAGATTGTTCTCATCTTTTACATTAACCTCATATCATGTTGTCATCACATCCATTAACATTAGCACATTTGCTCTTCATAATTACTCACCCCTTTTTACATGAATGTTCATTTCATCACATGTCAATGCACTTGGCTATTTATGTGTTTCACACTCTTATTTGACCCTTCTAGGGTTTCATCATTTCATTACATAATAATCATTTCATCGTATGCGAATGCACTTGGCCATTCAGGGTGTTTTACATTCGTACTTAACCCTTCTAGGGTTACATCATTTCATTCCATACATCTTAGGTTCACTTCTTTTAAATGTATGCTAGACTTATGAGTCTATACACACAAGCCATGAGGCTTCATTCGTAGTTCGTTAAGTGATTCATATATTCCTAGGATTATGTAGTACAAGACTTATGTATCTTGTATATATGCCAAGATCTTGATTTCGATCTAAGTAAGTGGCATTATTCTTGGATATTTTGTTCACGTATGACTTATGTATCAATACGGAAGTTTGGGCAAGGAAACCCAAGTTCGAATCAGTTGGATGGAATTTACATTTTTCATTGATTTTATTTTTAATCTCCATGACATTGGGACTCTAGATTGAACCCAAACATTAACATTGTATCTTTAATCTTCTACTTGGTTTTCCTCTTAATTTGGCCGAAGGGTTGTGGGTTCGAACCCCCACAAACCCTCTTTGTTTTTCATTAACATCTCATTGCCCCTTTTCGCCCAAACCAAGAGGTTGTGGGATCAAACCCCCACAGCCTCTTTCATTTTATTCTTTATTTTTTTTCGCTGGGCATTGCGAGGTTGTGGGTTCGAACCCCCATAGCCTCCTAATTTAAATTCTTAATTAAAACTCCCTAGGCTAGGCATTTGGCAGTGAGGTTGTGGGATCGAGCCCCCACAGCCTCACCTCATTTTTCTTATTTAATTCGCCTTCTCCTTTCCAGCCTTGAGGTCGTGGGTTCGATTCCCACGCCTCACATTTTTCTTTCTTTGTTTTCTCTTCTTTCACTCGCTGTCTGGAGGTCGTGGGTTCGATTCCCATGTCTCCCATTTATTTACTTAAATTATTTGTTCTCTCCTTATCCAACCAGTAGCCGACTTCGATTCCCCCAGCCCCATTTTAATTTTTTTTCGTGAATCACAGTAGCCACACGGGTTCGATTCCCCTTAACCCCATTTTTCCCCTTTACATTTTTAACATCCTTCACATGTGAGGTCTTGGGTTCAATTCCCAGTGACCTCACTTATTTTATTTTCATTTTAAAAAACCCAGCTTCTTAGCCTTATTTTTGACCAAAACTAGAGTACACCAAGCTGGAAATTTAATCCCAACTTTAGCTTCCTTTCATCAACCTTTTCATGTTAGTTTCCTTGGGGAATTTCACAAAAAATTTAGTGTATTTTTAGATGTAATTTTCGTTCAAAATCAGTAACCTCACACCCCATATGAACATCATGTTGTGTACAACTTTAGCACATAAAATACAAGGATTAACATGCCATTACACATCTCCAATAGTGACTAACTTCACTGCCACACGTTGCACACACACATCACTTTTTCACATGATTTCGAACAACATAATCAATATTCACAAAATTTTGATCATGCATACTTAAACATAAACATCACGAAAACACATTTCATCCCTACTTTGTACTAGCAAACATACCCAACCTATGATTCAATGGGAGCTAGTGACAGGGACATGCAACGGGGAACAACCCTAGTTTTCGGAATAAATATCTTCAATCTTAAGGGGTCTCTTGGAAAATGGACCAAGAGAGAAGAAACCCATACCTTAGTTGATGTTCAAACGTTGAACTTGCTGCCCAAAACCCTCTCCAAAATCAGTCCAAGCTTCCTCAACGTCCACACCACTCGACGGATAACTTCTCTTTGCCTTAACGGTTTTTGGTTACTTTGTTTTTCTTAAAATTTCATGTGAGTTATTCAAGTGTGAAGAACTCTTAATATAATTTCTGTTCTTGTAGTTTTTTAGGCAGAGAGCAACGTGAAAGAGATGGTGAAACGTGAGAGAGAGATCGTGAGAGAGTGAAACGTGTGAAGTTGTTTAGGCTTAGATAATGACTTAGTCAATTTAGGACTCTCCTTAATAATTGAATAATTAATAGTAAAAATCTGATTTTACTTTTTCTTAAGTCATCTAATAAATATTAATTAATTAAATTAATTTATCAATTTAAATAAGAACAATTTAAATCATTGCTTCCACCTAGGTTCGAATCCGGGTGGAGCAAGACTTCACTTCAAGAGCTCAATTTCGACTCTCTGTCCCAAAATTTCCCCTCCATCTTATTAAATAATTAATTAATTATATACTTAGGGTAATTACGATATTACCCTTATCCTGGTAAAAGACCATTTTACCCTTAGACCCTCAAAACTTTATATTTCCTCCTTTTAAGTCCGGTAAAGACTCCTTCGATTAGATCTTTGTTTTCGAGAGCCCTATATGGTTGGTTCCAACATTTCCAAGATCAAATAACTCCCCACGTTAGTTGACTTGGCCGTAGTAAGGGTTCTGAGGTCTGGTTCTACGCATATCAATCCGTGTGAACCTTGGTCTAATCGCAAGCATTCTTGACACATTAAGCATTTCTTAACTTATTCATTTTTAGGGTTGTTACATGCGATTTAGCAATAAAGGGAAGTTAAGTCCTCACTGTGTGGGTCCCTATGAAATTGTGCAAAGGGTAGGCATGGTGGAATATGAGTTGAGATTACCTAGTGAGCTAGCTTTGGTTGACCTAATATTCCATGTCTCCATGCTTAAGAAGTTTATTGGTGACCCCGAGTCCATTATTCCTATTGAAGGTCTAGGAGTGGATGAGGAACTCTCATATGAAGAGGTTCTGGTGGAAATCTTTGATCGAATAGTGAAGAAGTTGAGGAACAAAGAGGTGGCTTCCGTAAAGGTTCTATGGAGAAACCACCTAGTTGAGGGAGCAACATGGATGACCGAGGCCAACATGATGTCACGTTATCCTCATCTCTTTGCTAACTAAGGTTAGTTGTTCCTATTAATTATGAATGTATTGAGTAAATTTTAATTTGACTTATTTTGAAAAGATATGCAAATTCATGGTATAAGTTTTTGCTAAAATGAGTGTTCATGATAAAGTGCTCTTTTACTTGACTTGCATTTATTTGGTGTATGTTGGTTTGTTGTTACCCTTATGAAATTTTATTGAGCATGTTGATGTGTTTTGAAAGAAAATTTTTGTACACGTGACTCTATATGTTGTGTGGATCTCATGTTGTTGTTGAGAAGGAAATTCCTCATAATTGTGATGATTGAGCTCTTATATGTGGTAATTGATGTTTTGTAGTTGCTTTGTGTAATTTCCATGTTGTTATGTTGAATTGAGTTTTAATTCATGTTTTAATATGTTGTTGTTGTTTGGGATGCTAGTATTGAGTCTATCCTTTCCCTACTAAAGATTTTAGTGTGATTCGGGGATGAATGTTCCTAAGGGGCGATAATGTAATACTCCGTAAGTCCAAAACCTAATCTAGAGCCTCACATGAGTGTCTAAGTTTTGTAACACTGTTTTAAGTTCAAAAATAATGTTTATTAAACATTTAGAAAGTTTTAGATTTAAAACGTCAAGAAACGTTCATGACATCCGGAGACTAGTGAAAGAGGTGCTATGTGCCTTAGCCTATTTCACGGGGTTTTAAGAGTTGGAATTTGATGGAATTTGGTGGATAGGTGTTACACATGTAGTAGATTGTGTTTAGGGTCGAAACGTCTATATACGAATCCCGAAGGACCAACCTAGGGGTCCTTGAGGAGGACCCTTCCATTTTGGCTTAAATATTATCATTATTCAGTAGCTACCTATAGTTGCAGGTGACAGAGCGTAACCTGAACGATGGGGCGTAGATGCCTCCGTCGACTAACACTTAGTCATCTTCAAAAATGGACAAAATTCATACTCTCTTATCCAAACTACGGATGTGCAAGACAGAGGGGAAGGTTACGTCGGCTGACCTAGGGACCGTAGCTCGGAGTTTCGTAGGTCAGACCTGCAATGTTCACTGTTAAGTTTAAGTGATTTAATTTAATTAATTAATTATTTAGGGGTTTAATTATGTGTTAAGTAGTGGTTAATTAGAATAGGTAAATGACTAGATAAACTACCCTAAGCCAAAACCCAACTTAACACCTCAATTTTCCGAAACTCAAATTACTCTTCCATCTCTCTACTTTCTCTCTCCCAAGGAAGACTCCACAAACGAACAAGGTATAGGGGTTCTAGGGCTTCAATAATATCAATTTTCTCCATCAATATTCAAGGAAAATCAAGGTATTGGAACCTTTCACCTTTGGGATTCCTTTCCCTAATGGGTTCTTTTGAAATTCGTTTAAAAAGATGATTTTCATATGGGTTTCTCTCTAATCCGAATTTGATCTTCGAAATTGTATTTTTTTTTATAGTTTCCATTGATTATTATTCTTTCATTATGATGTATTATGATTCAATTATGCTAGTTCTTGATGACTTACCCTAGTATGTGGAATAGATCATGAATGACCCTTATTCCCTAACCCTAGGTAATGAACTTATGTTGAATTGATTGGTGTTGATGCAATTGACTTTATTATTGTGTTAATTACTATTGTTTGATGATAATAAACCTATTGATTGATGAATTTTCTGTTGAGGGTAATACCAATTATGCTGGCTTTTGAAGGAGAATTGGCAAGACTTAATGATCTTGATCATTTACTTCGATTGCGATGACTTGTACTTGATGATGTAGTTCAATTGAAGTAGGCCTTGTGAATCGCTTATGTAGGTGTTGGTATGATTATGAAATTGGGATGTATTGATTATGTGATTGTGATATTATTTTTAAGATGAAATTACATAAGGTTTCTTATGAACTACCTATGTGCCTTATTATGAGATGATGATCATAATGTGTTAATCTCACATATGATGGTTGTATTGAAAGGATGTTCTTATAAAATTATTATTGAGATTATATTGCTATATTACGTATGTTCCATAAAGTAGAAGCCTATGTAAGCTTCTTATGTGAGGATTCTAAGTAAACTCCGTATGTATATATATATATATATATATATATATATATATTATGTCTAAGTGAGAGGTCTATGTAAACCTTCTTATATATATGTTTACGAAAACTTTTAAATTTTCTGCATTTATAACCTATGATATATTATGACGAATTCTAAGAGGCTAGTCTTAGTCCTCTTCGAGGACAACGATGCCGGTTACGTCTAGGAGATGCTCCCCGGATGTGATAAACTTGGTATCACAGTATGAGGTTGAATTTATATAGAATCGATGTCTTAGTAAACCACGTGTATGTAGATTCTTATATATAATTGTGAAGCGTGCCACACTTATGAATGAAAGTCTATGTGATGCTTAGGAAATTCTCATCTTCTTGTACTCCTAGGTCGTATCTCTAGATTCTACATCATGTGTTCTTTTAACCTAAACCTTTAATTATGGTAAAATGTATGAATATTATAAGGGCAGCCACAAGAAGGGTAGAAGAAGGGATTATTAATGTAGAAGCTCCTCGTCAAGACAACCAAGCTCCTCTGCAAGGTAATCAAGTGCCTTCACTTGGCCAAGTTCATATGGGTGATCAAGTTCTGTTGCTCCTCCACTAATTACGGATGGAGAGATAAGGTTGGCTTTTCTAAATTTGGCTCAAGCCATGACTTCTAAAGCTAATGGCATCACTTCTCAAGTTAAATCCATGATAATTCAAGTGAATCTAGAAGTTGGACCCCGTATGACTCATCATGCTAGCATTATAGCTTCTCATTTGAGAGATTTACTAGGATGAACCTTCCTATGTTCTTTGGGTCAAGAGTGGATGAATACCCCCAAGACTTTCTTGATGAGGTCTACTAGATCTTATTTGATATAGGTGTGACTACGAATAAAAAGGCTGAGTTGGCCGACTATCAACTCAAAGATGTGGTGCAAACTTGGTACACTCAAAGGAGTAAGAGTAGGGCACTTAGAGGTGGTCCTGTGACTAGGGAGATTTTCAAATGGGCCTGCCTTGATAGATCTTTCCTAGAGAGTTGAGGGAAACTATGGTGGAAGAGTTAAACAACAATCGTCAAGGAGGTATGAGTGTGTTTGATTACTCCTTAAAGTTTACTAAATTGTCCTAGTATATTCCATCCTTGGTGTCTAACCAAAGGGATGAGATGAGTCACTTCCTAAAGGGAATATCTGAGGACTTGGAGGAAGAATGTTGTTCGGCTATGCTTCATGATAATATGAATATCCCTTGTCTCATGGTTCATGATCAACAAGTGGAAGAAATTAGACTTAAGATGAAGAATAGAGAGGATAAGAGGGCCAAAGCTTATGATGGTGGTTTTTCAAAGGGAGACTAGAAATCAAGACAAGCCTAGATTCAAAAAGAGGTTTTTAATCAAGTTCCCTCTAAGTTCCCTAAGGCTAGTGATTATAGGGTGTGTAACCCTTAGTCTTAAAAGGGAAATGGTACTAGTTCACCAAGCAAAAAGCCTACTTGTGGAAAGTGTGGCAAGAAACATTGGGGTAAGTGCCTAGTTGGAACGGGAATTTGCTTTGGGTATGACAAGAATGCTCACAAGGTCATAGATATTCCTAATGTGAAGGCCCAAGAAGAGGGGAGTGATAACCAAGTGTTTACAATGTTGATGCTCCGAGAAAGAATCACTTTTATTCTCTCTGCTATAGGGGTGAACAAGAGAGTTTTCCTGACGTGGTGACGGGTATGTTACAAATCTTCTCTATTGATGCTTATGCCTTACTTGATCCGGGTGATACCTTGTATTTTTGTACTCCTTTGGTAGCTCAAAATTTTGATAGTTTTCCTGATATCTTAAATGAACCTTTTATGGTATCTATCCCGATGGGTGAGTCGGTGGTTGAAAAAAGGGTATATAAAAATTGTCGTGTACTGTTGCTCAATAGAGTTACTCATGTTGACTTCGTAGAACTTGAGATGGTTGATTGTGCTATCATTTTGGGAATGGATTGGTTGCATGCTTGTTTTGCTTCCATTGATTGTAGAACTAGAGTTGTCATGTTCAATTTTTTGAATGTACCCGTCTTAGTGTGGAAGAGGGAAATTCTATTCCTAGAGGTCGTATCATTTCTTGTATAAATGCTTGAAAGATTATCTCTAAAGGGTGTTTATACCATATTGTAAGAGTCAAACATTTAGACTCCAAGAATCTTCTATTGAATTGGTCCCCATAGTGAGGGAATTTCCAAAGCTCTTTCCTAATGATCTTCCCATAATTCCATCCAAACAGGAAATTGATTTTGGTATGACTTGCTACCGGATACGAATCCCATTTCAATTCCTCCTTATTCAATTCCTCCTTATCAGATGGCTCCGGCCGAATAAAAAGAGTTGAAGGCTCAACTCAAAGACTTATTAAACAAAGGCTTCATTCATCCTAGAATTTGTCCATGGGGTGCCCTGATAATGTTTGTGAAAAAGAAGGATGAGTCACTTAGGATGTGTATTGATTACCGTAAACTCAAAAAAGTCACCATTAAGAACAAGTATCCTCTTCCTCGGATTGACGACTTGTTTCATCAACTCCAATGGGAAAGATACATTTCTAAGATTGTGTTGAGGTCGGGTTTTCACCAACTTAGGGTGAGAGGTGAAGATATCCCCAAAACAACTTTCCGAAATTGGTATAGTCACTACGAGTTCCTATTCATGTAATTTGGGTTGACATATGCCACGACACTTTTATGGACCTAATGATAAGGGTGTTTTGAAATTACCTAGATTCATTTGTCATTGCCTTCATTGACAACATTTTGGTACATTCCAAGAATGAGGGTGATCATAAAGACCATTTGAGGGTGGTTTTGCAAGTGCTTAAAGAACACCAACTATCTTCTAAGTATAGCATGTGTGAGTTTTTGTTGAGGTCGATTGTGTTTCTTTGTCATATCATCTCTAATGAGCGTGTAGCGGTTGATTCGAGAAAAATAGAAGCGGTGAAAAATTTCCCTAGACCATTGGCTCAGACCAATATTCGAAGTTTCTTGGGTCTAGCCGGGTACTACAGAAGGTTTGTCGATGGGTTCGCATCTATTGCATCTCCTTTGACAATTTTTACTCAAAAGAATGGGACATTTGAGTGGTCGGAGACTTGTGAAAGAAACTTCCATGTGTTTAAAGATAGGCTTACCTCCGCTCCGGGTGTTGACCTTACCGAAGGCTAACAAGGGTTTTGTGGTGTGGTAGATTGTGATTCTTCTCAAATTTGTTTGGGTTGTGTCCTTATGCAACATGGTAAGGTTATAGCTTATGCCTCTAGGGAACTCAAAGTTCATGAGAAGAACTACCCAACTCATGATCTTGAGTTAACGACCATGGTGTTGGCCTTGAAAATATGAAGGCATTACTTATATGGTGTTCATGTGCATGTGCATACTGACCATAAGAGTCTTCAATATGTGTTTACTCAAAAGAAGTTCAATCTTTGACAATGAAGGTGGTTAGAATTTCGTAAAGATTATGACATGAGCGTTCTCTATCACCCCGACAAAGCCATTGTGGTTGCGGATTCTCTTAGTCGTATGACCATGGGTAGTGTTTCTCCTGTAGAAGAAGCCAAGAAAAACCTAGTGAAAGATGTTCATAGGTTTTCTTGTTTTGGTGTTCGATTGGAAGATTCTCTAAATGGTGGCTCTATGGTGGATGACAAATTCGAGTCATTTTTGGTGGTTGAGGTGAAGTCTAAGCAACACCTTGATCTATTATTGCTGGAGTTAAAAGAATCAGTTCTTGGTAAGCTTAATGAGTCATTCTCCTTTGGGGGGATGGTGTTTTGAGGTATCAAGAGAGGTTTTGTGTACCCAATGTTGATAATTTGAGAAATTGGATTCTTGAGGAACCTCATGGCTCTTGTTATTTGATTCATGTGGGTTTACTAAGATGTATCATGACCTTAGAGAAGTATTTTCGTGGGATGGCTTGAAAAGGGACATTGCCGAGTATGTTGCTAAGTGTATGAATTGACAACAAGTGAAAGCCGAGCACCAAAAGCCAAGTGGATTACTTCAAGATATACAAGTTCCTACTTGGAAGTGGGAAGACATTAATGTACACTTTGTAGTGGGTTTGCCTCGGACTAGAAGGCAAAATGACTTTATATGGGTGATAGTGGATAGATTGACGAAATTCGATTTTCTCCCCGTTAAGTCTACTTACTCGGCGGAGGATTAAGCAAGGATCTATATAGATGAGATTGTCAGTCGTCATCGTATTACGTTATAAATCATATCGGATAGGGGCGCACAATCCATATCTAGATTTTGGAGATCGTTTCAAAAAGGGTTGGGTACACGAGGAAAGTTAAACATCGCTTTTCATCCCCAAATGGATGGTCAATCGGAAAACACCATATATACTCTTTAATATATGCTTAGAGCTTGTGTAATAGATTTCAAGGGAAATTGGTATGAACACTTGACTTTGGTTGAGTTTTATTATTACAATAGTTATCATTCAACTATATTCGTGGCTCTGTTTGAGGCCTTGTATGGTAGGACATGTATATCTCCGATTGGATGATCTGAGGTTGGCGAGTCTTCACTTTTTGGTCCGAATTAGTCTATGATGCTTTGAGGAAAGTACAATTCATAAGAGGCGGATTGAAAAAAGTCTATAGCGGACAAAAGTCCTATTCCGACTATAGGAGAAGAGAGCTCGAATTCGAAGAAGGTGATAAAGTGTATATGAATATTTTACCCATGAAAGGGGTGATGCAATTCGGCAAGAAAGGGATGTTACGTCCTCGCTCTGTGGGTTCCTATGAAATTTTGCAAAGGGTAGGCAATGTGGCATATAAGTTGAGAGTACCTAGTGAGATAGTTTCGGTTCACCTGGTATTCCATGTCTCAATGCTTAAGAAGTGCATTGGTGATACCGAGTCCATTTCTTCCTGTTGAAGGTCTAGGAGTGGATTTGAACCTCTGTTATGAAGAGTTTCTAGTGGAAATACTTGATCGACAAGTGAAGAAGTTGAGGAACAAAGAGGTGGCCTCGGTAAAGGTTCTATGGAGAAACCACATAGTTGAGGGAGTAACATGGGAGGCCCAGGCAGACTGATGTCCCATTATCCTCATCCTTTTTCTAAATAAGGTTAGTTTTTTCTCTTAATAAATAATATAGTGAGTAAATTTTAATTTGACTTGTTTTGAAAAGATATGCAAATTTGTGGTATAAAGTTTTGCTAAAATAAGTCTTCATGAGAAAATGCTCTTTTAATTGACTTACATTTATTTGGTGTATCTTGGTATGTTGTTGCCCTTATGAAATTTATTGAGCATGTTGATGTTATTTTAAAGGAAATTTTTGTATATGTGACTCTATATGTTGTGTTGAGCTCATGTTGTTGTTTAGAAGGAAATTTCTCACAATTGTGATGATTAAGCTCTTATGTGTCGTAGTTGATGTTTTGGAGTTGCTTTGAGTAAATTCCATGTTTTTATGTTGAATTGAGTTTTAACTCATGTTTTAATATGTTGTTGTTGTTTGGGATGCTAGTATTGAGTCTATCCTTTCTCTATAAAAGATTTTAGGGACATTCGGGGACAAATGTTCCTCGGGGCGGGGGGGGGGGGGGTAAC
>NC_028639.1:33063643-33189973 GCF_001406875.1 Solanum pennellii | reverse complement strand
GGGGGGGGGGGGGGTGTAACACTCCAAAAGTCCAAAACCTAATCTAGAGTCTATCATGAGTTTCTAAGGCTTGTAACATTGTTTTAAGGTAAAAAAATAATGTTTATTAACCATTTAAGAAGTTTTAGAGTCAAAACGTCAAGAAACGTCCATTACGTCAAGAGACTAATGAAAGAGGTGCTAGTGTGCCTTAGCCTATTCCACAATGTTTTAGGAGTCGAAATTTGATGGAATTTGGTGGAAAGTTGTTAAAATGTATTAGAGTGTGTTTAGGGTCAAAACATCCGGGTACGACTCCCCAAGGACCACCCTAAGTGTCCTTGAAGAGGACCTTTCCATTTTGGCTAAAAATTTGTCACTAGACAGTACCTACCTACAGTTGTAGGCAACGCAGCGTAGCGTGAACGACGAGGTGTCGATGCCTCCGTCGACTAATAGTTAGCCATTTTCCAAAAATTCCCAAAATGCATACTCTCTGATCTAAACTACAAATGTGCAGGACTAATGGGGCAGGGCCCGTAGACTGAGGTAAGGGCTGCAATGTTTACTGTTAAGTTTAAGTTATTTCATTTAATTATTTAATTAGTTAGGGGTTTAATTAGGGGTTAAGGTGTGGTTAATTATTCTAGTTAAGTGACTAGATAAACTACCCTTATCCATAGCCCAACTTAACACCTTACTTTTCCCAAACTAAAATTATTCTCTTTCACTCTACATTCTCTCTCCCAAGTAAGACTCCATAGAATACCAAGGTCTATGGGTTCTAGGTTTTCAAGAATATCACTTTTCTCCATCAGTATTCAAGGAAAATAAAGATATGGGAACCTTTCACCTTTGGGATTCCTTTCCCTAAAGGATTCTTCTGAAATTCGTTTCGAAAAGATGATTTTCATATGGGTTTCTCTCTAATCCGAATCTGATCTTTTGAAATATATTGTTTAAAGTTTCCATTGATTATTATTCTTTGATTATGATACATTATGATTCAATTAAGCTAGTTCTTTATGAGTTAACCTAGTATGTGGAATAGATCATGAATGACCCTAATTCTCTAACCCTAGGTGATGAACTCATGTTGAATTGATTGGTGTTGATGCAATTGCATTTATTATTGTGTTAATAAATATTGTTTGATTATACTAGACCTATTTATGGATGAATTTGTTGGTTGAATGTAAGACCAATGATGATGGCTTTTGAAGGAGAATTCGTAAGACTTTGTGATCTTGATCCTTTACTTCGATTGTGATGGCTTGTACTTGATGATGTTGTTCAATTGAAGTATGCCTTTTGAACTGATTAGGTAGCTATTGGTATGATGCTGAAATTGGAATGTATTGATTATGTTATTATGAGATTATGTTTAAGATGAAATGATATAAGGTTTGTTATGAACTACCTATATGCCTTATTATGACATGATGATGATAATGTGTTAATCTCACATATGAGGGTTGTACTGAAAGGATGTTTTCATGCAATTTTTATTGAGATAATGACTATTAATATACAAGGGATAAGTTTCCTATGACCTAAACCAAGTTATTATTGTTAAAAGGTGACTTAAATACATTTCAAAAAGGGAATTTAGCTTAGCACCGAGTGAACTAGTAGAGTGTCCCTTGCAAAATAGGGAAGGTAGGTTCACTATTGTACTCGTGAGATAGAGTTTACAGTGCTAATGGAATAAAGAGGGTCTCACACATGTCTCCTAGTTCTTGAACTATGTTGCCTCCATAGTAATACTAGCCAGTGTATCTACCTAGATGCTACTTTCATGTTTTGTTTCTACTTTGGCAAGTAGACCACCTTCTTTCGGTGTAGGGTTTTCATGACACCAGATTCCACATTTAGCTTTTGTGGTCTATGTCGTTTAAGGCAAGTGTTCCTGAAAAAATTAAAATGAATGAATAAATGTAAATAAATGTAGACTTTGATTAGGATGACTTGAGAGGTCTACTTATGATAGGTAGGGGTATGGGACCCTATCTAGACATTGCACAAGTTAACTATAAAGGGAGTCCTACGAGATGGTCTTGAGTATGATGCTATTAATAAATACATGATATTGACTTGATATTATGATACTCTTACATGATGATGATGGTTATATTGATAAACATGATGTTGGTCTAAAATGTTACATGTGGTGATGACTATCTATGATGATGTATATTTTGTATCAAATCATTATTTATAATCTCCTATCTTGTTTACTTGGTTGTGTGGGGTTATGGGACGTCATATAAGCATTGCACTTGTAGGTTTGGGGATGGGATTGTTGGCAAGGTTTTTGGTATGCTTATGTTGATATGAACTATTTCACTTATTAAGTTGATATGGTTCTTATGTTGTGTTATATTGAGTATGAACATGAATTGTTTTATTGTGATCCCTATATTGTATATGCTCTCTTATATGTGAGTTAAAGGTTTCAATTAACTTACCATGTTTTCTAAAGTAAATATCCCTTTCTCATGCATTCTTTCAAATGTTTTATGTGCATGTTTTCAAACTTAGTACAAGTGAAGTACTAACCCATTTTCTATGTTTCTACAATTATGTAAGGTCCGTCCGTTGAGCTTATAGAAGGCCATGGAAGAGTACTTGGATTCTCATTCATCAAGTTCGTTAGGTCCTCAGAGGACGATGCAACTATCAAGTTATTGATGTTGTTCTAGTTATAAGACTTCACTTCTTTCTCTTTCATTTCATTTGAAGACTATTGTTGTATGAGCCTATGTGAGGCTTATTGTTATAATGAAGTATGGGCTATGCCTAAATTATGTACTCATTCTAGATGGTTTATATATAAGATTTTTCCTAGACTTCCTATGATATTACATTGCTATATTACATATGTGCCATAAAAGTAGAAGCCTATGTAAGCTTTTTATGTGAGGAGTTTAAGTAAACTCTCTATGTATGTATATTATGTGTAATTGAGAGGTCTACGTAATCCTCCTTATATAGATGTATATGAAAAGTTTTAAATTTTCCGCATTTAAAACCTATGATATGTTATGACGAATGCTAAAGAAGCTAGTCTTAGTCGTTTTCTAGGACGACGACGCCGCTTACGTCTAGGGGTGCTCCCTGGATGTGACAAACTTTGTATCAGAGCATGAGATTGAATATCTTTAGAATCGTGTCTCACTAAACCATGTCTATGTAAATTCATATTCATAATTGTGAAGTGCGCCACACTTATGAATAAGAGACTATGTGATGCTAAGAAAATCCTCATCTTCTTGTACTCCTATGTCGTGCCTCTAGAGTCTAATTTATGTGTTCTTTTGACCTATACCTTTAATTGTGGTTATAGGTATGAATACTAGAAGGGCAGCCGTAAGAAGTGACAAAGAAGGGATTATTAATGCGGGAGCTCCTCCTCAAAACAACCAAGCTCCTCCGCAAGGCAAACAAGTGCCTCCACTTGAGAAAGTTCCTATGGGTGATCAAGTTCCGGTTTCTCCTCCACCGATGATGGATGGATAGAGAAGGTCGGATTTTTTCAATTTGGCTCATGCCATGACTTCTCAAGCTAATGCCGTCACTTCTCAAGTTCAAGCCATCACGGCTCAAGTGTATATCAGGAAGTTGGACCCCGTATGCCTCATCATGCTAGCACTATGGCTTCTCGTTTGTGAGATATACTAGGATGAACCCTCCTATGTTCTTCAGGTCAAGAGTTGATGAAGACCCTAAAGACTTTCTTGATGAGGTCTACAATATCATTTGCTATGGGTGTCACTTCAATAAAAATACCAAGTTGGCCGCCTATCAAATCAAAGATGTAGCACAAACTTGGTACACTCAAAGAAGGGACAATAGGGCACCAAGAGGTGGTCTGGTGACTTGGGAGATCTTCAAAAGGGCCTTTCTTGGTAGTTTCTTTCCTAGAGAGTCGAGGGAAGCTAAGGTGGAAGAATTCAATAACCGTCGTCAAGGAGGTATGAGTGTGCTTGATGACTCCTTAAAGTTTATTAAATTGTCCAAGTATGTTCCATCCTTGGTGTCTAACCCAACGGATGAGATGAATCATTACCTTAGAGGAGTGTTTGAGGACATGGTGGAAGAATGTCTTTCAACTATGCTTCATGATAATAAGAATATCTCTCGTCTCATGGTTCATTCTCAACAAGTGGAAGAAATTAGACTAAGGAGGAAAAATAGAGAGGCCAAGAGGGCCAAAACTTATGAAGGTGGTTCTTCAAAGGGGAGATTGGAAATTCAAGATAAGCCTGGATTCAATAAAGGTTTTCTAATCAAGTTCCTTCTAAATTCTAAGGATCATGATGATAGGGTGTCTAGCCCTAAGTCTCAAAAGGGAAGAGGTACTAGTTCACCAAGCAAGAAGCCTACTATGTAAAGTGTGGCAAGAAACATAGCGGTGAGTGCGTAGTTCTGACGGAAAATTTCTTTTGGTGTGACAAGAGTGGTCACAAGGTTAGAGATTTTCCTAATACTAAGGGTCAAGACAATGGGAGTGGACAATAAAGTGGTTCTAATGTTGATGCTCCGAAGTAGAATAACTTTTTTTCTCTCCGCTCTAGGGGTGAACAAGAGAGTTCTCCCGACGTGGTGACGGTATGCTACAAGTCTTCTCTATTGATGTTTATGTTTTAGTTGATCCGGGTGATACCTTGTCTTTTGTTACTCCTTTATATTTTGATCGATATCTTAAATGAACCTCTTATGGTGTCTACACCGGTGGGTGATTAGATGGTTGCAAAAAGGGTATATAGAAATTGTCCTATAATGTTGCCCAATAGAGTTATTCATGTTGAATTCGTAGAACTTGATATGGTTGATTTTGATATCATTTTGGGAATGGTTTGTTGTATGCTTGTTTTGCTTCCATTGATTGTAGAACTAAAGTTGTCAAGTTCAATTTTCCTAATGAACTCGTCTTATAGTGGAAGGCGGGAAATTCTATTCCTAGAGGTCGTATCATTTCTTGTCTAAAGGCTTGTAAGATGATCTCAAAAGGGTGTTTATACCATATTGTAAGAGTCAAATATTTAGACTCCAAAAATCTTCCTATTAAATTGGTCCCTCTAGTGAGGGAATTTCCATAGGTCTTTCATAATGATCTTTCCAGAATCCCTCCCAAACGGGAAATTGATTTTGGTATTTACTAGATACCGGATAAGAATCCCATTTCAATTCCTCCTTATCAGATGGCTCCGGATGAATCGAAAGAGTTGAAGGCTCAAATCAAACACTTACTAGACAAAGGATTCATTCGTCCTAGTATTTCTCCATGGGGTGCCCGGTATTATTTGTGAAAAAGAAGGATGGATCACTTAGTATGTATATTGATTACCATCAACTCAATAAAGTCACCATTAAGAATATGTATCCTCTCCCTCGGATTGATGACTTGCTTGATCAACTCTAAGGGGCAATCTACTTTTATAAGATTGATTTGAGGTCGGGTTACCACCAACTTAGGATGAGAGGTGAAGATATCCCCAAAACGGCTTTCCAAAGTAGGTATGCCCACTATGAGTTCCTAGTCATGTAATTTGGGTTAACGAATGCCCCGACGACTTTTATGGACCTAATTAATAGGGTGTTTCCAAAACAAAAAGATTTATTTGTCATTATCTTCATTGATGACATCTTGGTATATACGAAGAATTAGGGTGAGCATATGGACCATTTGAGGGTGGTTTTGCAAGTCCTTAAGGAACACCAACTGTCTTCCACGTATAGTAAGTGTGAGTTTTTGTTGTGGTCGGTCGCTTTTCTTGGTCATATCATCTCTAGTGAGGGTGTAAAGGTTGATTTGAGAAAGATTAAAGTGGTGAAAAATTTGCCTAGCCCATTGGCTCTGGCCAATGTAAGAAGTTTCTTGGGTCTAGCCAGGTACTATAGAAGGTTTGTCGATGGGTTTGCGTCTATTGCATATCCTTTGACAACTTTGACCAAAAAGAATATGAACTTTGAGTGGTCGGAGGCTTATGAAATAACCATCCAAGTGTTTAAATATAGGCTTACCTCCGATCTGGTGTAGACCTTACCGGAAGGTACTAAGGGTTTTTGTTGTATATTGTGATGCTTCTCGAATTGATTTGGGTTATGTCCTTATGCAACAATGTCAGGTTATAGCTTATGCCTCTAGGGAAATCAAGGTTTATGAGAAGAACTACCCAACTCATGATCTTGAGTTAGCGGTTGTGGTGTTGGCCTTGGAAATATGGAGGCATCATATGGATGTGTATACCGACCATTAGAGTCTTCAATATGTGTTTACTCAAAAGGAGTTGAATCTTCGACAATGAAGGTGGTTAGAATTCTTTAAAGATTACGACATGAGCGTTTTGTATCACCCCGGCAAAGACAATGTGGTTGTGGATGCTCTTATTCTTATGACCATGGGTAGTGTGACTCATGTAGAAGAAGCCAAGAAAGACCTAGTGAAAGATGTTCATAGGTTGGGTCGTTTGGGTGTTTGATTGGAAGATTCTCTAAATGGTGGTTTTGTGGTGCATAACAACTCTGAGTCATTTTTGTGGTTGTGGTGAAGTCTAAGAAACACCTTGATCCATCATTGATAGTGTTAAAAAAATCAGTTCTTGGTAAGCTTAATGAGTCATTCTCCTCGGGGGGATGCTGTTTTGAGGTATCAAGTGAGGTTATGTGTACCCAATGTTGAAGATTTGAGAAATCGGATTCTTGAGGAAGCTCATGGTCCTGTTATTTGATTCATCCAGGTTCTACTAAGATATATCATGACCTTAGAGAAGTATTTTGGTGATATGGCTTGAAAAGGGACATAGCCGAGTTTGTTGCTAACTGTCTGAATTGCTAACAAGTGAAAGTCGAGCACCAAAAGTCGAGTGGCTTACTTCAAGATATATAAGTTTCTACTTTAAAGTGGTGATGTACCGTGGTTTCACGGTACTTCCACTGCTTTTTCCTTAAGTTTAGTGTGTGTCTAAGGCCTCTTTGAAGTAGTTTTGATGTATTTTTCTTTGTGTTTGCAGGAAAACTGTCCAAAACAAAAACGCTGAAGATCTCTGCTGAAATTTGAAGAAGTAATGACCTACGGAGCCATCGATGGTCTGTCGACTCATCGACGGTCCGTAGGTGGCAACCGTCGTTTGAAGATTTATGCTGCTAAGGAAAGATTAGGGAATTATGACTAAGTGTGGGTCTACGGAAGGGATGACGGTCCGTCGTCTCATCGACGGACTGTCCTGGCAAACTGTTGGTGTTAACTGAAAGTAGCCCCAATACCTGATTTTGAAAAGATTCTAAGTATGGAGCAACAAGGCCATCAACGGACCGTATGTCCATTGACGGACCGTTGTTTGGGTCCATTAATGGTAACAGAATGATGGAAAAGATAGCAGCTGAAAAGAGTTGAAGTATGGAACGACGGAGGCATCGACGGTCCGTCGGTGAGGTCATTGACCCGAGACGCGTTTTGGACAGAAGTTTTCCTTATTTATGTTTCCCTTTATTTTTAGGACTCTTTTATTATAAATAGGACAAAAAACCTCATTTTTGGGGTTAGACTCTTTGCTAATTTTCATATTTGTATTGTTGGTTGTTGAACTTTGGGTTTTGGAAAATACTTCACTTTTTTGGAATCGATTCTTACAATATTTTTATTAATTCAAGTGATTTTCTAGATTTTTTTCAAACTTGGTAAAGTAAGTACGTGAATTCTTGTCTAATCAATAGGAATTGTGTAATTCTTAACATGAGTAACTAAATCCACAACTAGGGTTGTGGGAACCATGGGTAATCAACAAAGTAGAACTAGCTAAAATAACAATTCTAGAATAGTGTCTTGCATGTATTGATAATTCTTTCGTTTAGAAGTCTTTTCAACGGTGGCCAAAGTTAGAACTCGCGTTGTTGCTACTTGTCGTACCAAGGAGGTGGATAATAAGAAAAGAATTATCAAAGTAGATTTAGTATACACAATCTAATAGGCTAGTGTCGATTGATGCGAAGTAATAACTAAGCCATACATCGATTATGATGCTTAACATGAGGTAAAAGGTAAGGTTTAGTAGAGTACACACACGTAGCCAGACCAAGGTGCGAAATGAAATTCACTAGTTGCCGGACCAAGGAATTAGGGATACATAACTTACCACTTTGCATGAAAGATACTAGGAAAGAGTTGTTATAGCTAGGGTTACTGCGTTATGAACCTATGGGGAACACTCACACCCTAGTTTCTCTCATTACTTGATAAATATCAAATATTTGAACTATATTCTTGTTTACTTAGACTTAATTAATTACTTTTGTTACACAAAATCCCCCCTTTAATTGTTTCCTTCCGGAAAGGATTTGACTAAATAGAAGTATCATAGATTAAAGTTTAAGTATAAACCATTTTCCTCGTGGGATCGACCCCAACCTAACATTTGGGTTCTTTGATACGACCGCTTATACTTCTTTAGGGAAGTATAATTTGAGAGTATCAAATTTTGGCGCCGCTGCCGGGGAAAGTGGCTTTTAGATTATTTTTAAGCACATTACCGAAATTTAGTCAACAATTTCCTGATTTTACTTTTTCTTTTTTGTTTTTGTCTCTTGCAGCTCTAGATTTAGTGTATACCAAGTACATGGAGTCGAGGAGAACCAATACTTCCACTTGATCTAGAACTAAACCGTACACTTCACTGAATGAATATTCAAAACAATCTGCTTATATCAATGATGAGATCAACCCTCAACTTCCCCCGTTGGTTGATGCTCATAATCGAGTGGTTGTTGATAACCCTGGTGAAGGTAATTCGAGGAGGCAACCTCCCGCCCCACGCCCTCAAGAGTACTATAGGGAAAATGTTAACATCACTGACTCTGATGGGCCACTTGTCCTACCTCCTCTACCACATGGTCATACTTTTGTGGTATTAGTAGCTTGATGCAGATGTTCACCACTAGAGGTTTGTTTTCGGGGCTACCATCTGAGGATCCATATGTTCACATCGCCAAAGTAAGGTCGGTATGTAAGAGTTGTGTAGGCAGGCCAGACTTAGACATGGATGTAATTGGATTAAGGGTGTTATCTCTCTCACTAACGAGGGAGGCCACAAATTGTTTTACTGAGTTGCCCTACAATTCAATCTATGCTTGGGAGCAATTGAGGGATGTGTTCCTAGCAAAGTATAACCCGGTTTCTAAAAAGCTAAACCACAAATATAGGGTGAACAACTTTGTGGCGTTACCAGGGGAGTCAGTAAGTAGTTCTTAGGAAAGGTTCACCTCATTCTTGAGAAGTGTCCCAAACCACCACATTGATGATGAGTCACTGAAAGAGTACTTCTATTGGGGGCAAGATGATAATAATAAAGAACTGCTTGATACGATTGTGGGTGGTTCTTATGGGGAGTGTACTTATGTAGAGATCGCTGAGAAGTTAGAGAGAATCTCCCGAAATAATAAAGCTTGGAGCACTAGGAAGTCCGATACTGGGAGAGTCACTTTTGTAGTGCAAGCTTCACATAACCCAGCTGTAGATGAGATTCGTGAAGAGATGGCTCAAATGAGAACTGAGCTTGGGTTGGTGTTAAAACATGTCACTGAGGGCACATAAAAGGTAAATACCGTGAACTATTTAGCTAAACCACCACCACTGGTTGATGAGTACTACAGTAAAGAAGATTCTTATGCAGTGAACGAGCAGATGGGGAGTTTACGGCCAAACGTCCAAGGCTCCAATTAGGAGAATTTGCACCAAGGTCAAGGAAATCAAGGTTGGAACTATGGGAATTACAACCGAGAGGGTCACTATGTTTGAGATGGCAACTACAACCGCGACAACAACTTCAACTGGGTAACTATGCTAACAGAAATGATCGGAGTGGCCCCTATGTTCCACCTCAAAATCGGGAAGTTGCTCCTAGGGATGGTGAGGTAGTATGGCGCGAGTTGAGGATATGTTATAGAAAATGATGAGGAGGTTTGATGCTAGTGATGAACACGCCAAAGAGTTGAGAGGTGATTTAGCAAATATTGGGCAATCGGTGCATGCACATGCAATCTCAATCAAGCATCTTGAGTTGCAAATGGCCCAATTGTCCTTCTACTATGAACCCACGCCAACCGGGTACTCTTCCTAGCAATACTGTCCAGAATCCAAAAAAATGATGGACATTGTATGGCAGTCACTACTCGAGGGGGTAAGCAGATCATGGATCCACCTATGTCGTCTGGCGTCGAAGATGAGAAGAGAGGAGATGATGAGGCAGAGGAAGCTAGTGGTGAGTTGGTAGATAAATCGGTGAAAGAAGTTGAGACACCCCAAAAAGTGACTCTTATTCCTATACCACCACCTCCATTTCCGCAAAGATTGGTGAAAAAGACCGAGGATGGTAAATACCGGTGTTTTATTACTATGTTGAAAAAGCTTTCCATCAATGTCCCTTTGATAGAAGCTCTTAAACAAATGCCCGGTTACGCCAAGTTCATGAAAGATATGGTCACTAAGAAGAGATCAGTTATTTTTCAGGATGATGATTGGATGCAACACTGTAGTGCTATTGCTACAAGGTTTCTTGTGCAAAAGAAAGAAGATCCGCATGCTTTCACTATTCCATGTACAATCGGGTTGTTACACTTTGCTAAAGCATTATGTGATCTTGGGGAAAGCATAAATGTCATGCCTCTCTCTATTTACAATAAGTTTGTTTTGGGTGACCCAAAGACCACTGCGATGCGGCTACTGATGGCCGATCGAACGGTGAAGAGGCCTATTGGGATATTCCATGATGTGCTAGTAAAAGTTGAGTCATTTATTTTTCCAGCCGATTTTGTGATTCTTGATTGTGAAGTGGATTTTGAGGTGCACATTATTCTTGGGAGGCCATTCCTGGCTACCGGTGGTGCCTTATTTGATACGGAGAAAGGGCAGATGAATTTTCGGTTGAACAATGAAGAAGTGACTTTCAACATTTGTAGGTCCATGAGTTAGAGTGGTGAGCTTCAATCTGTATCTGCGATATCCTACAAGGTTGAAAGTTCGTTCGAGGTACAAATAGAAGAGTGTCTTAGGTTCGAGGCACTAGCGGCTTATGATACAAGACTCTACTAGACGTGGCAATATGAGACTTCTTGGACCCTAAACCACTTTTAAAACCTCGTGCTTTGATACCATATTTTTCACGACCGGGGATCACCCCCTAGAAGTAACATGGCGTACTTGAACTTTTGGAGATTTTATACAAGCCCATAATTATCATTCATCGCATCGATATAGTAAATTTAGCGGAAAATTCAAAACTTTTCATAGCACCTCATATGCTAGAAAGTTTACTTCATATACTTATAAAATATAAGTCATAATACATATATAGACTCTAAGTCTCTTTTCCATCTTAGACTCAATAACTTTGGAGTACATTAGGGACACGACCCTTAAGACGTAATACAAAACTATACAATATTTAATAGACTTTACAATAAGTACACATTAGGACATCCTTGGACTTAAGGATTCCTTTCCTTGAGCTTGGGAATCACCTATCAAGCTCTTGACCATTCAAGATATCCTTTAAGCATCCATAACCTTTCACTTCATGTAAAAAGTAGAAAAGAATAGGATTAGCACAAAAATGTACTAAGTATGGCAACCATGCAAAAACATGCATTAAAAAGGGAAATTTTCTTTGAAATCATACTTCATGCCATTTTTAGTAAATCATCATATAACCTATATCAATAGCATATATCTCATTTTCATACATGCATAGAAACACAATCAAAGTCCAATCATCATAGAAAAGCACATATAGAATTTAAGTCCAATTTGAGGTCACTTTACAGTGAGCTCATTCCTCTTTACAGTGAGATCTTCCTTTTAATTCATTAGTCTCCCAAGTAATCCTTTAGGGATACTTGGTGCAATGTATCACCTTAGGACCACAAGTAAAATCATATATATCATCTACAAAAGACAATACATACCATCATAGAAGTATAATACCACATAGACATAGTTAAGTCAAGACCTTCATCATATATTCAACAAGATCAACATCATGCATAAAAACTCATATCATGCACATCTTCATAACAAGTAGACATATACTACAATGTTATACATAGGGAACACATACATAGTGACATACAACAGAACGCCTTCCTAGAACATCCTAAGGAGCTACTTGTACAATGTCTAGATGGGTTCAGTACTTCCACCTATCCTAAATAACCTCCCTTAAGTCATTCTATTTAGGGTCCAAGTCATTTAACTTCCATTGTCCATTTTACTTACGGGATACAATAGCCTTAACCGACATAGACCATGTGATGCTAAACATGGAATTCGGTGTCATAGAACCCCACACCAAAAGGAGGTGGTCTACTGGCCCACATAGAACCAAATGTGACATGGCTTTCTAGGTGGATCCACTAGCTAGTATCCTATGGTGGCAACATAGTTATGGAACTTTGAGGTACATGTCAAAACCCTCTTTATGCCAAGATTAGGCATTGTAGTGATTAACTTATGGAAACCCTATTTATGCCCGTTGAGGCATTGTGGTTATCAACCTCATGAGATTTATGGTGACCTACCTTCCTACCATAGGAAGGGACACACACTCATATTCAATTTTACACGGTGCTAAGCTAAGTTCCCTAAATTGAAAACCTTTATTATATTTTTACTTTATAAATCATAGGTTTAGGAGAGTCATCTCCTCATATGCTTAATTCATAGGTCATAGATGGAAGTTCATCAACCTAAATCATGTAAAGAATCCATTCCCATGAACATAGCATATGTAAAGCATCATCTACTTTAGGGTACACATGAATACACCATTCAAGGCCCCTCTCCTGACTAAATCTTCGTACATGTGTGTGTGTATACATATATTTGAGCAAACCTTTCACATAACACATTAAGTCACACAAGTTCATATATCAATGCATGAGTCTATAGGGGTAACTATATGAGCAATCCTTTCATATAAACCCACTAAGACACTATGCACATTCATACTTCATCCTTTCATACACATCATATTCAAAACATGTTCATATATTCATCTTTCATATACATAGAAACCAATCACAGGAACTATCCTATCAAGATACACATGTGCAATGTATAGACAAGGTCGCATACCCTTGCCCATACTAGTACTCCTATAAAGTCATCCTAGCAAGGAATACATAACATACTTCACACACATATTATTTACATGCATTGTAGTAGACATTAGTGAATATGAGAACAACCTTTCATTTAGACACCATGACCTTGTGTGTACATTGACCAACATGATCACATAATGGCTATCAATAACTTCTTGAGGCAGCCACCCTCTTAGACCACATTATACTTCCAAGAACATACCACACAACACATAATAGCATAGGAGGCAAGACAATATAAACATTATAACCAAGTCTCCTAACTTAAGCGATTTACACTTTCATATAAGGGGTACATGGGTAGTGGCTACTGACCATTTTAACACATCAATGGCAGAACCTAGACAATACCCTAACATGAATATACACATGCTCATACAATAGCCACACAACCTAGATCACAACTAGATAGGAAGATAGGCACAATTACATCATAAGGTGATCATCTAAATCTCTAAATCATAAATTCATCAATTAGCCTTCAAGGCCATGGTCAACAAATATATAATGACAATAAAGTAAACACCTACACCATAAATGGGCCATACCACACAATGCCATACAAGGCTTCATCAACATTTCTATAAAGAAGTAGAGAAGTGAAGAGTATAGGAAATAAGCATTCTTCCCAACTCCTCAACCTTTGATCCTTATTGATCAATACACCTTTTTTACCAATAATTCACATATATGGAAGTATCTAAACGTACTTTAAAAATATAAGAAACCATGTACAAGTCGCTACAAGATTATACGGTAACATAATACAACACATCAGCATACTAGGAAAGTAGAATAACATAGATCATTAGATAATTTCCCTTGCATTGATTTTAAATCATATTTAGTATATAATATAAATATAAGGAAGTATATAAACCTAAATTAAAACATATTGAAATCATGATTACATACCCTCAAGATTAAGGTTATAACATAGGCATTTAGGCTTGTCGATTTGCTAGAGTATAGGAGAATTTATAGTACTATGAACTCTCTAAGGCTTTGATAATTATTCATATTTTATAAACAATATACTCATTAGGAAGTAGCTAATTAGAAAAGAAATCAAGACGAAATCATGCTTCATCTAATCACAATTCGAGATCCATCACACACTTAGCTTTTTGACTTTATAGCCTAAAGGAATCTAGATCAATTCATGCAAGTCTTTCTTAATTTGATCATTAAGGAATTATACCTACAAAATTCATCCATTATATCACCCTAAAACAGTAGCTACAGCAGTACATACATAATCCAAACTCTACACAACCGATCTCACAATCGACTTCAAGGCAACATGTAGGAACATAGGCTATTCATGTTCAAATCTTCATTCATTAATCCTCATGGATCCTTCAACATCAATTAAACATAAAATCATGTAAATAACATAATATACAATCACTTCAACATAATAGAATCATAATGCAATCGATAGCAATTCAAGATCATAAGGCCCATGCAAGGCTAAATCGTTTTGGTGATGGAGCATTGGTTCATCATGAAATTGGATTGAAAACCACTTCCAAATAAGTATAAAATCATCAATACATTCATATTATTCCTTTGAAATCAGTTTAAGAAAGAACCCATGGCAGATTGAAGAAGAAAGTGTTTGATCATATTTTTTTCTTTTGAAATCTTAGCGAATGGCTCTCTAGATGAAAACATAACTAGAGATGAAGATCACCATACATTTGTCTAGTTGAAAACCTCTTAAACTTTAAGATTCATCCATATAAAACCAAGCTTCAAGCAGTTCTTGAGCTTCACCATCAATGAAGGTTTGAAGGGAAATATTTTTGGAGGGAAAGGTTTCAATCTTGTGAGAGGATTCTAGAATGGGGTGATAACGTTTTTGATGACTTATATACACCCAAAAATAGATAAATAAACCTATTAGGGTCAGGTTAGGACGTGGGATGAATTTCCATTTCACCACTTCAATGAAACAGATCCAGGCTGCCAGTTGCAGGCCACCTGCGACGATGGCAATGACGGGGCGTCGAGGCCATGACGGGCCGTGTCTGGCCTCCGTCGCCTGACACTTAGCCAAAATTAGCTTAAGACCTTCCCAAGGCATGTATCACTCAATGAAAACTGCTCGACGGGCCGTTGGTGGACCAACGATCCGTCGTTGGGTCCTTCAATGGACACTGCCCAGGCAGTGTCTTAGGCAGCTTTGAGTCCTTCTTTTGGGGCCTCTTGTGGGGCCCTTTACCCGGACTTTTCCGACGTGATTATAACCCTTAACAAGTTATAGACCTTCCTAATGAATTTAATCCAAAAAAAACACCTATAATACGTCCAAACAGCCTTGGCCCCAACATGACATACGATGAACGTCTTAGGGGCTATCTTTCGAATGCCTTGGACGTTCTTGGGCGTTTGACCTCCAAACTTCACGAAACTTCATATAAAAATATTAAAAATCTTTTAAAACCATTTTAAGACTTATTAGGCTCATTTCATAAAAAATTAAGCATGCATAGACACATGAGGCACATAAGCGACTAGTCGTCGAACATCTTGGTCGTCCCTTGACGTTCGACTTCTAAATCACTACAAACTCTGTACACTGCCTCAAAACCATATAATAATACATTTTAGAACCTTAAAACATCATTAAACACCCATAAACACATAGAACCACATATTAGGCATCTAGGTGACTTAGTCGTCGAACGTCTTAGTCATCCCTTCACGTTCGACTACCAATACCTCTAATATTTTAGATATTGCCTATATACTATATTTTAAGCATATTTAGGACATTATAACATTAATAAAAACATGTTAGTCTCTAGACACCTTATTTCATTTTCGGGGTTTTACAATATCCCCCACTTGGGAACATTCATCCTCGAATGACACTTAGGGCTCTTTAATCACAACAAGGACTTCAATGCATATAAGAGCAGTTCATAACATTTAAAATATCATCAAATCACTTTAGCACTCAATGTACAGAAGAAAGCAAAACCATCAATTACTCACTCTTTAATGCATCAAACAAAAAGGTCCTTTTCATATTCATAGGAGAACATCCTTCTCCCAATCATAACATGATCATTACATCTCAATTTATTACAAGAAAATCTTGAAAAGCTACTCATAGGCAGATCATAACCCATACTCCAAGTTACTTAAGCACTCTTACTTCAATGCACATAAACTTGAGTTAGTTAGATCACAAAGATCTTCATTAGTTAGAGCTAGTGACATAAAGGTCATACTCAATCAAACCATGCTTAGTGGTGTCCATGGAGGAATGTCCTTCTCCTTAACACACTTACATGTATCATGAGTTTCACACCTTAGAAAAGTACAAGGTCCATTTCCTCTTAAAATGAGAAATTCTCAACTTTTAACCAAGACATGCTCATGGTTCCTTCCTAGTGAAGTCTAAGTGGCAAGTCACACCAAGTACATCACAACAAAATAGGAAGCCATTCCACAAATTTCTTTTCTTAACATAATACTCACCCTTATAGTAAGCCTCATTTTTGAAAAATAACACAAATTATAGGCACACACATGGACACTTAACTAAACATACTTTCACTTTTCAAGAATGAGCCTACAATTATGCATTCCAAATCATAAAAGTCACATAGTTTTCAAGAGACTCAACATAATTCATTTTAAAGAGACTCAACTATTCATTTCAAGGCTAAACAATTTACCTCACAAGTGATTATTACCAAGTTCCTTGTCTTATCTCATGAAGTCAAATGCACAACTAGCATATGAAGATGTATTCAACATGAGCAAACATGGACTTTATCAAAAAATTTCGTTCATGCTCTTTGGAAAATTCACCATGTCTCCAAGATTATGTCAATCAATTCATACAAATCATAGAAAGGTCAGGCAATTCACATTTTATGCAGACTATATTCATGAACAAGCTTACTCAGAATTCATTATTTTCCAATTCAAGTGAGAATAGAAGGACAATGTAGACAATTTCTACAACCTCCTACTCAAACACCATCCCCACTTAGGTAAACCCAATTAAGAGAAACTTAACCAAACCAATAGAGGATCTTAACTACACAACCTTCATTTTCATCACTTAAAATGATTACTACTTTAGAGGGAATTTTCATTAATTCAATTTAGCAACACTAAGGCATTTTAAACCTTATCATTTTAGGCAAATCATCCTCAACCATCAATTTTGATCATACTCTTCAATTCACATAAAGTCTTCCCACAATGCAATAGACACTAAGGTCATACATCATTTGAGGAAAACAACAAGGAGGTTCATAACACAATAAGAAGTTTAGAAATAACTCTACGACTCATCATGTCATAAGATTCTCATTCTTTAATCTAAATAGCAAATTTCCTTTTCACATTCATTAGCATGTTCATATACATCAATTATACACATATTTCAACAACATCCAATCAAAGGACAATTTAGTTGGTTCTCCAAACATGTTACAATAAGTTGCTAGTCCTTATAGTGAGCATGCTTCCAAAGGTAGTTATTAAACATTCCAAGTTCAAATCCTAGTAATTCGCTAATATCATATAAAACCATATAGGAATACAACATTTAAGAGAATTCACTTTAACCACCATAACTTCTGGCATGCTTTAACTATATCATGACATACATTATTCGACATATCTTGCTATTTCACATAGATTTCATATATTGCCATAATTGGCATCACATCATCAAATAAGAGATATTTCATACATAGTAAGGTAAGATAACCAATCATAATCCCCATAGAGTTAACATGTGCAATGATCAAGTGAAGTCCCATAACCCTACTAAATCAAGTAACCCAACGGGAACTACAATTAGCACCACACTCCACTCATCTATAACCTTCATGCATGCATAACTCCATGTCTTTGGCACACTAGGCTATTTACATGTTTATAAGCATAGAGATCATCACATAAGAACAAGTGTCACCTTCACACATACTCATTCAAACCATAAAACAAAGATAAGCATATTAAACTCACCTTTTCTCCCTCAAGCATAGAGCAATCTCATCTAAGCCATCACATCTAAAAGACCACCAGACAAGAAAACATAAGAGAGAGATCTTATAGAGTTAAGTTCTATGGCACGATATGAGAATGATGAAGAAGGGACACTCTATCGTCCTATAGCCTCTAGTACCATTTGATGTGTCGCGACTCACCACCAATGACACAAGACTCTACTAGATGTGGCAATATGAGACTTCTTGGACCCTAAACCACTTTTCAAACCTCGTGCTCTAATACCATATTTGTCACGACCAGGGAGCACCCCTTAGAAGTAACATGGCGTACTTGACCTCTCAGAGGTCTTACACAAGCCCATAATTATCATTCATCGCGTCGACATTGTAAATTTAGTGGAAAATTTAAAACTTTTCATAGAACCTCATATGCTAGAAAGTTTACTTCATATACATATAAAATATAAGTCATAATACATATATAGAATCTAAGTCTCTTTGCCATCTTAGACTCAATAACTTTGGAGTACATTAGGGACATAACCCTTAAGATCTAATACAAAACTATACAATATTTAATAGACTTCACAATAAGTACACATTAGGACATCCTTGGACTTAAGGATTCCTTTCTTAAGCTTGGGAATCACCTATCAAGCTTTTCACCATTCAATATATCCTTTAAGCATCCATAACCTACACTTGCTGTGAAAAGTATAGAAGAATGGGATTAGCACAAGAATGTACTAAGTATGGCAACCATGCAAAAACATGCATTAAAAAGGGACATTTTCTTTGAAATCATACTTCATGCCATTTTGAGTAAATCATCATAAAACCTTTATCAATATCATATATATCATTTTCATACTTCATAGAAACACAATCAAAGGCCAAACATCATAGAAAAGCACATATAGAATTTAAGTCCAATTTGAGGTCGCTTTACAGTGAGCTCATTCCTCTTTACAGTGAACTCTTCCTTTTCATTCATTAGTCTCCCAAGTAATTCTTTAGGTATACTTGGTCCAATGTATCACCTTAACACCACAAGGAAAATCATAGATATCATCTACAAAAGACAACACATACCATCAAAAAGTATAATACCACATAGACATAGTTAAGTCAAGACCTTCATCATATAGTCAACAAGATCAACATCATGCATAAAGACTCATATCATGAAGATCTTCATAACAAGTAGACAAATACTACAATGTCATGCATAGGAAACACATACATAGTGACATGCATTAGAACACCTTCCTAGAACTTCCTAAGGAGCTACTTGTGCAATTTCTAGATGGGTTCATTACTTCCACCTATCCTAAGTAACCTCCTTAAGTCATTTTATTTAGGGTCCTAGTCATTTAACTTCCATTGTCCATTATACTTAAGGGAAACTATAGCCTTAACCGACATAGACCATGTGATGCTAAACATGGAGTCCGGTGTCATAGAACCCCACACTGAAAGGAGGTGGTCTACCGGCCAAAGTAGAACCAAAAGTGACATAGCTTTCTAGGTGGATCCACTAGCTAGTATCCTATGGTGGCAACATAGTTATGGAACTTGGAGGTACATGTGAAAACCCTCTTTATGCCAAGATTAGGCATTGTAGTCATTCACTTATGGAAACCCAATTTATGCCCAATGAGACATTGTGGTTATCCACTTCATGAGATTTATGGTGACCTACCTTCCTACTATAGGAAGGGACACACACTCATATTCCAGTTCACTCGGTTCTAAGCTAAGTTCCTTGATTAAAAACCTTTATTATATTTTTCTTTTATAAGTCATAATTTTAGGAGAGTCATCCCCTCATATGCTTAACTCATAGGTCATAGATGGAAGTTCATCAACCTAAATCATGTAAAGAATCCACTCACATGAACATAGCATATATAAAACATCATCTAGTTTAGGGTACACATGAATACACCATTCAAGGCCCCTCTCTTGACTAAATCTTCATACATGTGTGTGTGTATACATAGATTTGAGCAAACCTTTCACATAGCACATTAAATCACACAAGTTCATATATCAATGCATGAGTCTATAGGCATAACTATATGAGCAATCCTTTCATATAAACCCACTAAGACACTATGCACATTCATACTTCATCATTTCATACACATCATATTCATAACATTTTCATATATTAATCTTTCATATACACAGAAACCAAACATAGGAACTATCCTATCAAGAAACACATGTGCAATGTATAGACAAGGCATGTGATAGGTGTCAAAGAGATGGAGGTATTTCTCGAAGGCAACAGCTACCTTTAAAACCATTCTTGTAATTGAGTTGTTTGATGTGTGGGGCATTGAATTTATGAGCCCTTTTGTGAGTTGTCATGGGATGAAGTATATCCCTGTGGCGGTTGATTATGTGTCAAAATGGGTGGAGGCCATAGTACTTGCAAATAATGAAGGAAAGAGTGTCACCGCGTTCTTGAAAAAGAACATATTTTCCAAATTTGGCACCCCAAGGGCAGTTATTAGTGATGGGGGATCCCACTTTTGCAACAAGTTGTTCAAAGGGTTATTGGAGAAATATCGGGTTCGCCACAATGTGGCCACTCCTTACCATCCTCAGACTAGTGGGCAAGTTGAGGTGTCAAACAAAGAAATTAAGCAGATTCTGGCGAATACAGTGAATGCGAGTAGAACGGATTGGTCAAGGAGGCTTGATGATGCTCTTTGAGCCTACCATACAACACACAAGACTCCCATAGGTATATCTCCATACCAACTTGTATATGGGAAGGGTTGTCACTTGCCGGTTGAGTTAGATCATAAGGCCATGAGGGCAATGAAGAAACTGAAGATGGATTGGAATAAAGCAGCGGAGCAGAGGTTTAATGGGTTAAATGAGCTTGATGAGTTTCGCTTAAAGGCATATGAAAGTTCAACCCTCTACAAATAAAAGATGAAGAAATACCATGACCAAAAGATTGAGAAGCGCGATTTTGTGGTTGGGGATTTTGTGCTTTTTTTCAATTCTAGGTTGCGCTTGTTTCCGGGCAAACTCAAGTCCAAATGGACTGGTCTATTCTTGATCACCCAAGTTTTATCTCATGGAGCAGTTGAGTTGGAGAATAAGGAGGGTGTAAGGTTCAAGGTGAACGGGCAGCGAATCAAAATCTATCTAGGGCATGCTGAAAATGCGAATGAAGTGATCGAGGCGTACCATCTTGATGAAGTCTGAGTAATCAAGAGTCCTACATCGTGCCGCGACGTTAAATCAAGCATTGATTGGGAAGCAACCCAATATATATCCTCTAGCAAACAATAGGTTTTTCGTGATTCTATAGGCGTGGTTGCATTATATCTATTTTTCTTAATGTCACGTATGAATTTTCTTTTGCTCTCTTTTTAGAAGTGTTGGCTAGAGAGTAGACTAGAGTCCGTGTCTAAAAAGTGTCAACAAAATACAAAAATATTAGCTTATTGGGTGTTAAATGTGCAGGGACCAAATCACCAGAAATCTGCAGAAAATTGGTTTGGTGCACTGATCGACGGACAAATCGACAGACCGTCGTCCCATCGACGGACCGTCGGTACGGTCCATAGATCCCAGGTTTGTTTTTTTATTTTTCTAAGTTAGGGAACAGGCGATGGTCCATCGACTGACTTATGGTCCGTCGATGGGGAATCGTCGGATCCTCAGACCCACTACCCTACCCGACCCGACCGACTATATATTAATTTTCAAACTTTTTAGTTACTCCCACCCTTTCAAATCCCTTTCCCAACTGTTTCCCTCCCAATTTCAATTCAAACTTCCCCACTCACTCTCTATTTACTCCCACTTAAAACATTCTGAACACTGTTTGCTGAGGGTTCCTAGATTTAGTCTAAGTGTCTAACCATAGGGGTGGTCGACGGTCCGTTGTCTCAATGACGGACCGTCCTGCAGGTACGTCGTCTCTAACAGAACCTTTAATCCTGCAGCTTTCAAAATTTTCGCTTAAGTATTCACCAACGGACCCCATTGATGGACTTTCATTCCATCACGGACCGTCTGTTGTGCCCATCGGTCAGTTTTGCAGTTCTTAACTGGACTGTGTTTTGTGTTTCAAAGTTTGGTCTTGCTTATCTTGGGTGTGTCAGATGTTCACACTGAAGCTAATAACTATCTTTTGCAGGTACCAATGGCCCCTAAGCCAGACTTAGTCTACTCCAGAAGACGTTCACAGTTCGTTGCCCCATCACGCCGCATGGTGATAGGCTCGGACGATGATCAGGACCTAGAATACGTACCACTAGTCACCCGTACACCTACACGTGCTTCTAGGACCACCTAGGGAACGCCCAATAAGAAAGCGTCCGGCGTAGTCACTGTATCCTCGTCAAATGCGGAGCACATACTGACCGGCACACCGTCTGGGTCAGCTGCAGATTCTGAGGGAGAGTTTGGCTCCGAGGAGGCTTCGGGGTCTGAGGGAGCGTTTTTCTTTAAGGAGGCTTCCTGGTCTGAGGAAGCATCAGCTTCACATGGTGCCACTGCTCTTCCTGCACCGGTCCACTCTACCTCGTCTGATGAGGCTGACAGTGTGTATTCTACTTCAGCACCCCCGACCGACGTCCCCACACCCGTTGCTGATCAACCCAACCATTGGTGCATCGAGGGCCAATACCAGGTATACCGCGATGCGAAGCTGCTCAACGATAAGGGGGTCATGACTCGGACTCTGACAGTCGAGCGGCGAGTTCTTATAGGGAGCCTTCACACTGTCCCTGATGTACATGCTCTCTTCACCTGCCATCCGCTAGAGTGGATGGCTGGAGCGTTGGATGCTACAGCGAGGAGGTGGTGCGAGTGTTCTAGGCATCTTATGTAGCGACTCTCCGGTCTTCCGTGGATAGGCGGTCCCAATCCCGCTAAAAAGGCACCACTTAATTATCTTCAAGTCCGTGGCCGCAGGGTAGACATCTCCTTACCTACTATTCATCGGTTCTTATACGGCGTTGACACAGATGCTACCAGGGAGCTCCTTATTCCTGACTTTGACTATCGGTGGAAGCTAATTAAGGAGGGCCATTTTTAGTGTAATCTGCGGCTGAGAGAGACCACAAAGAGGCAAATAGTCCAGCACATTTTTATGGATGGCGAGGGTGCAGATTGAGTGTTGGAGCACAGAGAGGTCATCAAGAAGGCCAACCTTACATTCACGGCAAAATTTATCTGGCTATTGGTCCATCACTGCCTATCCCCCACTGCTGCTGGCAACATTGTTACATGGGATAGGGCAGTATTGGTAGCTGCTTTTGTTGCTGGGTTCGACGTGGACATTCCGAGACTGTTGCTGGCAGTCATTCATTAGAGGGACTTTAAGGCAACCACCACGTACCCTTTCCCCCTGCTTGATTTTCGAGTTGTATAGGTCTGCTGGAGTTCCCCGTGGCATATTGACATTCTCAAGACTCCTACTGGGAAGGTTGATATAGGTCTCATCCGGGATGAGGCAAATGAGGCGGTACCCCACAGAGGGCCCAGAGTAGAGGTGCAGCCGCCAGGTGAGAACTTGGTAGACATGGTAGCACAAGCCCAAGGTTCTACTCAGAGTACATCAGAGCCTACCGGCACCACCCCGCTCAAGTCTATCCTGGGTACTAGCACAACCCTAAGTTCCTCCCGCTCCACTCCATCTGCAGCACTGGTCTCGATTGCTAGGGTCAAGAAGTTAGAGGCCTAGATGGCCGCACTACTGCACCATATCCAGCCTTGGATTGCAAAGTCCATTGCTGAGGCGGAGGAGCCGATTGAGAAGAATATTGCCCAGCAAACTGAGCAGCAGATTCTGGCAGTCCATCAACGCCTTGATGCCTTCGAGTTGAGAGTTCTCGCCCCTCCAGCCCCGAATATTGACTTGACGACTCTCCAGGCTGCTGTGGCAAGTCTGAGGGCTGACGTGGATGCCATCCTTGATGCGCGGGTACCTGAGTCTGAGGCCCCATCTGCGGAGCCTGCTGAGGATACGGTGATGGATGCACTGTTCTCCTCCACGGCTGCGCCATCACCTTAGCCACATGAGCATACCAAGAGAGTGTCTTGAGTTGGAGGCTGCGAGGAGATCCTCGCTAATTGATGAGGAGGCCTGGCAGATGAGGGCTCAGGAGGTGGCTGCTGGGGCGTCTAGCTCCCGGATTGCTGATGTTGATAGGAGCATTACTGAGGGTGTTGTTATTGCTGCGGACACTACTGATGGTGTCCCTACTACAAAGGGAGCAGGTTCCATGAAATTGGACCCACCATCTTGTTGATCATTGGCGCTATGCGCCTCAGGTTTGCTTCACCTACCACCCTATTTTATGTTTTTTATGCATTGGGGACTATTGCATGCTCTTTTTTGGGGGTTAGGGTAAATGGAAAGAGAGTGCTAGGGTGAAGTCTGAATAGCCCAACTCACGATCCTCTCTTGGGGTTTTCTTGCCTGTGTTCTTTTTCCCCAAGATACTGGTTATTTTAATGTTGAACCAGCACGTTAGTATCTCTTGTACATAGTATAGATATGACATCTGAAGCATGATGTCTAAATAAAATGATATCTTGATTTTAATAAAATTCTTGCATGATTAGGCATAGTGAATATTAAATGTGTTGGATCTAAGCATGACATAGAGATACACCATTTGCATGAGCCTCGATCTAACGCTCGAACTAGCTGTCCAATAATCTGGTGGGTACTGAGGTGTTAAGTGAGTGTGAGGAAAGTTGAATAGTCTACCGTTTGTACCTAGCTAGAACTTTCCCGGTTAGTCCTGCAAAAAAGTAACATGTGTTAGACAATAAGGAAAGGATCATAGGCCGTTGTTCAACATCGTCAATCTTTAGCCTAGATAAAACAAAACCAATGAAATTAATCCCTTCTTTATCCAAATGATTTGAACTTAAAATGGACCTTTCTTTTTACCCAAATTTATCTTTTCTGGGAAAAATGTGTTGGCCCTGGCCCCTCCTTGGACATGTGCACCGCAGCTTATGCCAAAAGCATAAGTTGAGGGTGGTTAATATAGAAAAAAACCTCATCTTGGCCCTGACCCAACCTCGGGTATTGTGTACCTTGACTCATGGAAAAGCCATGAGTTGAGGGTGGTTATTATGAGGAATGCTCCGGAAAGTGGGGTTGAAAGAATAAAGAGAGAGAAAGAAGAAAATAAAAGTGACTCAAGCAAAGTTGAAATCAAGTGAAAAGTTTGAAAAAAAAAATCAAAAGAAGAGTCATTTACAAAAAAGGAGAAAGAAAGGAGAAAAGCAAGGCAAAAGAATATAAGAAATTAAGAATAGGGCGGAATAAACGTTGAAAGGTAAGACACTTAGACGTAATGTCAAGGAAGGAAACAAGTCACTAAAATGCATCCAAATATACCCTACCTGACCCTGACCATACGTTACAAGCTAAGAAAGTCCTATCGTGATCCTGAGAGTCTAATATGGTGAACTTAAAGAAGTGAAAATAATGGCAAGCCTATGGCGACAAAGTACCAATGAGGTGAGAAGTTGTTCTAAGAGTGAGTGTTGAAAAATAATCCTTATACTCAAACTGAAATCACTGTGTGAAAAAGGAGGATATTGTTTTTAAAGAAAGGACACTAGTTGCAATACTGGAAAGTTGGCACCTTGGTGACAGATAAAAGAGGAGAGATGTCGGTGCGTGGTGAGTCTGTGTCATGGTCTGATCCACATGAGCGAGCCTAATAGTGATATCATGCATGAACATAATAAAAATAATCGGGATCGATTGCCAGATGATTGTGAAAGCTAAAATAAGGATACTTTTGTACAAAGGTTTTTGTGGTGAGTCATAGCGAGTCGTTTGAGGACAAACAACGAATTTAAGTTGAGGGTGTTGATGTACCGTAGTTTCACGGTACTTTCAATGCTTTTTCTTTAAGTTTAGTGTGTTTTTAAGGCCTCTTTGAAGTAGTTTTAATGTATTTTTCTCTGTGTTTGCAGGAAAACTGTCCAGAACGAAAACGCTGAAGACTGTGCTGAAATTTGCAGAAGTGATGACCTACGAGGCCGTTGATGGTCTGTTGACTCATTGACGGTCCGTAGGTGCCAACCGTCTTTTGAAGATTTATGCTGCTAAGGAAAGATCGGGGAATTCTAACTAGGTGTGGGGCTACGGAAGGGATGACGATCCGTTATCTCATCGACGGACCGTCCTGGCAAACCGTTGGTGATAACAAAATGTAGCCCCAGTACCTTATTTTGAAAAGATTCTAAGGATGGAGCAACGAAGGCCATCGACGGACCGTAGGTCCATCGACGGACCGTCATTTGGGTCCGTCGATGGTAACAAAATGATGGAGAAGATAGCAGCTGAAAAAGAGTTGAAGTGTGGACCAACGGAGGCATCGACGGTCCGTCGTTCCCTCGACGGTCCGTCGGTGAGGTCGTCGACTCGAGACGCATTTTGGACATAAGTTTTCCTTATTTAGGTTTCCCTTTATTTTTAGGTTTCTTTTATTATAAATAGGACTAAAAACCACGTTTTTGGGGTTAGACTCTTTGTTAATTTTCAGATTTGTATTGTTGGTTGTTGAACTTTGAGTTATGGAAAATACTTCACTTTTCTGGAATCGATTCTTACAATATTTTGATTAATTGAAGTGATTTTCTTCAAACTTGTTAAAGTAAGTACATGATTTTTTGTCTAATCAATATGAATTGTGTAATTCTTAACATGGGTAACTAAATCCAAAACTAGGGTTGTGGGAACTATGGGTAATTAACAAAGTAGAACCAGCTAAAATAACAATTCTAGAATAATGTCTTGCATGTATTGATAATTCTTTCGTTTAGAAGTCTTTTTAACGGTGGCCAATGTTAGAATTCACCTTGTTGCTACTTGCCGGACCAAGGAGGTAGATAATAAGAAGAGAATTATCAACGTAGATTTAGTATACACTATCTAATAGGCCTGTGTCGATTGATGCGAAGTAATAACTAAGCCATACATTGATTATGATGCTTAATATAAGGTAAAAGGTATGATTATTATATGATTGAAAGTAGTTTCTCATGATTAAAATAAAGTGCTAAGTGAAAGGTTTACTTACTTAAGAAGTGGTGTCCAAAGTGAAAGGATTGTTCTCACTTGTGATGACTTATGAGCTAGATATGATAAGATGTTTACATCGGGGTCTAGAAGAGGCTGATGTGAACTTGTATGGTGAAATAATATCATTACTAAAGGGAATAATTTCTTAGCACCGAAAGGGCATTTAAATGAGATGAAGGTCTCACATTAGTAAGTCTGGCCTCCCACATGGGTTTCCTCACGTTAGTAAGTCCGGATTCCCTAATTATGTGTTGCCTCATGTGATGGAAACCTCCACATTAGTAAGTTATGGTTTCTAGAAACAATCTCCTTGACCCTTAACTATGTGCCTACCGAGGACTTTAGCTTAGTGGATCCACCCTGATAGCTACGTACAAATGGTTACACCTTAGGCAAGTGTTAACCCTCTCTTTTCGGTGTGGGAGTAAAACATTGCATTCCATGTAGCTCACATGGTATTATGTCAGTTATTGCACTTATTTCCCTAATGTAAAAGTAAATGAACAAGTTAAGTATGTGAATTCTTACTATGGTTGTCTTGAAGGCTACTACATAGGGTAAGGAAGGTTATGGGACTTCTCTTACTCATTGCACAGGTGGGATCCTAAGGGATGGTTCTAGTAGTGTTCTTTTATGATTATGACTATGATTATGATTATGTTGATAATCTATGAGTAGTATTTATGAATTAATCATTTTATGATGAATTATGAGAATATGTTGTAAGTATGAAGTGGGTTGCTTAATGTGATATTTATCCTTGGATAGTATTATGGGGTTCTATCTCTGCGATTGCACAAGTATTGCTTGGGTTATCTATGTGTTGGGTTACTATTATGTTTAATTGACTAATTTTTCTTATTATATATGCATATTGAGTTAGATTGATAAAAACCAGGATTTTGACTAATTGTCCTTTTCTCATGCATTGATGATTTTGTGCGTAGGAGCAGAAAGACCCCCAAAATGAGTTAGGGTGTCTAGAGCCTAACATGTTCGTCATAAGGATCTAAGGTCCTAAAATTGATTGTAATATGGTATTGAGGCAGTGTGTAAAGTTTGAGATGATTTGGAAGTTAGACGTCAAGGGACGACCAACACGTTCGACGACTAGTCACCTATGTGTCTGATGTGTCTATACGTTCTTATATTTGTATGTAATGAGCTTTTGAACTCTTAAAATGATTATAATGATGTTAATATGTATTACATGAAGTTTCATGAAGTTTGGAGGTCAAACGTCCAAGAACGTCTAAGACATTCAGAAGTTAGCCCTTGAGACGTTTAAGTATGTCTTGATGTGGCCTAGCATGTTTGGACGTGTAAAATTCCAGAAAATCATACATTTAATGAAAATCCCAATAGGTTCTTAAGAATGTGCATCACGGGTAAATAGGCATCCTAATGCCCAATATTTAGAAATATTGGGCATATTAGAAAATTATGGGCATAGTAGAAAATGTTGGCTTAGAGAGTGTTAGCAAAATTTTCAAGTATCTATGAGTTTGTGTAATGGATGTACCTGAAATGAAGACCCTAAGATAATTAAATATTCGTCTTTACAAATCACATGAACTACTAGGCATCCAAGTGTCAAGCCTAGTACCATAACACATGACCATTTAAAAGGATCATGTAGATTAAATAGTGCCCAAATACATAGTGAGGATCCTTGGGACAATAAGTAAACATTCCCAAATGAACCATAAATAATAGTTAGTTAGGAATGTGAAACCAACCCATGTGCAAACACATGTGCAAGACATGTGAAGAAGATGCCAAAGGAGGGGACCACCCTAATCAAATTTGGTTAGGGTAGTTAGGGGGGGAAACGTGAACAAGGGACAACTTCATGTGGGGCCTAAACTCCATACCAATTCTAGACTCTAACCTACTGCTGTAAATAACTAAATAACCTAGGACTAACCGAATTGGACCCATTAGTGCACCCGACAACCTAGGACCAAAACCGGGTTACACTAACCTAGTACTAGTTAAAGAGACAACCTAGTACCTTATGGTCCTAAAAATTTAGAGCTAAATTAATTAATTTAAAAGGGCTAAGACCAAAAATAAAAAGGAAATTTTCAGATTTCGGTTAAGACAATAAAGGGAAAACCAAGTACCTAACCTAGGACGGTCCAAATTAGTTAAGATCCTAACGACTTAAGGGTACTTTAGTAATTACTCTAGGATACTTAATTAATTAATTTATCAACTTAATCAATTAATTTAAAGGGCAAAACCTAAATCACAAAACAATTTTCAGATTTCGGTTAAAACAAGAAAAAAACAACCTAGTACCTAACCTAGGATGGTTCAAAGGATTGGTTATGGTCCTAATGACTTAAAGGTACTTTAGTAATTACCTTAGGTCACCTAATTAATTAAATTAGAAATTTAATTAATTGGTTTAAATGATCAAAACGAAATCCTTACAATAACCTAGTATAATTCAAGAAACATCCTAGTACTTAACCTAGGATGGTCCTAAAGGGTTGATTATGGCTCCAATGACTTAGGGGTACTTTAGTACTTACCCTAGGTCATTAAATTAATTAAATTAAGGATTTAACTAATTAATATAATGTCAAAATGTTGACCGAAACTATAGTCAACACCAATTTCCAGATTTGACTAAGTGTTATGTTCTCCTCTCTTTAGTCAACTTAGGAAGGGGCGTTTTGGTAATTTGTTAATTAGCTTATTAAATTAATTTATTAAACCTAAGTGGTATAATTCATGGTCAGTTATTAAACCTAAAAATAACTTTAAAACTCAAAGAAAAGGCGACGCAAAAACAGTAAGCAACAAATGCAAGAAAAAGCCAGAAAACTTATCGATTTCTCTAGGGTGATTTCAAGGTTTCTTCAAAGTTTCGTACAAGGTGGTATTAGTAGATCAAGTTCTACATATGGTATGGGTTTCTCTCCTGAAATTCTTCTCCAAGAGAACTTTCTTTCCAACGATTCAAAGATCTTAAAAACTAGGGTTGTTCCCGTGTTCTCGTCGAACTCCTTTGTCCCTAGTACCCTTTTTGATTCCATGTTGAATAGGTTAGAGATCAAGTTGTTGGTATGTGGTGCTGGCTGATTTATGTGTAATGTTCTTGAATTATGAATTTTTATTAACCTATGAAGTTGTGATCGTATAAAGTTAAGTGCTTAAAACGTGAATCATGAATCGACAATGTGTTAGTTACACCCGTAATTGTTTTAAGTGTTGATGTGTTTGTACGAATGTTGCATTGCTGTTATTGTGACGTTAAATTCATCAAATAATAATATGATGCTGTCCAATATGTCTTAAAAATGTTATCCTGAAGTCATTAACCAAGATTGGTTAAGAGAATGATACTATGTTAAGATGTGTCAGAAACTGTTATGTATGAAGATGATTACGGTTTGTGGTGCATACCTACTGTAAATGTGACTTGTTGATGATGTTGTGTTCGTTAAATGATCATATTATGCTGTTCAAGATGTTTAAAATGTTATGCCTAAAGTTATGTTATAAGGTTGGCTAAAAAGATCTCTATGAAATCATAATTTGAGTGATTGTTTGGCTTATGCCAATAAAATGGCTAACTATACATTGTCCAAAAGGGATGCATGCAAATGGCTATAATATTATGTTAAATAATTAAAATATTGGCTAATGAATAATATACATATCAAACCAAGCATAAAAGAATGTAAAAATTGGCCTATGCCAACAAAGATGGTTATGTAATCTATACCCAAATGTTTGTGCCAATAATAATCATATGCCAATCTTGTGTAGTAAGAGTATCAAATATAATATAAGCACTTCTAAACTAATTCAATGAACCCATATTCAAGGGCATGCCACTCATTTGGACAACTCCCAACATGCTCTAAAAGAATGACATATGAACTCATGAAACTCATTGAAGTGCTCATCGTCCATAAATGATTATATGAATCTACTACACTAAAGTAAGTAACGTGAGTTATAACATAATTAAAGGGGTCTAAAGTAAGTAAGTGACCATAATGGGGTGTTAAAGGAAGTGAGACAAGTCTCACTTACACCTAAGCTACAATGTTAAAAGAATACCCACGTATGAAGGTGTTAGAATGTGTGAGCCAGTCTCATTAACACCAAAGGATGATATGTAAGGAAAATTCACATTTCATCAATGTAAAGAAAGGACGACCAGTCATCAATAGAGTAAGTAAGTGACCAGAATGGGGTGTTAAAGGAAGTGAGAAAAGTCTCACTTACACCTAAGGTACTATGTTAAAAGAATACTCGCGTATGAAGGTGTTAGAATGTGTGACCCAGTCTGATTAACATCAAAGGATGATATGTGAGGAAAATTCACATTTCATCAATGTAAAGTAAGGATGACCAGTCATCAATAGAGTAAGTAAATCTCAATCTAGAAGCAAGCCTCCATAATGCTTGAGTCAACACTAAAAGATAAAAAAGAAATGAACATTCACGTAATGAGGTGAGTAATTATGTTAATCAATGATGCTAATGAAAATGGTGACAACATGATAAGAAAATAAGTTGAATGGTGAGAAAAGTCTCAACGAAGCCTAAGTAAAGGTCACTAAAAGTACTCACCTAAGAGAGTGTTGAATATCAAGATACAAGTCTCAATCATACTCTATATGTAAGTGTAAGGGCTATTCAAACTTAATACTAATGATGAGATGAGAAATCATCTAATGAGAAATGATGACCTCATGCTAGAAGCCAGCTTCCATAATGTATGAGTTGAATGTAATGGAACTTTATACTGAGCACCAATAGGCTAGCTATGAGCGGTGATACCTCCCTTCGGAAAGGGCGGAGGTTTATGTAACTCTCATGAGATGAGACTGTCCGGCATGCCGGGTATGGGTCTCCTTATATCTCCTAATCTTTGAACCTATACTGCCAATATAGGGATCTAGCAGGGTTCGACTCCCTATATACGCTAGCATGTTCAGGTCACTTTGGCCGGTGATTCCACCTCTTTTCAGTGTGGGGTAGACACTGGATTTCATGATGCTCACATGATCTATGTCGGTTAAGGTTAAAGTTCCCAAAGAAAGAATAAGTCCAGCCTCAAATGAAAGATAATGAAATGAACGATACAGAGGTGTTTGTGCAAGACAATCAGGAGTTGAAATCAGATTCAAGTAATGACATTAGGTCATTCTTGGTCATTGCACTTCATGATCCCGATGAGAGTCTTAAACTTCATCCTAGGTATAGCTGGTGTTTACATCATCCTACGAATGAATGAAATGAATAATGTGAAGTACGAATGAACGAATGAAGTAGACTCTGTGTTTTCTAAAGAAGGCCCTAGGTTTGAGGTCCCATATGTTGGGCCCTCACGTGAGATGTCTTAATGCTACATCAACGATTCCAAAGTCTCTTGTATATGAAATGTGTAATATATAACATATGAAAGTAATGAAATCAATGGCATGATCAATAGAGAATTGCTTATGAAAGGTAATGGATATACAATGTAAAGAATGACTCACTATAAGGTAGGGAAATCATTCCTTAGTCCTTGGATTACTTACATCGATTCATTGTAGGTCTGGGACTACAAAGAATCATTGAACTTGTAAGTAAAACATAGGACCAAAAGAATTATTGAACTACACAACAAGAATAAGAAAAAGACTGAAAAATAATCTATGTATACAAAGAGGAGCCCTCGGCCGAAGAGGATCAAAAATCTCAAATCTTTGCCCGAGTTGTTCTAAAATTATGTTGATGATACTAATGTTTTGTAATCATATAGAAAATGAGTTGTGTGCTTTAAATGCATTAAAATGCATCATATTCATATCATAATTCACAACTAACTATTTAGGAAAGTCTAGTGACTAGGCTTTCCAAAAATAGCATGCTATTTCGGAAGAGCTTTCTTTGATCATGCATAGCCTTATGTGTATGTTTGAATACACCCATACTTAGTACAAGTGCTGTACTAACCCCTACTATTTACTATTTTATAGATGCAGGTTAAGGGATAGATTGACGACTCTTGCAACGGTTTGGACATCAGCGTTTCTCCAGACCATTTGGTAGGTCCTCTTGATTTCGAGGATGCTACAGTTTTAGTCTAGCCTTAGTTTAGACAAAGCTAGTGGATGTTGTCCGTGGAGTTTCTTTCGTACTTTCATTTAGAATCTTTTATAATAAGGTCGTGTTTGGCAAACATATTTATGATATATTCTTATTCTGTTTCAAATTGATTCTTACGATCGATGGTTGTTACATTTATGTTGAGCTTAGTATATGATGAATTCATGAAATAACTATATGAAGTCTATGTATACTTCATACGTTTAAAAGTTTTAAATTTTCTGCTAAAATTAACCATATGAATATGATGAATGCAAGATGAGGCTTGTCTACGACCTCTGAGAGGTCAATGACGCCGGTTCGATTCGGTTCCAGAATCCGGGTCGTGACAGATTGTGTTATATGTGTGAATTTATGGTGAAACTTCCATGGAAGGTCCTTGAATTTTCAATTTATATTGGAAACATCCGGGTACGAATTCTCAAGGGCCCCGCAAAAGGGCCCAAAAGAAAGACCTGAGGGCTGTCGAGACACTTCCTTGGCAGTGTCAATCGATGAGCCAAACGATGCTTAGTTGGTTGACCAATGGCCCGTTGGTGAGGTATAGTCGATGGACACTTGGCCTGGGCAAGGCTCAACCAAATAACAGCCCAAGGTCCAATCGACTTAAGCCACAGACGGCCCGCCGATGGACCTACTAGCCATCGATGGTGGTCCGTCAATGCAGGCTTGGTGCAACTGCCTAGCAACTGTTTCATTAAAGGGGTGAATGGGAAATTCACCACACATCCTAAACTGACCCTACTTGATTTATTTAGTGATTTGTGGGTGTATTTAAGGGATCAAACACATGAAGAACCCATTCCCAATCCCTCCTACACAAATTAGACTTTCCCTCCAAAAATATTCTCCCCAAAGACCTCCATTGAAGGTGAAGCTCCAGAACAGATTGTAGGTTGGATTTCTATGAATTCTTCATCATGTTTTAGAGGTTTTCAACTATACAAAGTTATGGTAATCTTTCATCTCTAAGTAACCTTTCACTTGGAGAGTTAATCTCAAAATTTTCAAAGAGATTTCATGATCAAACTTTCAATCTTTCAATCTAGCCATGGGTTCTTTCTCAAAAAAAATTTAATGTATTAATCATTATGAATTGATGATAATGTGATGGTTTTAACGTGAAAAGCAATCCAATTGCATAATGAACACATGTCTTTTTCCAAAATTGATTTAGCCTTGCATAGGCATTGTGATCATGGCTTGTTATTGATTGAATTTTGATTCTATTATGCTGAATTGGTTATATATACTGTTGTTTACGTTAATCGATGATGAAGGATCCATGTGGATCAATGTATGAATATTTGAATATGTTTAGCTTAGACTTCCATGATTCACTGTAACATTGGTATTATAATGTATAAAACTGGAATTCGATTATGTTAAATTGATTCTTAACTACTGTCTATTATGTATAAAGATTATGCATCATATGTAATGGATCAAATATGCATCAAGGCTTGAGGATTAGGTAGTATTGATTCATGTTCTCCTATCTTCTATAACGTGCAAATGTAGTTCTATGTATCTCGATCCATGGTAATTGGTTCACGATGTTGTATAGGGTTAATTGTACTTTATCTACTGCCTATAATAGATTATAATGATGAATTATGTGTTGGTATCCAATGTGGATTGATGCTTGAAGACTTGATCCCTAATTCCTCTCTATTTTAATTCCATGATGCTCATTATAATCTTGACCACTTGGCAAATTGTAGTAGGATTTCGTCTAAGCCATGGTATCTTTAACTACTGCCTTTTATGTGTATTATTGATTAATTTTGAGCATAAAATTGATAAGAGATCAACTTGCCTTCAAATTCTATAAATTGATGATGTAGTGAACCTAATATGATCTCAATCTTGTTATGATTAATGTATTGATTTGTGATTATGTTAGTATACCTTTAGATACTGCCTTATATTTGAATTGTTGATGAAATAATTGTAATGGTCAATGATGACCAAAGGCTAAAGGATTGGTAAGGTTTGCCCCACTTCTCTATAGTATTGTTGATGAAGCCTTGTATGGCATTGTGCGGGATGGTCCACTTATGGTGGCGGTGTTTACTTTGTTGCGAATATATATGTGATGTGATCATGGACTTGAAGTAAACTATACTATGAATGTGTGTTGGTGATGAATCATCCTATGTGAAGCCTATGCCTAGTTTCCAATTCTAACTACAATCTAGGCTGTGTTGGTAATGTCATGAGCATGTAAATAGTTTTGTTAAGATCATGTGTAAATGTTGCCATTAATGAAGTATTAAGGATTGATGACCCCTACACATGTAGCCTATGTGAATGTGTGAATAGCTAAGGTTAGGAGTCTTGAATGTAATGTGAAGATTGTCTTGACTCCTATGCTAAATGGTGTTGTGTGGTCTATGTTTGAAAGTGTAATGTCGTCTTAAGAGGGTGGCTGCCTCAATGTGTTGTTGATAGACATTATGTGATCATATTGACCAACGTACACACACCTTCACTTTACATGCATGCTTACAAGTAGTATAGGTCATGTTGTCTAAATGAAAGATAGTTCTCATATTCACTAGTGTCTACTACTATGCATGTTAAAATTATGTCTATGAAAATATGATATGTTTTCCTTAACTAGGATAACTTGATAGGTTGATACTCTCCAATTACACTTCCCTAAAGAAGTATAAGCGGTCGTATAAAGTAAAGAACCCAACTATTACGTTGGGGTCGATCCCACGAGAAAAATGGTTTAGACTTAACTTCAATGTACGATGACTTCTATTTAGTCAAGCCCTTTTTGAAAACGAGTAATTAAAGGGGGGTTTTGTGAAACAAAAAGTCTTTTAGTATTGCTAAATCAAACAAGTAACAAAAGTAAAATCTTTGGTATTTTATTAAGTTGTGAGAGAAACTAGGGTGTAAGTGTTCCCCATAGGTTCATAACGATGTATTCCTACATATAACAATTCTTCCCTAGTATTTTGCATGCAAAGTAAGTTAGGTATCTCTGAATCCTTGGTCCGGCGTTTAGATAATTTCACCCCCTACCTTTGTCCGGCTACGTGTGTCTAAGTTACTAATCCTTACCTTTACTTCATATTAAGAATCATATTCGATGTAAGACTTAGTTATTACTTTGCACCAATCGAGACTAGCCTATTAGATTGTAAACCATTAAATCTATGTTGATAATTCTTTTCCTAACTAGCTCCTTGGTCCGGCAAATAGCAATAAGGTGATTTCTAACGTGTGCACTCGTTAAAAAGACTTCTAAGCAAAAGAATTATCAACGTATGCAATAACCTATGTGAGAATTGTTATTAAGCTAGGTTTACTTAGTTAATCACCCATGGTTCCCACAACCCTAGTTGGGGATTTAGTTATCCATGCATAGAAGAACACAATTCATGGTTGATAAACAATAAATCATGAACTCACTTCAAAAAATTCGAAGAAAATCCATAAATTCAACTTGAAATGACAAAAATCACTTGAAAACCAAATCCCGAAATTTGAATTAATGCCAAAGTTGCAAGAACAAATTTCCAAGAACAAAATTAAGAAAGTAGTAATAGAATCCAACCCCAAAAAACGAGGTTTTACACCCTAGTTATAAAAATATTGTCCTAAATTAAAATGAATTTTAATAAGGAAAATTGTCCAAGAAACGCGGCTTCAATCGACGACCCCCACAGACGGACGACGGACCGTCGACTGTCTCTGTATGTCCAGACTTAGCATATTTTTTAGCCTTACCCTTGCATCTTCTCTGATCCGCTCGACGGACCAACAACGCGGTCCGTCAATTCACCTACGGTCCGTCGATGTTTCTCGTCATTCCATACTTAGCTTTTCTTCAACATCAGATAATGAGACTTTCTCTGACCTGATCGACGTTTCAACAGGACGGTCCGTCTCGATCCTTCCGAAGCCCAACACTTGGTCAAAATTCCCCGAGTTTCTTCCAGATGCCTGAGCCTTCTATCGATGGTCACCATCTACGATCCGTCGATGGGACGATGGGTAATCGATGGCCTTTGTGGGTTACCTCTGCGCTAAATCTCCACAGCCTTCTGCGTTTTTGTTTTTGACACGTTTCCTGAAAAACAAAGATAATAACATATTAAAATTACTACAAAAAGGCTCTAGACACACACCAATCTTAAGTAAAAAGCATTGAAAGTAACATGAAACCACGGTACATCAACTCCCTCAACTTAAAATTTGTTGTTTTTCCTCATGGAACGCACTATGACTCAACACGACACTTTGTGCACAAGTATCCTCTCTTAAGATTTCGCAATAACATGGCTATCAATCCCAACTTTTTCGTTGCTTTAGTGCATTTTTCTACTCTTAGGCTTGATAAGCTCACTCATGTGGATCAGACCATGACATAAGCTCACCATGCACTGACACCTCTACTCTTTTGCCTCTCTCCAAGGTACCAACTTTCCAATATTGCAACTAGTACCCTCACTTCAAAAGATATCCTCCTTTTTCGCACACTGATTTTAACTTTGAGTATAAGGATCATTATTCAACACTCACGCTCAAAACAAATTCACACCTAGTTAGTACTTGTCTCCAAAGGCTTGCCCTTATTTTCACTGCTTAAGTTCACCACATTAGACTCCTAGGATCACGACAGGATTTTCTTGGCTTGTGACGTAGGCTCAGTGTCAAGTATGGTGCATATGAGTAAATTTTAGTGACTTTTGCCCTCCTTGACATTACGGCTAAGTGTCCTACCTCTTTCATTATCTCTTATGCCCTACTTTTCTTTTCTTTTCATCTTTTCCTTGCTTTCCCTTTTGTTCTTTGTGGAAGTGAATCTTACTTCTTTTTGTTCAACTCTTGTTCTTTCTTTTCTCTTTTTTTTTTACATTCAATTGATAATTTTGACTAAGTCATCTCTCTTGATCATTATTTCTTTTCTATTCTACATTACTCTTTTCATACCCACTTTTCGCGTCATCACTCATAATAGCCACCATCAACTTATGGATTTGCCTTGAGTCATGGTACACATTACCCAAGGTTGGGTCAGGGCCAAAACGAGGTTAGTTTCTTTATTAGCTACCCTCAACTTAGGCTTTTGACCTAAGTCGAGGTGCACATGTCCAAGAAGGGACCAGGGCCAACACATTTTACCCCGGGAAGGTGAGTTGGTGAAGAAAAGAAAGGTCCATTATAAGCGGCGCCAAATTTTGATATGCTCAAATTACACTTCCCTAAAGAATTATAAGCGGTCGTATCAAGTAAAGAACCCAACTATTAGGTTGGGATCGATTCCACGAGGAAACTGGTTTAGACTTAACTTTAATGTACGATTACTTTTATTTAGTCAAGCCCTTTCCGAAAATGAGTAATCAAAGAGGGGTTTTGTGAAACAAAAGTTTTTATTATTGCTAAATTAAACAAGTAACAAGAGAAATCTTTACCATTTATCAAGTTGTGAGAGAAACAAGGGTGTAAGTGTTCCCATAGGTTCATAACGCCGTATTCATACCTATAAGAATTCTTCCCTAGTACTTTTCATGCAAAGTGATAAGTTAGGTGCCTCTAAAACATTGGTCCAACATTTAGAGAATTTCATATCGTACCCTTGTTCGGCTACATGTGTATAAGTTACTAATCCTTACCTTTACTTCATATTAAGCATCGTATTTGATGTATGGCTTAGTTATTACTTTGCACGAATCGAGAATAGCCTATTAGATAGTATCCCACTAAATCTATGTTGATAATTATTTTCCTATTAACTACCTCCTTGGTCCGCAAGTAGAAATAGGGCGAGTTCTAACGCGTGCACTCGTTAAAAAGACTTCTAAGAGAGAATTATCAATGCAAGTAATAACCTATGTGACAATTGTTATTAAGCTAGGTTTACTTTGTTAATCACCTATGGTTCCCACAACCCTAGTTATGGATTTAGTTACCCATGCATAAAAGAACACCGTTCATGGTTTATAAACACTAAATCATGAACTCACTCTGACAAATTCGAAGAAAATCTAGAAATTCAACTTGAAATCACAAAAATCACTTGAAAACCAAATCTGAGAATTTGAATTAATGCCGAAGTTGCAAGAATCTCCAAAAGCCAAACTAAGAAAGTAGTAATAGAATCCAACCCCAAAAATGATCTACTGCCACACATTTTTCGCAACACATGTACAACCGTTGTAGTATATTATCTATTGCAACGGTTATGACTGTCACAATATATCAAGGGATCAAATAGAACAATAATAAAAAACAATCGTGGCATCATTCTTAACCCCGTTGGTATAGATTTGCTAAGGTAACACACATTACAAACGTCGCACTAAAAGACTCTGTGGCAACAATTATTTTAGTGAAAAAAATATTTTAGTTAATCCGCAGATTTATTCCCAAAATATATATTTCCCTCACTGCTGGACTTTAGCAAAAATGCCATTTATTTCATTTAGGGTTACAACTTTGGTCTTATTCTTGCAAAAGGATTTCTGAAAAATGGAAAGAATAACGTGAGCTCCGGTTAATCGCAGTATATTTCTTCAACAAGATCCGGTCTTCTTCTTCTTCATAGTGAGGTAGTCTTCTTCTTCTGTTTGTCAAGTATTTTTCTTCATCTCCATTGGTCTTATTCTCCAACAATAATCTTTGACCGCAATTTTTTGCATATAAAGGTATACTATTTTTAAGTTTTCTCAGTCTACTCCATTATTTCTAAGTCCCTATTGTCTCTAATTTGTTATGCATATAATATTTTGTATAATCTGAAACTCCATTGAAGGGTTTCTCAATAGTCTTAAAGAATAACAAGTGGGTTTGTTTGCAATTTATATTATTTGTTCAAATTTAGGTTAGCGATGTAATCTATTTGTGATTTTGAGTTTGTATTTCTGATTTGTTGAAGATTTTCTGAACTCTCTGCGAAAGTTCATTAAGAAGCTTGGTTTCGATTTTATTAGTATAATCTAGAAATATAGATTTTTCTCGTCCAAAATACAAAGATTCATCCTCTGAAACAAGGTTATTTTTCAGTTTTTTCCCGGATTGGAGACTCTTTTTCCTTCCAATGCTCATCAAAATTAGCTCGTGGTCGTTGAAGCTTGTGGCTAGCTCGTGCTCTTCCCAGTATCGCTGCTCCAATGAAGGTAATTCCTTTTCCTTGAATTTCTTTTTTTCAGTTTTCGGAATAATAGTTTAAATTTTGAATATTCTTCTATATGTTCTAGTTCCTTAGTTGAATTTTTATTAATTCATCGATTTATGTGACTCAATCTGAGTATGTTAAAATCTTAATCATTTAGTTTGTTTTCTATACTAGTTGATGCCTTTTCTAGTTCTCATTTCTGTTCCTTAGGGTGATTTATGTTCCTGTTTGAATTTCCTTCAATATTAAGTGTATTTCTTAAATTAATGTGTCTAAATGTGTTTATGTTTTGAATCATGTACTCCTTATTTGATTATTGCAAATGTTGGTCTTGTTCTAAATAATGTTACGGTTCGTAGTCAATGGATGTAAACATCCATTATGACTAGTTGCTATTTTAAAAGACCAGATATTTTGATTTTTTTCTGAATTAGTTTCCCAATTTTTCCTTTATTTTAATATTCAAGTTAACCTTGTTTTTTAGTTCATACCGTACATTTTTCTCATTTGTGAAAGTCAGATCTTGTTTTAAGCCTAGAGAACTCTTGATTTTAGCTTCTGTATAAAAATCGTTTAAGCTATAATGGGCTGGTGTTTTCTGTGTCTTTGTTTGTTGTGAATAGAGTCAGCACTTCGTCTAAATCCGTTTGGTTTGATATCTTTTGCATGTGCAGGTTTGGGGCTTATTATAAGTAGAATTTAAAGTTCATTCTCTTGTCAATTAAATATGTTGGCCTGGCTACATGTTTCCAGCAGGGTGAGTTTTTTTTTTTTTTGTCAACAAGCATTCTGGGTTGGTTCTGCTTAAGGTCATTTATTTAAGTGTCATTGCTTCTAATCGAATTTTCGAATGATTGGTTTAGTATGTATTTGGTTAGAGTTCATTCGTTTGTGCTTACCAAATTATGAAATCTGATGGTTTATCAATCTTGTTATTATTTTCTCTCGAATCGTCAGTCCTACACTTCTTACAAGCTAGAAGATTAACTGTATAACTTTAGTTTGATTTCATTTCTTATTACATATTGTGACATCCATATAACTTATATAAAGTCCTTGGAAATTGCATATACAAATTTCTAAAGTTTTGAATTCGCTAGACTCTTCTTTGTTTAGCTTCTGATGGTTTTTCTCTTAAAATTGACATTTTATATCTAGTTGAAACTATCTGAGCTCATATTCTGGAATCTTTCTCATTTACTGGTGCTAGGTTCTAGATGTTTGATTTACTAAAAAGTAGCATTTGATGTTGCTAAAGACTGGCATTTCTTCTTCAGTAGTCCATTACTTGCTGACACTATTAGAAGCATTGGATTTAGTACCCTTACAGTTAAGTTAGGATGCTTGTTCAAAAATAATGTTCAATCTCCATTTACTGCCTCATTCTTTTTTAATTCCGCAAGAATGATAACTTTAACTCCTAATTTATCAGCTCTAAGAATTAATTTTTCTACTTTTCTATTAATACCATCTGTGAAAATGGCAAGACTACTGAAACCAAAGTGAGGGATAACCTATGTTTAGTGCACGTGTAGCTATTTAGATAGTATAAAGTTTCAAAAAACATGGAGTAGATCCACATGATTTACTTCTAAAAAGAATCTCTGTTTTTGTATAATTGAATTTTCTTTCTTTATGCTCATTTACTATCGTCACTTTTATTATTGTTATTGTTCTACTAATAAAAAATGTGTTTTTAAGTTCTTGGTGATTATTTGTTCAGATTTGAATAGTCATGAGTCAACAACAGCCTTCGAAAAGAAACAAAAGAGCAAAAAAGAACTTCTCTAAACCTGGATCATTATCATTCTTGGCAAATAAAAAACAACTATTATTGACAACAAATGAAATATTTCAAGCTATAGAGTGAGGAAAGGACATTTTCTAAACTTAATTGAAGAAAAACATCAAGGCGTAGCACCACAATCTCAAGCAAATGAACAATTTGAAGCAACTAGGCAATCCTTAGAGGAACAACCTCCAGAGGAGCAGCCCCTAGAAGAGCAAGTGGAAATTAATTCTATCATTCCTCCAACAAATGAACAATCTGAACAAATACTTAGAAGAAAAAAAAGCTGATGAACCCACACACCGCTGGCAAAAAGAATTTTGCTTTAGTCCGTAACAAATTGGTATGTTCTCTTATTTAATATTGATTATTGACCTGTTGTTTAAGCAAGTTTTGGTATTTAATTATTTTTTTGTGACTAGGAAAAAGAAAAGGAAACTGTATCAGCTAAAGAGATCTTTGTGGTCACAAGAACAAGGAAACCTGGGCATTTGTACAAGACCTCGAATGAAAAAACAACTAGTAAAATTGTATGAATGTTGTCTATTTTGAGATATATTATGTTTTCTAAATTTTAATTACATGGGTAGTTGTTGGATATGCTTTGTTAGGCTGAAATGGAAACGATTGAAACACAAATGGACACAATTGATCAGTCTGTTGATGCATTTTCAGCCATTATGGGCCATGAACATCCAGGACGTCTAATATTGTATGGAGTGGGGGTTACAAAGACTGCATTGAAAAGAAAACCTGGAAATTCTGTCCATTCTTTAAAGGCCACAGATGATGTAGTGCAACAAATGCAAGAAAGAATGCAAAAAACGGAGAAACAGATGGAGGAACAAAAGAAAACTATGCGACAACAAGCTATCACAAATGTGATTGCACAACTTCAAAATGCAGGATTAATTGATCGGAACATACTAGCTGCATTATTTGTTCCTCCTCCAAGAGAAACTAGTACTTCCTCACAAGAGGCTTATCAAGGTTAGATTCACTAATTTTCTTATTTAACTTCTTCTTTTTCTTCTTCTTCTTTGTTTACAACTTTTTCTTTAAGTTTTGCAATGTCAAGTTATCACAAAAAGGTGTGAAATTTATTGCTACTTATAGGGAAATAATTAACTGATTTTATGAATTGATTTTTGTGGAACTTGATGGAAGAAAGATGAGATCTACGCAATAATGACTTGAGTGTAATGAACAATTTTTTTTTATATTTCTGGTGTTGATCTTACGTTTGACACCCCTATATATTGACTCTTTCTAGTTAATAAGTACTTCATGATATTAGTGATTCTTTGAGTGATTTAATGAATACCTTATTCGATGTTACTTCTTATTCACGTAGAAGTGCTCTACGAGGATGGTAGAATGTCTTCTTGTAGTTATCTATTGTATGTGTTGCACCTTGTAGTACCTATTTAGAATGTTATTTCCTTCAAGAAATAGTTAAATTCATTGACAAGTTGACTGTTCAAATGACAATCTGCAAAGGAACAACCATTGTGAATGCATGACTATTAACTTTCACATCTTCCACTATCATAACTTAATGTAAGCATTGCTAAACTTCTTTGTGTTTTGTTGTAGGTGATGAAATTGAAGGATATGAAAGTAGTACTGAAGACTTGACTTAGGAGTTAACTGGATTGATGTTAATTAACTTTAATCATCTGTGTTCTACAAATATTTTGATTTAGATGAATATTGAAAACTGTGGTGTGTTTCATCCTTTTTGAACATTCAAAATATATTTGTATATTTTGTTATTATTGATATTACTAACCACTTTGATCTCTGATTGAATGAACATTCAAAATATATTTGTATATTTTGTTATTATTGATATTACTAACCACTTTGATCTCTGATTGAAATCTTGGTAATGAGTAGTTTCATGATTAAATTGTATATTTTATGTTCTATTTTATTGTTGTAATAGTTTTTAATAAAATAAGTGGCAGTATATCAATAATATCTGTAGCAAAAGCCTAATGATAAATGTAGCAATCGCATAATAGTAACTGTCGCAATAGGGAAAGAATAGTTGCATTATCATATAATAATTGTAGCAATAGCCCATAGAGTAATAGTTGTAGTAGTTCAGAACTGTGGCATTATAATATAAATACCGTGGAAATTGACTAAAATGGTAAGAAAATTGTAGCCATAGCATGAAAATATTTGTTGCATAAGCATTTACTATGACGGTTAAACACCGTCTCAATAGATTATTGACCGTCGGCAAATAGTTAAAGAGAAAACCGATGGAATAGGGGCTGCAATTGATACCGTTGTTTGCACCGTCGGAGTTAATCGTTGCAACAGACCTATTGCTACACGATCTGTTGTAGCGGTTCCCTAAACCGTGGTGTTAGATGTAATGCAACGGTTTAATAGCCTATTGCCACGGTAACTGAATTGTTGCACTAGATCAAATTTCTAATAATTTTTAATTCTAACTATAATCTAGGTTGTGTTGGTAATGTCATGAGAATGTAAATGGTTATGTTAAGATCATGTGTAGGTGCTGCCATTAATGAAGTAATAAGGATTGATTACCCCTACCCATGTACCCCTATGTGAATGTGTGAATAGCTAAGATTAGGAGTCTTGAATGTAATGTGAAGATTGTCTTGACTACTATGCTAAATGGTGTTGTGTGGTCTATGTTTGAAAGTGTAATGTGGTCTTAAGAAGGTGGCTGCCTCAATGTGTTGTTGATAGCCATTATGTGATCTTATTGACCAACGTACACACACCTTCACTTTACATGCATGCTTACAAGTAGTATAGGTCATGGTGTCTAAATGAAAGATAGTTCTCATATTCACTAGTGTCTACTACTATGCATGTTAAAATTATGTCTATGAAAATATGATATGTGTTTCATTAACTAGGATGACTTGATAGGTTGATACTCTCCAATTACACTTCCCTAAAGAAGTATAAGCGGTCGTATCAAGTAAAGAACCCAACTATTAGGTTGGGGTCGATCCCACGAGGAAAATGGTTTAGACTTAACTTCAATGTACGATTACTTCTATTTAGTCAAGTCCTTTCCGAAAATGAGTAATTAAAGGGAGGTTTTGCAAAAAAAAGTCTTTTAAAATTTCTAAATCAAACAAGTAACAAGAGTAAATCTTTGGTATGTATCAAGTTGTGAGAGAAACTAGGGTGCAAGTGTTCCCCATAGATTAATAACGCCGTATTTCTAGCTATAACAATTCTTCTCTAGTGTTTGGTATGCAAAGTGATAAGTTAGGTATCTCTCAATCATTGGTCCGGCATTTAGATAATTTCACCCCGTACCTTTGTCCGGCTACGTGAGTCTAAGTTACTAATCCATACCTTTACTTCATATTAAGAATCGTATTCGATGTATGACTTAGTTATTTGCACCAATCGAGACTAGCCTATTAGATAGTATCCCATTAAATTAATGTTGATAATTATTTTCCTAACTAGCTCATTGGTCCGGCAAGTAGCAATAACGTGAGTTCTAACGCGTGCACTCGTTAAAAAGACTTCTAAGCCAAAGAATTGTCAATGCATGCAATAACCTATGTGAGAATTGTTATTAAGCTAGGTTTACTTTTTTAATCACCCATGGTTTCCACAATTCTAGTTGGGGATTTAGTTATCCATGCATAGAAGAACACAATTCATGGTTGATAAACAATAAATCATGAACTCACTTTGACAAACGAAGAAAATCCATAAATTCAACTTGAAATGAGAAAAATCACTTGAAAACCAAATCCATAAATTTTAATTAATGCCAAAGTTGCAAGAACAAATCTCCAAGAACAAAATTAAGAAATTAGTAATAGAATCCAACCCCAAAAATGAGGTTTTACACCCTATTTATAAAAATATTGTCCTAAATTAAAAGGAATTTTAATAAGGAAAGTTGTCCAAAAAACGCAACTTCAATCGACGATCCCCACAGACGGACGACGGACCGTCGACTGCCTTCATAAGTCCAGACTTAGCATCTATTTTAGCTTTACCCTTGTATCTTATCTGATCCAATCGACGAACCAACAACACGGTCCGTCGATTCACCTAAGGTCCATCGATGCTTCTTGTCGTTCCATACTTAGCTTTTCTTCAACATCGGATACTGGGACTTTCTATGATCTGATCGACGTTTCAATAGGACGGTCTGTCTCGATCCATTCGTAGCCCCACACTTGGTCAGAATTCCCCGAGTTTCTTCTAGATGCCTGAACCTTCTATCGATGGTCACCATCTATGATTCGTCGATGGGAGGACGGGCCATCGATGGCTTTCGTGGGTTACTTCTGCGCTAAATCTCCACAGCCTTCTGCGTTTTGGTTTTGGACACGTTTCCTGGAAAACAAAGATAATAACATATTAAAATTACTACAAAAAGGCTCTAGACACACACCAATCTTAAGGAAAAATCATTGAAAGTACCGTGAAACCATGGTACATCAACACCCTCAACTTAAAATTTGTTGTTTGTACTCATGCAATGCACTATGACTCAAGACAATATTTTGTACACAAGTATCCTCTTTTAAGATTTCGCAATCACATGGCTATCAATCCCAACTTTTTCATTGCTTTAGTGCATTTTTCTACTCTTAGGCTTGATAAGCTCACTCATGTGGATCAGACCATGACATAAGCTCACCATGCACTGACACCTCTACTCTTTTGCCTCTCGCCAAGGTACCATATTTCCAATATTGCAACTAGTACTCTCACTTCAAAAGATATCCTCCTTTTTCGCACAGTGATTTTAACTTTGAGTATAAGGATCATTATTCAACACTCACGCTCAAAACAAATTTACACCTAGTTAGTATTTGTCTCCATAGGCTTGCCCTTATTTTCACTGCTTAAGTTCACCACATTAGACTCCTAGGATCACGATAGGATTTTCTTGGCTTGTCACGTAGGCTCAGTTTAAGGTATGGTACATATGCGTACATTTTAGTGACTGTTTGCCCTCCTTGACATTACGGATAAGTGTCCTACCTCTTTCATTATCTCTTATGCCCTACTTTTCTTTTCTTTTCATCTTTTTTTGCATTCCCTTTTGTTCTTTGGGGAAGTAACTCTTTCTTCTTTTTGTTCAACTCTTTTTCTTTCTTTTCTCTTTTTTTACATTCAATTGATAATTTTGACTGACTCACCTCTGTTTATCACTTTTTCTTTTCTTTTCCACATTACTCTTTTCATACCCATTTTTCGGGTTATCACTCATAATAGGCACCCTCAAATTATGGCTTTGCCTTGAGTCATGGTACACATTACCCAAGGTTGGGTCAGGGCCAAAACGAGGTTAGTTTCTGTATTATCTACCCTCAACTTAGGATTTTGACCTAAGTCGAGGTGCACATGTCCAAGGAGGGACCAAGGCCAACACATTATACCCAGGGAAGGTGAGTTGGTGAAGAAAAGAAAGGTCTATTATAAGCTCAACATATTTGGATCAAAAAGGGATAACACTTTCATTTGGTTCACTTTACTTTAGGCTAGATGTTTGCTAATTTGAACAAGGTTTATGATCCTTTCCTAGTTGTCTAACACAGATTCCTTTTGCAGGACTAACCGGGCAAGTTCTAGCTAGGTACCAACAGTGGAACAATCAAATTTCCGCAAACTCTCTTGACACCTCGTTACCCTATCAGATTGTCGGACACCTAGTTTGAGTGTTAGATTGAGGGTATTGCAGTGGGTGCATATCTATGTCAGTATTAGAGCCAACACGTTCAACTTCTTTATACCTATTCATGCAAGCAATTTCTTATAACGGGATATCATTCATATTTTAGCTATCATGTTTCGTATTTCACTTTCATACCTTGTAAAAGTTACGACACATTCAATAGGAAAGTAATCAGTCTCCTGGGGCAAAAGAACACAGGCAAGAAAACCCCTAAAAAGGTAAAATTAGGAAATTGTAGACCAAAATTCAGTAATGTTATTAATTTTAATATAAAAGACAATTTCCCCGGCAGCGACGCCAAAATTTGATATGCTCAAATTACACTTCCCTAAAGAAGTATAAGCGGTCGTATCAAGTAAAGAACCCAACTATTATGTTGTGGTCGATCCCACGAGGAAAATGGTTTAGACTTAACTTTAATGTACGATTACTTCTATTTAGTCAAGCCCTTTCCAAAAACGGGTAATCAAAGAGGGGTTTTGTGAAACAAAAGTCTTTTAATATTGCTAAATCAAATAAGCAAAAAGAGTAAATCTTTGGCATTAATCAAGTTGTGAGAGAAACAAAGGTGTAAGTGTTCCACATAGGTTCATAACGCCGTATTCAAACCTATAAGAATTCTTCCCTAGTGTTTTTCATGCAAAGTGATAAGTTAGGTATCTCTAAATCCTTGGTCCGGCATTTAGAGAATTTCATATCGTACCTTGGTCCGGCTACATGTGTCTAAGTTACTAATCCTTACCTTTAATTCATATTAAGCATCGTATTCGATGTATGGCTTAGTTATTACTTTGCACGAATCGAGAATAGCCTATTCGATAGTATCCTACTAAATCTATGTTGATAATTATTTTCCTATTAACTACCTCCTTGGTCTACAAGTATAAATAGGGCGAGTTCTAACATGTGCACTCGTTAAAAAGACTTCTAAGAGAAAGAATTATCAATGCATGTAATAAACTATGTGAGAATTGTTATTAAGCTAGGTTTACTTTGTTAATCACATATGGTTCCCACAACTCTAGTTATGGATTTAGTTACCCATGCATTAAAGAACACAGTTCATGGTTGATAAACAATAAATCATGAACTCACTTTGACAAATTAGAAGAAAATCCAAAAATTCAACTTGAAATCACAAAAATCACTTGAAAACTAAATCCGAAAATTTGAAGTAATACCGAAGTTGCAAGAATCTCCTAGAGAAAAACTAAGAAAGTAGTAATAGAATCCAGCCCCAAAAATGAGGTTTTACACCCTATTTATAAAAACATTGTCCTAAATTAAAAGGAATTGTAATAAGGAAAGTTGTCCAAAAAATGCGACTTCAATCGACGATCCCCACAGACGGTCCGTCGATCAAACGACCGACCGTCGACTGCCTCCGTAAGTCCAAACTTAGCATCTTTTTTAGCTTTCAACTTGCATCTTCTCTGATCCAATCAATGGACCAATAGTACGGTCCGTAGATTCACATATAGTCCGTTGATGCTTCTCGTCGTTCCATACTTAGGTTTTCTTCAACATCGGGTACTAGGACTTTCTCTGATCTGATCGACGATTCAATAGGTAGGTCCATCGATTAGTCGACGGACCGTCGATCCTTCTATAGCCCCACACTCGGTCAAAATTCCTGGAGTTGCTTCCGAATTCCTGAACCTTCTATCGACGGTCACCATCTACGGTCCATCGATGGGACGACGGGCCGTCGATGGCCTTCATGGGTTACCTTTGCACTAAATCTTCACAGCCTTCTGTGTTTTGGTTTTGGACACCTTTCCTGCAAAACAATGATAAAAAAAAGGCTTTAGACACACACCAATTTTAAGGAAAAAGCATTAAAAGTACCGTGAAACCACAGTACATCATAGGTGTACTTGTATGGGCAAGGGTATGGGACCTTGCCTATGCATTGCACAAATGTGCCTTGATTATATAGTTTCTAGTTTTGGTTTCTATGTGTATGAATATGAATGTATGAACATGTGTGACCTTAATGTGTTATGTGAAATAAGTACTCACGTATATGCATACACACACACACATGAATGATGATCTAGTCAATAGAGGAGCCTTGAAAGGTATGCTCAAGTGTGTCCTAAATAGATAGTGCTAATGATATATGCTATGTCTATGTGAAAGGGTTTCTCACGTTATTTAGGTTGATGAACTCTCATCTATGACCTATGAGCTAAGCATATAGGGAGTCAATCTCCTAAAGCCTAATTATATAAAGTAATGTAATGAAGGCTTTTAATAAAGTTAATTTAGCTTAGCACCGAGTGAACTTGAATATGAGTGGTGTCCCTTCCTATTTTTGTTAGGAAGGTCTACCATAAATCTCATGAAGTGGATAACCACAATGCCTCAATAAGCATAAATAGGGTTTCCATAAGTGAATAATCATAATACCCCATCTTGGCAACAGGTTTTTCACATGTACCTCCAAGTTTCATAACTATGCTTGCCACATAGGATCTAGCAAGTGAATTCACTTAGTATGCTATCATGTGTTAATATTCTACCTTGGATAGGTAAGAACACCTTCCATTGGTGTAAGAATCTACAACACCAAATTCCATGTTTAGCACGCATGGTCTTATTGTCGGTTAAGACTATAGTTTCCCTAAAGTAAAATGGAAAATGGAAGTAAATGACTAAGACCCTAACTAGGATGGCCTAAGGGAGTTTAATTAGGATAGGTGGAAGTAATGAACCCATCTAGACATTGCACAAGAAGCTCCTTAGGAATATCTAGGAATGTGTTCTAATGTGTATGATTATGACTATGTCTTTATGCATGGCATGGTAGTATTTGTCTATTTGTCATGAAGATGTGCATGGTATGAGTCTACTTTATGTGGTCTTACTCTTATATGCACTATTTGAGTCTTAATGACTATATTATGAAGATATTTGACATGAATGGAGTTTTCTTCACTTACTTGTTGAAGTATGAAATAGAATGTTAAGGCTTGTGGTCGCATGATAGGTTTACTAAGTATGTGTGAGGTTATGGGGATTTACACATACATTGCACTAGTAGGCTTAGAGTAGGATTATGAGTAAGGTCTTATAATGCATTGATGTGAAGTGAAGTTAGTATATGTGTAAGTTGTTGTAGCTTACCGTAATATTCCTAAGGTCTTGACTTAAATGGGTCTATCATGTGCTATACTTCTATGATGATATGTGATGAATTGTGTAGGTTGTATGTATGCTTTATTTGTGTACTAAGGTTATGCATTGCACCAAGTATCACTAGAGGGTTACTTGGGACGTTAATGAGTAAAAGAAAAGATAGTTCACTGTAAAGCAAAAAGGAGCTCACTGTAAAGTGACCTCAAAAATGACTTTAAATTCTATATGTGATTTTATATGATGTTTGGCCTTTGAATATGTCAATATTAATTACGTGAATGATATGAAATTAATTGTCTAAAGGTTTTATGAAGATTTACTCGAAAAGGCATGAAGTATGATTTTAAGAAAATGTCCCTTTTAAATGCGTGTTTTTCATGGTTGTCATACTTAGTGCATTATTGTACTAATCTCATTATTATCTACTTTTTACACAAAGTGTAGGTTATGTCTGATTAAAGGATGTTTTAAATGGTGAGGAGCTCGATACATGATTCCCAAGCTCAAGGAAAGGAATCCTTAAGTTCCAAGGATCTCCTAAACTATGGTTTACTTAAAAGTGTATAAATTAGTATTATATTAATGTCTTAAGTAGTAAAAGTCGTGTCCCTAATGTACTCTAATGTTGTCGAGTATAAGATGACAAATAGAGTGTAAGTGTATATATATATATATATATATATNTAAATTTTCCGTTAAATTTACTATGACAAATGCGATGAATGATGACTATGGGCTTGTATAAGACCTCCGAGAGGTCAAGTACGCCATGTTGCATCTAGGGGGTGCTCCCCGGATGTGACAAGCCATACCTAGTACATGTGGTTTGTACCAACCAATATTTTCCCCCTTTTCCCCAAACATTTTAGGTTCGGGCCATTGAGGAGATTTGTGGCTATTGGTGAAGAAGACTTGAATCTTTTTGAAGTCAAATTGTGAATCCTCATAAGTTCCGAGGATATAGACACTCATCAAGCCTTATTAGTTTTGTATATGTTTTGAGATAATTATTCCATTATCATGTTGAGACTTTCATTGTAGCCTATAAGGCATATTGTAATAGACTAATTGCTATGCCCAAACTATTGTGATTCATACTCTATCTAGTCCTTGTCTTCTAATATTTTTATTGTGCTTATAGGCAATGAATACAAGGAGGAAAATGCTCGAAGGGCTGGAGAGGAGAATTTGAATGAGGCGGCTCCCCCTCAATATCCTCCAAACCATCAAGTTCCTTTTGAAGAAGGGGCTATGTCTAATGTTGAGATAAGGTCGGCCATGCATAGATTGACTCATGTGTTGGCTACTCAAGTTGCTAGGGATGCAAGGGTGAAAGTGAACCCCTAATGCTAATACCACCACTTCAAGGATTAGGGATTTCACAAGGATGAATCCCCTTACATTCTATGGAACTAAGGTGGAGGAGGACCCACAAGGGTTCATTGATGAAGTGCTCATAGTTCTTGATGATATGGGTGTTTCTTCACAACAAAAGGCGGAACTAGCCGCCTACCAACTCAAATATGTAGCTCAAGTGTGGTATGAGAAATGGAAGCATGAGAGGCCGGTTATAGAAGGTTGGATTACTTGGGGAGCTTTCAAGACGACTTTCCTTGATAGGTTCTTTCCCTTAGAACTAAGGGAGAGGAAAATTCAAGAATTCATCAACCTTCGTCAAGGGGGTATGAGCTTGAAGGAGTATATCCTCAAGTTCACTCAACTATCAAAGCATGCTCCGACTTTGGTTGCGGATTCTAGGGCCAAGACGAACAAATTTTTCATGGGGATATACGATCTTATGGTTAATGAATGTAGTTCGGCTATGTTGATTCCTAGCATGGACATCTCTTGTCTCATTGTTCATGCCAAACAAATTGAGGAGCAAAAGCCTAAGCAAGTTGGTAGGGAGTTGAAGAAGGTGAGAACAGAAGAGGGGAATTCTTCTAAGAATAGGTTTAAGGTTCAAGAAAAACCAAGGTTCAAAAGGAGGTTTTCGAACTAAATCCCTCCTAATGCTCCAAGGGTCAACAAGATTAAGGTGTCTACTCCTAAGGCCCAAGAGGGGAAAGGTAGTGGTTCTTATGTTGAGAAGCCTCTTTGTTCAAAATGTGGTAGAAAACATAATGGTAAGTGCCTAGTTGGCACGGGTAATTGCTATGGTTGTGGCAAAAGTGGTCACATGGAGAGAGATTGCCCTATGATGAAGACTCAAGGAAGTGAAAACACTAAAGCTCAACCAAGTTCCTTAAATCTAGATGTTCCTAAGAAGAACCGTTTCTATGCTCTCCAATTTGAGGTGATCAAGAGAGCTCACCAGACGTGGTTACCGGTATTTTCCTAACATATTAGACGAACCTTTTTTGGTTTCTAATCTGTAAGTGATTTCATGGTGGATAATAGAGTCTATAAATCTTCTCCTATTTCCTTGCCCAATAGAGTTACATTAGTTGACTTGATAGAACTTGATATGCTAGATTTTGATGTTATATCGGGTATGGATTGATTGCATGCTTGCTTTGCCTCTATTGATTGTAGGACAAGGGTAGTGAAATTTTGAATTCCCAGATGAACCCATTTTTGATTGGAAGGGAGGAAACTCAAATCCTAGGGGTAAGATCATCTCATGTCTAAAAGTTTCTAAATGGATTACAAAGGGTTGTCTCTACCACATAGTGAGAGTTACGGATCTTGACTCCGAAGACCCTCCCATAGAGTCGGTACACGTAGTGAGGGAATTTCCTGAGGTCTTTCCCGATGACCTTCCCGGAGTACCTCCTAAACGGGAGATTGACTTCGACATAGACTTGTTGCCGGATACACAACCTGTTTCAATACCTCCTTATCAGATGTCTCCAGCAGAGTTGAAGGATATAAAGGTTCAACTCAAAGATTTTTTAGATAAGGTGTTTATTCAACCGAGCATATCGCCATGGGGTGCTCCGGTATTGTTGGTAAAGAAAAAGGATGGGTCACTGAGAATGTGCATCGACTATCGTCAATTAACCAAAGTCACTATAAAGAATAAGTACTCGCTCCCTAGGATTGATAACTTATTTGATCAACTCCAAGGAGTTAGCTACTTTTCAAAGATTGACTTGAGGTCGGGTTATCATCAACTTAGAGTGAGGGAGGTTGATATTCTGAAAACGACATTCCAAAAAGATATGGTCACTTTGAATCCTAGTGATGTCATTTGGTGTAACAAATGCCCCGGCGACATTCATGGATCTTATGAATCGAGTTTTTAGAAAGTATCTTAATTTGTTTGTGATTGTCTTATTGATGAAATTTTGATATACTCTAAGAGTGAGAATGACTATATGAGACACTAGAGGATAGTTATGCAAGTTCTCAAGGATAACAAACTTTTTGCTAAGTTAAGCAAGTGTGAGTTTTGGTTGAGATCGGTTGCCTTTCTTGGTGACATTGTCTCTAGTGAAGGGGTAGAGGTTCATCTGATAAAGACAGAAGTGGTAAAAAGTTGTCCTAGACCTTTGAGTCCTACAGACATTCGATGTTTTCTAGGGTTGGCCGGTTACTATAGGAGGTTTGTTGAGGGACTTTCGTCTATCGCATTTCCATTGAAGACCTTAACCCAAAAGAAGTCCATATTCGAATGGTCGGAATCATGTGAAAAGAGCTTCAAATTATTGAAAGATAAACTCACCTCCGCTCCTATATTGACCTTATCAGAGGGTACCGAAGGGTTTGTGGTTTATTGTGATGCCTCCCGAGTGGGTCTAGGATATGTGCTCATGCAACATGGGAAAGTCATAGTGTATGCCTCTAGGAAACTCAATCCACATGAGAAGAATTACCCAACTCATAACCTTGAGCTTGCTTCTGTGATATTCACATTGAAAATTTGGAGACATTATCTCTATGGGTACATATTGATGTATTCACCGATCACAAGATTTTACAGTATGTGTTTATCCAAAAAGATTTGAATGTACATCAAAGAAGAGGGTTAAAAATTTTAAAGGACTATGACATGAATGTCCTTTACCATCCTGGAAAAGCTAATATGGTAGCGGATTCCTTGAGTAGAGTGTGCATGGGTAGTGTGACTCATGTGGTTGACGATAAGAAAGAGTTAGTAAAAGAGGTTCATAGTTTGGCACGTTTGGGTGCCCGACTAGAAGACTATCCAAAGGGTGGTTTCGTGGTTTGCCACAACTCCAAGTCATCTTTAGTAGATGGGGTGAAATCAAAGCAACACCTTGATCCTCTATTGATGGAGTTGAAGGAACCGTCCTTAGTATGTCTAATGATCTTTCTCTCAACGGGAAGATGAGGTGCTTAGGCACCAAGGAAGGTTGTGCGTACCGGATGTGGATGGGTTAAGAGAATTTTTCATGGAAGAGGCTCATGGCTCCTGCTATTCCATCCATTTGGGTGCCACAAAGATGTACTGCGACTTACGAGAAATTTATTGGTGGAATGGTACAAAAAGGGATATAGCAGATTTTGTTCTAAGTGTCCAAACTGCCGACAAGTCAAAGCGGAGCATCAAAGGCTGGGTGGATTGACTCAAAATATAGATATTCCTAAATGTAAATAGGAGGATATTAACATAGACTTCGTAGTAGGGTTGCCTCATACTAGAAGACAAGATGACTCGATATGGGTCATCGTGGATAGGCTAACCAAGTCCGCAAATTTTCGTCCAGTCAAAGTCACATATTCGACAAAAGATTATGCCAAATTGTACATCAAAGAGATAGCGAAGTTACATGGAGCCCCTTTGTCCATCATTTCGGATAGAGGTACTCAATTTACCTCCCATTTTTGGAAAGCTTTCCAAAGTGGGATTGGTACGAAGGTGAAGCTTAGTACCGCTTTTCATCCCAAGACATATGGTCAAGCGGAATGCACTATTCAAACTCTTGAAGATATGTTAAGGGCGTGTGTCATTGACTTCAAAGGTAATTGGGATGACCACCTACCGTTGATAGAGTTAACCTATAACAATAGCTACCATTCGACTCTCTATAGCACCCTTCGAGGCACTTTATGGGAGGAAGTGTAGATCTCTGGTTGGGTGGTATGAGGTAGGTGAGTTTTCTCTACTTGGTCCCGACTTGGTCTATGAATCCCTCGAGAACGTTCGGGTTATAAGAGATGGGCTAAAAATGGCTCAAAGTCAGCAAAAATCTTGCCGACAATAGAAAGAGGGACCTTGATTCGAAGTAGGATATTGGGTCTATTTGAAAATTTCACCCATGAAAGGGGTGATGAGGTTTGGAAAGAAGGGGAAACTTAGTCCTCGCTATGTGGGACCGTATGAAACTCTGAAGGTAGTTTGAAGTGTTGCCTATGAGTTAAAGTTGCCAAATAAGTTGGCCATGATTCACCCGGTGTTCCATATTTCTATGCTTAAGAAGTGTATAGGTGATCCGGTTTCCATTCTTCCACTAGAAGTTCTAGGGGTAAAAGAGGACCTTTCTTATGAAGAGGTCCCAGTGGAGATCTTGGATCGTCAAGTTAAGAAGTTGAGGAATAAGGAGGTTGTCTCCGTAAAAGTTCTATGGAGGAACAACCTTCTTGAGGGATCAACATGGGAGGCCGAGGCCGACATGAAGTCCCGCTATCATCATCTTTTTTCCCTTAATCCTAGCAAAGATCGAGGTTAGTAGTTCCTTATATGACTATTATGAATAAAGTTGAACTTGTAATGTTTTTTTTTAACTATGTGCATATTATAGTAGAAATTCATGCCTAGGTTGAGTTCTTCTCTTTCCATGAAATAAGTTTCTTATGGTTGGCTTTCACTTGATATGTGTGGTGTGCTATAAGTATTCATGAAAGTTGTATTGAGCATAATTGATATTGTATTGATAGGACATCAGCATGACAACTTTGGTGTTCATGTTGAGCTCATATTGAAATGGAGAAGGTAGTTCCTCCTTATATCATATGAAAAGAAGTTGAGTTTATGTATATGGTATGTTGTGGATTAAGATCCTATGTGTTATTGGTATGATTATATGTTCAAAGTAGTGAATAATTCCTCCAATGAGCAGTGAATCATTTTGTATATATATATATATTGTTGGTTAGGATGCTAGTCTTGAGTCTATTCTTCTTCTCTTATAAAGGTTTAGAGTGTCATTTGTGGACGAATGTTCCTAAGGGTGGGAGTATTGACACACCCCAAAAATTTCATGACCTATACTAGAGCCTCATATGTGGTACATTGAATATTTTGTAACTAAAATAGTGTATATAACTTGTTTGAGAAATATTGGAGACATAGCATTAAAGAAAAGCCTTAACGTCCGGAAACCAACGAAATTTTACTAGTTGACGTCACTATGTTTTGTGAAGGTTTTGGAGGGTCATATGAAGTCCAAAACCTGTAAAAAGACTTTGAATAGGTAAGATGTAGTTTAGAGGGTCAAACGTACAGTCACGACACCCCAAGGACCACCAGAACGGTCCTTGGTGAGGACCTGAACATGGGCGAGCAGGCTGCCAATGCAGCCTGCGTGCAGCAGGATTGCGGTGGCTGCTGCACGATGCCCACCCATCAAGGGGAGATTGAAACATGGACTCGTGAAGGGTCCTACACTATGTATACTGAATCAACTTGAATTTCAAAAATAAATCATGAAATTAACCCCGCGACGCGCAGCTACTTCCTTGATTCGTAAAAGTCGTATTTTCAGTGTTTTGACTTCACAAAAAGAACCATTTAAGTAAAGGGTCTTTTGGCTAATTTATGGGTGACTATATAAGGTCTTAGGATCAGTTTTCGGTCATTTTAACACTCAAAACAAGTCCCAAAAGTTGAAATAAAAAATCACTCTCATCTCTCTCAAATTCTCTCTTCCTCCAAACCTCCATTGAAGGCCATTAGAGCTCCAAGAAAAAGATCAAACCTTCAAGTTTCCAACCCAATTTAGTGGCTTTATCGTCCTTAAGTATGGTTTCTTTCACTCTTATGATCCTTTTCCCCAAGAGGTCCCTCCAAAAGATAATTTCTAAATCTCTCAAAATCTAGGTTTTCTTCTACACATGGGTCTTCTTCGAAAATCAAAATTATGAATCAATTATGATGAATTATGATAAATAATGCAATTTAAGTATATATTGATGGTTAATTGATGATTTCCTATGAGATTTCCCTAGATCCATGTCTTTTCCCCAATTTCATGAAAACCTTGAATTGATACGGTGAATTTTATAAAGATTATCATATGTAGATTGGCTACATTGTTGTTAATTTTGTAATTGCTTCTTGAATTTACCTTGTTTATGTAATTGTTTATGTATTCTTGGTAAAGGAAGTATGAATATTATTGGAAGGAAAATGAGGTATGTTGATTGGTTCTCCTTGGATTCAATTTTGATGTATGAGTTACTTAGATAGTAATGCTCTTATGTCTAATGTGTGGGTTTGATGTTGATGCTAAGTGTTCCTCATCATTAACCCTAGACTCTTGAATTGGTTTATGAATTATGCAAGTATGTTATGGTATGATTATTATATGATTGAAAGTAGTTTCTCATGATAATAATAAAGTGTAAAGTGAAAGGTTTACTCACTTATGAAGTAGTGTCCAAAGTGAAAGGATTGTTCTCACTTGTGATGACCTATGAGCTAGATATGATAAGATGTTTACATAGGGTCTAGAAGAGACTAATGTGAACTTGTATAAAGAAATAATATGATTACTAAAAGGGAATAATTGCCTAGCACCGAAAGGGCATGTAAATGAGATGGAGGTCTCACGTTAGTAAGTTCGGCCTCCCACGTGGGTTTCCTCACATTAGTAAGTCCGGATTCCCTAATTATGTGTTGTCTCATGAGATGGAAACCTCCAAGTTAGTAAGTCAAGGTTTCTAGCGACATAATCCTTGACCCTTAACTATGTGCCCACATAGGACTCTAGCTTAGTGAATCCACAAAGATTGCTACGTACGAATGGTTACACCTTAAGCAAGTGTTAACCCTCTCTTTTCGGTGTGGGAGTAGAACACTGGATTCCATGTAGCTCACATGGTCTCATGTCAGTTATTGCACTTCTTTTCCTAATGTAAAAGTAAATGAACAATTTAAGTATGTGAATTCTTACTAAGGTTGTCATGAAGGCTACTACGTAGGGTAAGAGACTTCTCTTACTCATGGCACATGTGGGATCCTAAGGGATTATTCTAGTAGTATTCTCTTATTATTATGACTATGATTATGATTATGTTGATAAGCTATGGGTAGTATTCATGAATTAATCTTGTTATGATGAATTATGAGAATATGTTGTAAGTATGAAGTGGGTTGCTTAATGTGATATTTAGCCTTGGATAGGATTATGGGTTCTATCTTTGGCATTACACAAGTATTGTTTGTCTGATCTATGTGTTGGGTTACTATTATGTTGAATTGACTTTTTATGCTTCTTATATATGCATGTTGAGTTAAATTGATAAAAAGTAGGATATTGACTAAATTGTCCTTTTATCATGCATTGATGATTTTGTGCATAGGATCCATACTTAATACATGTGGTTTGTACTAACCCATATTTTCTCCCTTTTTCCAAACATTTTAGGTTCGGGCCATTGAGGAGATTTGTGGCTATTGAAGAAGAAGACTTGGATCTTTCCTAGGTCAATTGGTGAGTCCTAATAAGTTTCGAGGAAAGATCCACTTATCAAGCCTTATTAGTTTTGTCTATGTTTTGAGACAATTATTCCATTCTCATGTTGAAACTTTCATTGTAGTCTATAAGACATATTGTATTAGACTAAGGGATATGCCTAAACTATTGTGATTCATACTCTTGTAGATGGTTTATATGTGAGATGAGATTTTAGACTTCTATATGATTTGTTATGCTTAATGAGATTAGTATGTACACTTCGTATTGACGAGTCTATGTAAACTCCATCTGTAAATTTTTACATTTTTCCGCATTTTGACCTATGATGTGCTATGATGTATGCTAACGGCATGTCTTAGTCCTCTTAGAGGACGACGACGATGGTTACGCTTAAGGGGTAGTTTGGGTCTTAACAGGTATTCCATGTCTCCATGCTTAAGAAGTGCATTGGTGACCTGAGTCCATTCTTCCTATTGAAGGTCTAGGAGTGGATGAGAACATTTCCTATGAAGATGTTCCGGTGGAAATATTTAATCGACAAGTGAAGAAGTTAAGGAACAAAGGTAAAGGTTCTATGGAGAAACCACCTAGCTGAGGGAGCAACATGGGAGACCGAGGCCGACATGAAGTCCCATTATCCTCATCTCTTTTCTAACTAATGTTAGTTTTTCCTATTATTTAATGAATATACTGAGTAAATTTGAATTTGACTTGTTTTGAAAAGATATGCAAATTCATTGTATAAGTTTTTGCTAAAATGAGTCTTCATTAGAAAATGCTCTTTTACTTGACTTGCACTATTTGGTAAATCTTGGTTTGTTGTTACCCTTATGAAATATTATTGAGCATGTTGATTTGTTTTGAAAGGAAATTTTGGTATTAGTGACTCGATAAGTTGTGTTGAGTTCATGTTGTTGTTGAGAAGGAAATTCCTCATAATAGTGATGATTGAGCTCTTATATATGGTATTGATGTTTTGGAGTTGCTTTGTGTAAATTCCATGTTGTTATGTTGAATTGAGTTGTAAATCATGTTTTAATATGTTATTGTTGTTTGGGTTGCTATTATTGAGTCTATCCATTCTCTACAAAAGATTTTAGTGTCATTCGGGGACGAATTTTCCTACGGGCGGGATAATGTAACACTCAAAAAGTCCAAAACCTAAATAGATCCTCTCATGAGTTTCTAAGGTTTGTAACACTATTTAAGGTCAAAATAATTTTTATAAAACATTTAGGAAGTTGTAGAGTCAAAACGTCAAGCAATGTCCATGACGTCCGGAGACTAGTGAAAGAGGTGCTAGTGTGCTTTTGCCTATTTCACAGGTTTTTAGGAGTCGGAATTTGATGAAATTTGGTGGAATGGTGTTAAACGTGTAATATATTGTTTTTAGGTTTTAAACGTCCAGGTACGACTCCAAAAGAACCACCCTAAGGGTCCTTGAGGAGGACCCTTCCATTTTGGCTAATAAGCTGTCACTAGGTAGTAGCTACCTACGGTTGCAGGCGACAGAGTGTAGCCTGAATGACGGGGAGTCGCTTCCTTCATCTACCAACATATACATTATCCAAAAATGCCAAAATTCATACTCTTTGATCCAAACTACGGATGTGTAGTACGGAGGGGGCAGTGCCCGTCGATTGACATACAGACCGTAGGTCGGGGTCTTGTACGTCAGGCTTGTAATGTTTACTGTTAAGTTTAAGTGATTTCATTTAATTAGTTAATTATTTAGGGGTTTAATTAGGGGTTATGGGGTGGTTAATTAAGTTAGTTAAGTGACTATATAAAGTACCCTAAGCCAAAACCCAACTTAACACCTCACTTTCCCAAACTCAAATTACTCTTCCTTCTCTCTGCTTTCTCTCTCCCAAGGGAGACTCCATTGAATAACAAGGTCTAAGGGTTCTATGGATTCAAAAATATCACTTTTATTCAAAAATGTTCAAGGAAAATCAAGGTATGGGAACCTTTCACCTTTGGTATTCTTGTCCACAAAGGGTTCTTCCAAAATTGGTTTCAAAAAGATGATTTTCATATGGGTTTCTTTCTAATCCGAATTTCATCTTCTAAATTGTATTTTTTTATGGTTTAATTAAATTATTTTGCATATATTATGATGTATTATGATTCAATTATGCTAAAACTTGATGAGTTGACCTAGTATGTTGGAATAGATAATGAATTGACCCAAATTCCCTAACCCTAGGTGATGAACTCATGTTAAATTGATTGGTTTTGATGCAATTAACTTTATTATTGTGTTAATTACTATTTTTTTATGATACTACACAAATATATGGATGAATTTTTTCTTTGAGATTAAGACCAATGATGATGGCTTTTGAAGGAGAATTGGTAAGACTTTGTGATCTTGATCCTTTACTTCGATTGTGATGGCTTGTACTTAATAATGTAGTTCAATTGAAGTGTGACTTGTGAATTGATTAGGTAAATGTTGGTATTATGATGAAATTGGAATGTCTTTATTATGTGATTGTGAGATTATGTTAAGATGAAATGATATAAGGTTGGTTATGAACTACGTATGTTTCTTCTTATGACATGATGATGATAATGTGTTAATCTCACATATGAGGGTTGAATTGCAAGGATGTTCTCATGCATTTCCTATTGAGCTAATGACTATGACTATACTAGGGGTTAGTCTCATATGATGTAAACCAAGTTATGATTGTTAAAATGTGACTTAAAGACATTTCAAAAAGGGACTCTAGCTTAGCAATGAGTGAACTAGTAGTGATGAGTGTCTCTCCCAAATAGGGAAGAGAGGTTCACTATTATACTCATGAGATAGAGATTATAATGCCAATGGCATAAAGAGGGTCTCACACATGTCTCCTAGTTCTTGAACTATGTTGCTAGTGGATACACCTAGATACTATGTTTATGTTTTGGTTCTACTTTGGCAAGTAGACCACCTTCTTTCGGTGTAGGGTTTTCATGACCTAGGATTCCTCATTTAGCTCTTATGGTCTATGTCGGTTAAGGTAAGTGTTCCTGAAAGTAATATGAATGACTAAAGGTAAATGAATGTAGACATTGATTAGGATGACTTGAGGGGTATACTTAGGATAGTTAGGGGTATGTGAACCTATCTAGACATTGCACAAGTTAACTCTAAAGGGAGTCCTAGGAGATGTCTTGAGTATGATGCTATTATGAAATACATGATGTTGACTTTATATGATGATACTCTTACATGATGATGGTTATATTGATGAACATGATGTTGGTGTAAATTGTTATATGTGGTGATGACTATCTATGATGATGTATATTGTGTATCAAAGCATTACTTATGATCTCCTATCTTGTTTACTTGGTTGTGTGGGGTTATGGGACATCAATAATCATTGCACTTGTAGGATTAGGGATGGGATTGTTCGTAAGGATTTTGATATGCTTATGTTGATATAAACTATTGAACTTGTTAGGTTGACATAGTTCTTATGTTGAGATATATTGATTATGAACATGACTTTCGTTATTGTGATCCTTATGTTGTATATGCTCTTTTATATGTGCATTAAAGGCTTTAAATTAACTGAGAATGTTTCTAATGTAAATGTCCCTTTCTCATGCCTTCTTTCAAATCTTTTATGTGCATGTTTTCATACTTAGTACAAGTTATGTACTAACCCATTTTCTACATTTCGACAATTATGTAGGGTCTGTCCGTTGAGCTTATAGAAGACTATTGAAGAGTACTTTGATTCTCATTTGCCAAGTTCGATAGGTCATCACTTTACAAGGATAATGCCACTATCAAGCTATTGATGTTGCTCTAGTTGTAAAACTTTTAGTTCTTCCTATTTCATTTCATTTTAAGACTATTGTTGTATAAGCCTATATGAGACTTCTTATTGTAATGAAGTAGTGGCTATGCCCAAATGATGTACTCATTCTAGATGTATTAAATGTGAGACTTATCCTAGACATCCTATGAGATTATATTGCTATATTATATATGTGCCATAAAAGTAAAAGCCTATGTAAGTTTCTTATGTGAGGAGTCTAAATAAACTCCCTATGTATATATATTATGTGTAAGCGTGAGTTCAATGTAAACCCCCTTATATAGATGTATATGAAAATTTTAAAATTTTCCGTATTTATAACCTATGATATGATATGACGAATGCTAATAGGCTAATCTTAGTCCTCCTTGAGGACAACGACACCGGTTACGTCTAGGATATGCTCCTCGAATGTGTCAAGTATCAAGTTCGATATTTAATGATAAAAATATCAAGAACACTCATAGCACCATTTTCAAAGAGATTTAATAACCAGGCTCACCCACGATATACATCATGTTGTCACACCAAGCACGAGCAGTTATCAAGAAGGTCTGACGCCCTGTATCAAGAAAGGTCAAAGCCCAATAATCATGAGAACCAATAACCATATTTAAAAAGGATTTCCAAGTCGTACTTCAAATTGACAATTTCCACTCGTAAGACGGACTAAAAATCTAGAATCAAGATAGTAAAGGATCTGAATCAAGAGGCATGCCAATAGTGACAAAATCACAGCCACAAGAACGACTAGGTCCTAACAAGAGTGTAAGTGATCAAAGTATTCGTACAAGTGGAGAGTTACGCAGATGTCATTAACCCTATAAAGGATACCAACACAAAAATGCAAAGTGATAAGAGTTAACCAAAGTACCAAGATAAATTTTCAGATATACTAGTAGGTAAAAATAGTACAAATACAAGTTTGTACACAAACCTTAATGCTTTAGCATAGAAATAGTCCAACAAACTTAGCAAATTTAAGCCATAGACCAACCAATGTATCAAGGTCCTCAACTTGTTCACGAATATATACAACCTTGAAAATACAGTCAAATAACTTCTTTAATTCCTAGTATCTCAATAATGTCGAAGTAAAACAGGATAATCATCACAAGTAAGCTTAGCCTTTACAAATATGACTATGCTCCCAAAACAGTGATTCTGACAAGCCTAATACCTCATGTCGCAACTTAGATTTGAGAAGGAAAATGAAAACTCGACTTTATAACCTTCATGAAAGATGTAGGTACATCGCTAAAGTTTGCAAATAAACAAGAATTGCTGCAAAATATATATTTTACAAAATGATATATTTTTAAAACACTAACAGTTGTCGATACATCTAATTTCAAAATCTGGACAGATCCTGTCCCAATGTTGCGTCCCATATATCGAATCCCAAAAAGATAAGAGTTTTACATAAACATAAGAGTTGTATATATATGAAGTAGCTTTCTAAATCATATTTATTCACTGTAAAAGAAGTTCCATAGAACGATATATCCTTAAAACACCAAAAACTACCCAACATAGAAATAGATTTTTCATAACTTACCAAAGAGAAGTGTGTATTTCGAATTCAGGACAAAAGGACAAAGTTTTTCTCTTGTGAATTTGAATTAAAATGGTTTAATTCTAAGGTTCTTAGTATTCAGTTGAAACAAAAATCACAAGAGGAGGAGTCAAAATATAGTCTCTAGAGTGAAGCTTAATCACATATACAACTGTCACTAAAAGGTGCTGCCAAAATTATTGGGTGCTAGTGTGTTCTAGTATGTTTGCCATGTTTTTATGTGTTGTTTGGAATCTAAAATTAGCGAAGGTTACACTAGTGTCTTAATAATCATGTTTAGGGTCAAAGCATTCGAGTACGACTCCCCTAGGACCACCCTAAGGGTCCTTGAAGAGGACCCAAATGTTGGCCAAGAAAGTTGTCGGGCAGCATGTTTTTGGGGATGCCTGCGCGATGCGCCACCAACATTTAAACGCAAAAAAATTTCCTTGCACGAGGGCTTGACACGGATTACTCTGACTCCAATTAATTTTAAGAATCAAAATATGGAAATTCCCCCGTGATCCGCAACCATGTCCCAGATTTGGTCGCGTCATTTAAAAGTCAAGTTGGACGTTTTTTAAAGTCCAAATATAAGTGTTGGGGTAATTTGGGTAGGTTTAAGGTTAATTATAACGGGTTTTACGTCATTTTTACCCCCATTCCAAAGTAAAAACACAAATACCCAATGGAAAATCAAAAATTCAAAACCCCTATTCTTCCAAAATTCTTTCAAAACTACATTCGAGTCCAAGCTCAAGCTCAAGCAAGAAGATGGATTTTCAAGTGCTTTCTTTTCCAATTTTATGGGTCTTCAATCAATAAGGTATGGTTACTCTTGAATAGCCTTTCATTCAAGGATATCTATCTAAGTTTTTCAAAAGTGATTCAAAGACCAAAATTCCCAATTTTCAATCTAAGCATGGGTTCCTTGCCAAACGATTTTATAAGTCATTATAATGATGAATAAATGTTTAATAAGTTTTTTATGATGATTTCCTATGAAATTTATGAAAGAACTCATGATTCTCCTAATTCTCAAAATTGGCCTATAATGTTAGTCTTTGTGAATATGATTTTATGTTAATAATTGTACTAGGATTGGATTGTATTGTTAGTTTTGATTTCTATCTGTATCCATTGCTTATGAATTGTAGAGGATTTATATATGTGTATCATGGCTTGGAGAATTGGTATGTGACCTAATCTCTAGTCTATAGTATGAGAATTGATGTTGTGTGGCATGATCCACTTATGGTGGCGGTGTTTATTCCTTGTCTATCTATGCATGTTGTGATCATGGCCTTGAATGTAAAGTTAATTGTTTATTATGATGCATATGCTTATGAGGTTGTGTTGTAGAGGCTATGTAAGGAAATCCTCAATGCTAGCATGATGTTTTAAATATGTCGATAATGAGTATAATGTGAATAATTATTTTAAAGGATAAGGTGCGGTCTACTTGGTTGATTATGTTAAGTGCTATGTTGGAATGACCCCTACCCATATTAAACCTATATGAATTTGTGATCTTAGGTATGTTAAGAGTAGTCTATTCTAATGCGGAATGTGCTCTTGTCTTCTATCATACAATGTGGTGTGTGGTCTAAAATCCCTAGAATTCTCTATATGTGAGTTGTTCATGACTTGAGGAATATGGTAAATTTGTTGTGATCCTTTGAGGGGAAGTTTCCCTCATTACCAATGTGGTTGTTATTATGTCATTATGAGGACCAATATGTACATAAACACCCCATGCATAACTATGAGTATGATATATTTAGGGTGTCGAGTGAAAGTATAATTCTCATATGCACTTTTATATCTTCCTATGCATGAAAAGTAAGTGAATAGTGCAGTATGAACATGTGTTTTCTAATGGTGTATATGTGAAAGGCTTTCTCACATATGTATACACACACATGAATGTATGAATGAAGAAGGTTTATGATAATATAGTGAAAGTGAGTCTCTTGAAAGGTTTCCTTAAGTGTACTCTAAACTAGACTATATTATGAATATGTTATGATTAGGTGAAAGTAAATTCTCACATAATGTAGGCTCTATGATAAAAGGTCAGTCTTATCTTAGTAACCTTTGATCCATATAATGTATGAGGGAATTAAGTCCCTAAAGCCTACTGTATGAACTAATGTTAAATAAAGGCTTAAAGATGGTTAAAAAGGGAATTTGAGCTTAGCACCGAGTGAGCATGAAAAACGAGTGTGGGGTCTTCACGTCTAGTAAGTTCGGCTTCCCACAAGAGAACCTTCACATTTAGAGAGTCCGGGTACCCAACATAGATGTTGTCTCATGAGATGGAAACCTCCACGTCTAGCAAGTCAAGGTTTCTAGTAGCAATCTCCTTGTCCCATAACTACGTAACCCCGTAGGTCTTAGCTTATTGGATCCACTAGATGACTATTATTTATGAAGGTCCTACCTTGGAAAGTAGTACCCTTTCTTTCTGGTGTGGGAGTAGAACACCGGATTCCATGTAGCTCACATGGTCTATGTTGGTTATGGCTATGTCTCCCAAAAGATAAGAATATGAAGTCTCGTTAAAACTCTTTTATAAGCTTACTTAGTATAAGTAGGATTATGGATCCTACCCATGCATTGCACAAGTGGAGTTAAATAAAGGGTAGAATTAGAGCGCCTTATAAAATAATGACTTATGTTTATGTACGGTTACTATGATTATATGTTAAAGTGACTTTTTTTATTTCAAGACATGGAGTATGATTATACATGTGAATTACATTTATGACTTTTTAATGGGTTTGGTTATTATATGTGGGGGAATGGGACTCCATGTGTACATTGCACTAGTGAGCTTGTGGAAGGGTTTTGAGAGTGGTTTATCTATGATATTAACTAAATGGGTTATGACTAAAGATGTAGCCAATGAATGAGTTCTTATATGATGATATGAAGTATGTGGGTTTTATGTCTAATATTAGATGAAGATTTTATGACTTGTTGAATGTGATGTGCCTAGTCTAGGGTGATTTCCTAGGAACACTTGGTGTAAGTAGTATTATGGGATGTTGCTTGCACATTGCACTGGTGTAACTTGGGGGTTGTCTTAGGTGATGTTTCTTATGTGAAGATTATGTCTTATGATGTGCTTATGACTTTATGAATATATGTGGTTGGTTTGAGGAATCTTATACAAAACTTCATCGTTGGTTCTTTTAAGATGATACATTGTACTAATTATCACTTAAGGGTTGCTTAAGGAAAGGAGTTAAGGTAAAAAGGCGCGCAGTGAATTATATGTATTGAATGTGCCTCAAATGTGATAAATGGTTTTATGAGTTACTATGAATGGTTTCCATGTGTATGATGACATATGTGGTCTATGTTGTGCCTATTGTATCAATGTTCATGAAGTTTTTCTAAAAAAGCATGATGCATGGTTTCTAAACAATTTCCCTTTTAAAGCATGTTTTTGCATGGTTATCATACTCAGTGCATTCTTGTACTAACACCATTCGTCTTCATGTTTTTACACATATTGTAGGTGGTGGTGGCTTATGCACCTTTCCTAGAATGAAGAGCTTGGATTACTATCCCAAGTTCGGTTCTGTCTTCAAAGATTCATAGACCTTATGTCAATAGTTTCTTAAAGTTCATGTAATAGATTTGTAATGTTTATTGTTGTATTGTAAGGTCAGTATCACCAAGTATATATAGAAGTCGTGTCTAATATGGCATAATGAGACTTAGTGTCCTAGCTTTGTATTATTGTAATTCAAATAAGATGACTTTTAATCTTGTGTTATGGTATGAAAATGTTTTAATTTTTTTGCTATTTTACGTTTATGCGATGAAAGTATGCTAATGGATTGTATAAGACCTCAAAGAGGTCGAATATGCTATCTAACGTCTGGGGGTACTCGCGGGTCGTTGCACTACCCTTGATGGAAATGGATATAGAAAAGCATGTCTAAGTCTACCCCAAGCATCTAACCTACCACCAGTCCTACCTCCATCTGGTCCACCATTAGCTTCCTAATAATTTCTTCATCGATCCTAACCTCGAGTACAACCTCTAGCTAGATGGGTTGTTGTCGTGACTTGTCTCCCTGAATATGGAGCAGGTGCAATCATTCCTTATTGAGGATAGTCCATGGACTAATGATAGAGATTCCAAGAGTTATAGAAACCCTATGAAGATCATATTCCAAAATAATAATCACCATGGCCTAAAGCACCCGACTACAAATCCCTTCAATTCTTACCCATACTAGCATCACCCTGACTATATCGGTCTCCCTCTAAAGTATGAAGTGCAACCTAAACAATTCGTCTAGAATGACCTTGCTATAACCACTAGTAAGGTCTATTGGATGAATCCATGGGTTTAGGATGGGATCTGCCATAGATTCAATGGTGTTGAGCCCTCTTGTTGCTGCCCCATCTAGCCTTGTAAGGAAATTTTTTCATCCTATATGAATGGTCGACTACTTCTAAGAAATAACGGCCCGCTGAAACCATGGACTTGTCCTTAATCCTTAGCTTACGCCTCAACCCACAAACAAAACAACGAACTCTATGTTGGTCATTCGACATTACTTCGTAGCACGCTCGGGGAGATCGTGAAACCTCGTCTTATTCTTATATACCATCACAGAGCCCTACTCCAACCATGAGATTGGGTCACTATGTTTATCTATATCACTTAATAAAATGAACTCAGCCAAGAAGGTCTCTAAGAACATAGCCTATGCAAATAGAGGAAACCAGTTTGTCTAGTATCTAAGTACAAATGCCACTACTACCTAGCTGACCTATGAAGTTGATATGTGTTGAAGTCGTCTCCTTTTAACTCCACTAGCCCCAAAGTATATAGCCTCTGAGGAAAAGTCATTTGAAACTCATGGGGATCCTCTCCAACCGCCATTGAAAACCTCGTAGGTGTCAGTCTCATGAACTCTTCGAGTATTTTCTGGTTCTATAACGACATAGCTTCAACTATAAGAACAATATAGGTCATGGCGGGTGTTGGGGGAACCTTAACTTATAGAGTCACTATGGCATTCTAGTACTGGTGCAATTGGCGAATAGGCTTGCTACATGCCCACTACAACGGTAAGCAACTGAGCAATGACCTCTTAAAGATTGAGAGCCATAATTGGTCTGGGTGGTGGCTGGGCTAGCCCCACTCTAGCGAATGAGAAACAACTAGAGCTGTCTGAGGCTCCTACATTGGCTCTAGAGTTCTCTATTTATCACAAGCTACTGCTGCAGCCTTTAAATGCCACCAAGATCATCCTTTATCTCAACTAGGATCTATTTGAAATCCCAAGTGGATTAACCCTGACTGAAAAAATGCGCATAAACCATCTTATGAAAGAAGTAAACAAGTGAGATTCCAAGAAACCAATTAGATAGATAATACACAAAAGTGATAAAAAGAGAGAATCTTCCTGATGATGCCATGTAGCCTTCTAAAGATAAGATGTAAATATTTTGTGTCGATCCTTATGATTCTACTAGTCACTTGCTCTGTATAAGTGAGACTGGTGAACCATGTGCTCTAATATCAACTTCTTACGACCTAATTTTTTAAGTCATGATTACACCTACTATAACCCACCAATAAGTAAGCCAACTCGTAACCCTGAATATCAAGTAATGTGTATAAGGGTAAAAACAACACAATAACAACAAATTTAATAAAAAAATAATAGAAGAATAAGGCGGAAGCAACATATATAATACAATGTAAAAGATCCACAGTAAAAAACCTGGAAGTCAAGAGTACAGAGCTACTAAAAAAAGTACACATTCCAAAAGTGGACTAAGATTTAAAGACTTATCTCAAATCATAATGACTAGCCAAATAATGCATAGGGAGAAAAGTATGATACAAGTTTCCATAAGCTCACCCTTGTCTCCAAATCTGATAGAAGTTGGCACAAAATAACGGTGGTGCTCGTACATGCATCACAAAATAGATGCAAAGTTTAGAATCAATACAAAGTAACAAGTACTCAGTGGGCATCATAGGCCGACATAGATAGAAAAAAATTAAAGGCAATAGAAAAAGCAATAATAAACTATAAGAGATGTCAAAAGTGTGAAATTCTAGCAGGATTGCTCTCCAGTGTAAAAAAATGTAAATGAAAGCAAACACTAGCTAACTAAAACCTAATTGGTCCCTTTAAGCCAAAAGGCACACTCGTGCACAAGTTTGAAGAAAAACCTGAACAGGCCCTCCCAATAGGTACACATAATGACTATATCTACTAAGAATAGAATCGGGTGAATCAAGAGTCGAGAAATGCATAGCTTGGACCTTGAACCATGGATAGCCTCCTAAATGAACCAAGAAAACCAATTCAAAATATATCAACTCTATAAATGATAATGTCCTGAATCGCTGACTGCATCTGAATTGTATGTCTAGACCTCAAATATTCTACTGAAATAGGGTAGCATGACTAGACCTCGATTGTACAACTAGAACAAAGCAACATGGCTAAACCTCGAATCTGCGACCAAATGAGTTGATTAAGAATCTCATTTAAAATCATCAGCATTGTACCATTGTGTGATGAAGTCCACTATGAGGTGATAAATATAATACTTCTAACTTTAGAAAATTATGTCCCAAGTCTTCAAAGGAAGAATAATATCTTAATTATGAATCACTAGGGTCATAATGAGTATTTATGGATAGAAGGTCATAAAAAATGAGTTACCTCCTAACTAAGGCTCTTTCTATTAGACCTGAGTCTTTTAGATTAGTCAAGAGGTTGTTAAAAGTATGAAGTAGCGTCGGAGAAAAACTATGTTATATCTCCTATGGAAAAATAAAGTATAATGAAAGCACTAGTCTTTACCTAAACTAAGTCCTCATATGCTTCGAATAGCAACCATATAAATCACAACACATGCCAGAAGATATGAATGATCGCGAACAGAGAAAAAAACAAACTAACAGTCCTAAAAATCTAATCAAATCCCAAACCATGATTTTTGACTAACTAAGCATGATAAACTAGCTAATTCAAACTATATTCATGAATTAATGTTCTCAAGAAGAAATAGAAGGACTGGAAGACATAGCCTACTTTAAATAAAATTACGCAAGCTCCAATTTCAAGGTTATGGAGGTTATCCCTTGCAAGTGATCTCTTAATGTTATCACACTAATAAAATAGAATCACAATGTCAATACATATATATTGACAATAAAATCACAATAACTGGAAGCGAAACAAAAATTAAGTTAAATTATGTATGTGCGACGCATATCAGAAACTTGAAATTAACTCTATCAAAAGGTCAAACTTATATCCCAAAACATTTTACAATTCAGGTCTCAAAACACAACAACATATGCAATAGTTCACCATTATAGATAAAAAAGAAGAGGCAGGGAAGCTCGTTCAGGGCGTAATTTACCTCAAATGAGCAATTCCTGGCACTTCCCAACTCCAACATAAAGCCTCAAACTTCTTAGATGCATAGGAGTTGAACTCACCCAATTTTAACACTCGCGTCATAAGAGATTTAAGATGTAAATATTAAACAAATTTGGGCATGAGTAGTGTTTTATTTGAAAAAATAGTCACACAACACATCGAGATCGCAAGTTAAGGGGTCACAATCAAGGCCCATTGTAAAACCCCCCAAAAAATGAGTTAAGGTGTCTAGAGCCTAAAGTTTGTGTCTTGGTGTTTTGAAGTCCTAAAATGGGTTATAAGGTTGTAATAAGGCAGTGTCTAAAGATTTAGGTGATTTGGAAGACAAACAACAAGGGACGACCAAGACGTTTGACGACTAGTCACCAAGGGGACTTAAGTGTTTTATGTGCTTATGTGTGTGTCATGAGCTTATGAAATCCTTATATGATTAATAATTTTTTTATATGCATTTTTATAAGTTTCATGAAGTTCGGAGGTTAAACGGCCAAGACGTTCGAAAGTTAGCACTTGAGACATGCATGTGTGACTTGAATGTGTCTATCTTGTTTGGATGTGTTGTGAGTGTTGTTTGATTCTCAAACTGGTGCGGAAGGTCTTTAACATATTAAGGTTTTGAGTAACATTGGAAAAATCTGGGCACGACTCCCTAAGGACCCCGCAAGAGGCCTTCAAGGAGGACCCAAAGGCTGTCGAGACACTGCCTTGGCAGTGTAAACGAGGAGCCAAATTGACGCCCCGTTCTTCAATTGACGCCCGTCGATGGTACGCGTCGCCCAAAACTTAGAAGTCTGAGATCAGTCCACATTAAAGAGTTGACATCGCAAATGATGGAGCAACAGGATGGCTCATCGACCAGACGATGGCCCGTTGATTGCTCCCGTCAATGCAGCCTGCAACTTCACTGTTTGCACGCTATCTCATTAAGGGGTGAATGGGAAATTCACCCCACATCATAACCTGACCCTAGGCAGTTTATTTGTTTATTTTAGGTATATTATGTTTGTTCATAACGTGAAAACCTCATTCCCAATCCATGATTCAAAATTAGACTTCCATCTCCCAAAATACCCCCTCTAGAACCTCCATTGCAGATGAAGCTTAAGAACAGCCATGCTGATAGATTCCCAAGGTTTCTTCACCAAGTTTTCTTGGTCTTTTCATATTATAAAGGTCTGGTGATCCTTCATCCTTAGTCAACCTTTCTTCTAAGGAGTCCTTCCAATGTCTTCAATGAAAGTTCATGATCAAACCTCCAATCTTCCAATCTAGTCATGGGTTCTTTCTCAAAACATTTTCAAAGGATTTCCTCTGATAAATTGATTATAACGTATTGAATATAAAGTGAATTTCAATCCAATTGCATAATGAACCCATGTTCCCATAAAAAATATCGATTTAGCCTATTTGTGGGAATTGTGATCTTGATTCTATGTTAAGTGAATTATTATTCTAACATGTTGAATTGTCTATTTCTACTATTTTGTATTCAGACTGATGGTGAATTATTGATTAGTGATCAATGATGATCAAGGCTTGGATGTTTGTTAAGGTTGACCTATACTCCTATATCTTCTATAGTTTGGTGAAGTAGTGTACATGATACGGCCTTTATTCTATGATGATTGAATCATGATCTCGTATATTATTACTGTACTTTATCTACTTCCTATGATGTAATGTAATGGTGAATTATGTGGATCAAGGTTTGAAGTTTGACCTATGTTCTTCCATTCTCTAATGATTGTTAATGTGAAGTACTTGTCATGATCTCGATTCTAAGGAAATTGAAGTGTGATCTCGTTTAAGTTATGTTGTATTTATCTACTGCACATATTGATGTTATTAATAAAAAAATGTTAGTATTTGTCATTGATGATCAAATCAAAGGAGTTTTGGTAAGATTGTTCTTCTCCTCTACTTTTTTATTGAATTGCTAGTTGATGTAGCCTTGTATGGAATTGTGTGGTATGGTCCACTTATGGTGGTGGTGTTTACTTTAATGTCATTATATATGTGATGTGATCATGGACTTTAAGGCAATTGAGTTATGAAAGTGTGGTGATGATGATCACCAAATGTGAAGCATGCCTAGTATTCTATTCTAGTTGTGATCTCAGTTCTGTTGTTAATGTATAAGCTTGTGAATCACTATGATAGGGTTATGCTGAGGTGCTTCCATTGAAGAAGTAATAATTATTACTGAACCCTACCTATGTACCCCTATGTGAATGTGTGAATAGGGAATGTAAGGAGTCTTAAGTGTAATGTGAAGCTAGCTTGTCTGCTATGCTAAATTGTGATGTGTGGTCTATGTATGAAGGTGCATTGTGGTCCTAAGAGGGTGGCTGCCTCAATGTGTTGTTGATAGCCATTAGGTGATCATATTGACCAATGTACACACACACTCACACTTCATGCATGCTTACAAGTAGTATAAGTTAATGGTGTCTAATGGAAGGGTGTTCTCATATTCACTAATGTCTACTATTATGCATATAAAGTATATGTCTATGAAGCAAGTTATGTATTCCCTTAACTAGGATTACTTGATAGGTGTACTAGTATGGGAAATGGTATGCGGCATTGTCTATGCATTGCACATGTGTGCCTTGACAGGATAGTTCCTACATTTGTGATATTTGTACATGAACATGAATGCATGGTTATGTTATGAATGCTCATAGTGTCTTAATGTGTTTACATTAAAGGATTTCTCATAAATACACTTATGCATTAATGTATAAACATGTGTGGCCTTAATGTGTCTATGTGAAAGTATTGCTCACATATATGTATACGCATACATGTATGATGATCTGGTCAATAGAGGGGCGCTTGGAAGGTGTTCCCAAGAGTTCCCTAAACTAGATGGTGCTTACATATGCTATACCCATGTGAAAGGGTTTCTCACATGACTTAGACTGATGAGATCTCATCTATAACCTATGAACTAAGCATATGAGGTGTTAACTCTCCTAAGCCTATATTTTATAAAGTAATGATAATAATAGCTTTTCAATAAAGGGAACTTAGCTTAGCATCGAGTGAACTTGAAGATGAGGGGTGACACCTTCCCAATGTGGGAAGGTAGGGTTAACCATAGTCCTCACGAGGTGGTTAGCCTCATAGCCTAAAGGGCATCGATTGATGTTTTCATATATACCTCCAAGTTACATAAACTATAATTGCCCCATAGGATCTAGCAAGTGATATCACCTAATATGCTACTCTTCGCTACATCCTTCATGATGTAAGTTAAGGTACTCAGCATCCAGATCACGCTTAAATCAACTATTGGTCTGTATTCAGTAGCTCAGGTGATGAAACATTTTAGAAACTATTAAACTAAACAAAATTCTAACACAAAACTAATAGGCTTAGCTAAAGCTTGAAGTTAGGGTTAAAGCCTAGAAAATTATCACGACCAAAGAGCATCCCCTAGCAGTAACCAGCGTCTTCATCCTCAAAGAGGTCTTAGACAAGCCTTAGCATACATTGCATCACACATAGAATAAAAAGCGGAAAAATTAAAACATTACATTTGAAGTCAACTTCACTTCACATATCGAAAATAGACTACATTGTCTCACATCGTCATCTAAAATATATATAAGAGTATATAAAAGTTGGGACTTAGCCCTTACATCAATACAAGTCTTACAAAATGAATGCGACATAGTTCTTGAAATAGAAAAAATAGAACAATGTCTTTCAACATAACAAAACAACTAAAGCTAGATTCATAGGCTTTTGTCCTCAGACTTGAGGACTCACCAACTTAAGAAACAATCCAAGCTTCTCTACGAAATTGGCCAAGAATCACCTCAATAGCCCGAACCTACATTTATGTAGAAATATATGAGATATGGGTTAGTACAAACCACATGTACTAAGTATGGAAAACATGCACAAAAGGACATTTTGTTGATAAGCATGCTAAGTTCACTTCAAAAGACTTTATGCACATTCAAGAACCATATTACAAGTCTATATCACCACAATAATAAGACACATTCATATTCATGTTCAAGAGTAACATCATAACAAAGACATAATCAAAATTTCATGTTTTGAGTCCATTTCATCAATACATCACAAGACCTTACTCATAACACCAATCCAAGTCTACTAGTGCAATGTGTATGTGAATCCCCATAACCCACATAAACCAAGTAAACTAGCAAAGAGACCATAAACATTGCATTTACCTCATACATTATCATACACGCCAACATCATACATAACAATTTAAACCAACATTATGTATATCAAGTGAAACCAACATCATACATAGCATATGAGACCAACATCATACATATAATATAAACATAAGATTCCACCCTTTAACTCCCCTCAAGGTCTACGTATGTAATGTATAGGTAAAGTCTCATACCCTTACCTACACTAAGTGACACCTCTTAAGTAATCCTAGTTTGTGTTCATCTTCTTACTTTGATTCATTCATTTTACTTTCGGGAAACTTCTCCATGACCGACATTAGACCATATGAGCTAACATGGAATCTGGTGTCAACCCCTCACACTGAAAGGAGGGCATCCTACTTTAAAAGGTAGGACATTCATAATAGCATCTACGTGGATCCACTAGCTAGGTTTCCTATGGGGGCACATAGTTAAGGAACTAGGAGGTTGTTACTAGAAACCCTTTTTATGCTAATTAGAATTGTAGTTTCCACCTCATGAGAGAACGTAGTGTGAACCTCCCTTCCTTTGTGAAGGAACACCTCCTCTCATTGTCAAGTTCCCTCGGTGCTAAGCTAAATTCCCTTTTTAAAGAACCTTTAAGTCTTTTTTAAACATTAGTTCATGAGATAGGCCCTAGGGCATTAACCCCTTATATAACATGTACATAGCTCATAGTTTATATGATGAGGATGTCCTTTCATCAAAACCAACAACATGTGAGATCATTAATTCATAACATAGTCTTAAGATGCACATAGGAATTACCTTCAATCCCTCATAATAGTACACCTATCATCATCTCACAACCATCATATGCATAGCATGATCATAAATTCATAACTTCATCATTCATACTTCAATTAAACAACATTGCCAAAGATAGACCAACAACACTATAATAGAATGTTTATGACTTTGAAGATCTTACAAATGGCCTCCATGAAACCCATTTAGGAATTCATCCCAAATATATGATATATAAACCCATCAAACCTATTATCATAATCATGCAATAATCAATTATACAAGAACACACTTAATTACCTCACTTAAAGCCATCAATTCACATAAATTCAAGAGTAAGGGCTAGGAGAAGAGGGACATTCATGGGTTCTTCAAGAATTATATCAAAACCCAAACAATACATGATAATAGGCAGTCTATGAAGTAATAACATAATCAACACCAATCTAACAATGGATACATTCATCAACTTCAACCAATTCATTAAACAAGATCCAAGATTAATGAAATTGGGAAAGAACATGGGTCCAAGGGAAATTCAAGTGAAACACAACAATTAACATTCATTATGCACTTAAACAATCCTAATTAATAATAATTAATTATAATTGATCCACAATTTCAGTTTTAAAAGAAGACCCATGTGTAGAGAAAAACCCTTGATTTTGGTATATCTGAAATCATCTTTGAATGGACCTCTTGGCCAAAGGAATCCCACGAGTGAAAGAATCCATATGTTGATGAAAACTTTAGCCACGAATTTGAGTAGAAAACTTGGAGACTTGATCTTCTTCTTGAAGATTCAGTGGGTAGAGAGAGAATTTTAGAGAGAGGTGAGAGCAATTGGGTTTTCAATTTAGGGATTTGATTTGGATTGGTAAAAGTGATGAAAAACTGACTTAAAATCAATATATACCCATCCCCTAAAACTGCTAAAACACCCCTCACTTTGTTGGACCTTTTAATGAAGCCAAACTTATCTTTAATTTTTTGAGTTTCCGTCACACAACAAGTCCGCATCGCGGAGATGCTCCCACAATATTTCAAAAAATTAAATCTAGATACAGTAGATTCCGCGACGTGGACCAACACTTTGGCCCATGGTAAACCTATTCCGCGACGTGGACTTGTTTCTGCCATGCACAATTGCTTGTTACCTTGGTAGCTTGTTGGCCAATGGTTGGGTTCTCCTCAAGGACCCCTAGGGTGGTCCTTGGGGGGTCGCACATGGAATTTTTGGTCCTACAAATATTTTTTACCTACTTAAAGTATTTTTATAAGTATTAGCCTTCATACGAAACTCCCAAACCTTCACAAGACCTAAGGACGTCTACTAGTTCAATTTTACTAGTTTTCGGACGTCATGGTCATCCCTTGACGTTTAGGCAATACTTCTAAATCAATCTATATACATTAGTCTAGGTCTGGAAATACCATTTTAACCATTATTCATTAAGTGAGGCTCTAGTCTAGGTCATTGAATTTCCGAAGTGTAACAAAAAAACTCATTGTACCTTAAAATTCATGTTTTCGGTTAGAATGTCAAAGGGCCTAAATTCCAAGTACCAACCATGGGTCCTTGAGGAAAAGTCAAAAAAAAGTGACTTTGGCAGTGACCCACGAAGGGCACCTACAACTTGTAGGTCCACTTATGCCTCGTAGATGGGGGTCGTGGGTGAAGACCTAGAAAATGAGTTGCAGGTCATGGACATACAGACCTTCAAGGTGGCCAGTAGGTCCATACACGGACTGTAGGTCCTTGGTGGTGGGCCAGACCTGTCATGTTTTCTAATTCGGCCAAATATAGGGGTATTTAGGTGAAATTCTAATTAAGTCAGTTTAATGTAGGGTCATTTTATATGGCTTAAATAGGCATATAACACTTTTGATTAATTAACTAACTACAAACACTTCATAAAAATATAAACAACCCATATCAAAATCAAACCTCTCCAAAATCTTCTCTCTAAAATCTGCATAGAGAAACAAGAAGAGATCAAGTTAGGGATTCAATAAGGGAGATTTCTCTTACAAATTTGTTAAATTTCTACACTTAAAGTATGGTAGTCTATAATTCATGGAATACTTTCATTCATGGATTCCTCAAACTTCTCATTACAAATTAGAAAATTCTCCAAAACCTAGGGTTTTCACTCCAAGTCATGGATTCTTTCCGAAAACGTTTTCAATGATTTATAGTATACTATGATTGAATTGTTGTTTTATGTTGATTTTATGGTAAAATATCTCATGAATGCATGAGATCCCCATAACCCTTATTTATGACTTTGTGATGTGGGTGAATTGTAGTAAGGTCAATTGTATGGAATTGTACTTGTTGTTATCTAGTTCATTTGATCATATTCTTATCCATCATGAATGTAGTAACCCTAGATTGTCTACGAGAATGTGATACTTGATCGAGGAAGGGTAAAATATGGGAATTATGCCAAATTGTATGCTTCATGTATGCCTGTTTTATGAACATGATTATAATCTAGTTTTGTGTTAATTGAAAGTTCATCCCCATAAACACATAATGATCTTGATGTAAAACTTTTTCTCACTATATGATGATTACTAGGTTGAAAGTTCGTTCTCACCTATAGAATTTATGAGCTATTTGTATGGATTGTTTTGGATGGATAGTAAGACACTCCTTCATTCTTGTATGTTCAATTCAGTATTAGACATTTAATTTGTCACATCCAGGGAGCACCCCCTAGACGTAAAACCAGCGTCGTCGTCCTCGGAGAGAACTAGGACTATCCTCTTAGCATTCATCATTACATTCATAGGTTAAAAGTGTGGAAAATTTAAAATTTTTCATTTACATCTATCATGAGGTTTACATAGACCTCTCTCTTACACATAATATATTCATATCGAGTTTGCTTAGACCCTTCGTATAAGAAGATTACATAGTCTTCTACTTTTATGTCACACATATATATAAGATACACAATATAGTCTTAAAAGGGATGTCTCATATTAAACCATCTAAACGGAATAGAACAATAATGGCCATATCCCTTACACAACCGACAGTATTCACAAAACAATAGGAATGAAACGATTGTCATTAGACTATAACAATGCAACATAGCTAGAGTGAGAAAAGGCATCATCCTCGGAACTTGAGGACATGCCCACACTTGGAGGAATGATCCAAGCCTTCTTGCCAATTGGTCACGAACCCTCAATGACCGAAATCTAAAATGTTGGGGAAAAGGGAGAAAATAGGGGTTAGCACATCACTTGTACTAAGTATAGAAACACATGCACACATACAAAGGGACAATTTTATAAAGGCATGCTAACTCACTGTAAAAGCTCCTTTATGCATAAATAGGAAACTATGTCAACCAATAAGCACACCATCCTCAAGAAAATAGCATAATCAACACAAGACCAACAATATTAAGTCAAGTCAACATATGTATAACCAAATAACTTCAACATCATATTATAACCACAGGGCATATATAAGAACTTCATAATCTTTCAACATATACTAGACTCTTACCTATAAGCCCTTATCAAGTATACAAGTGCAATGGCCAAGAAAAACCCCATAACCTCACTTGAGAAAGCAAACAAAACAAAGGACCATAAGCTATGCCTAACATCACTTAACATAGCATCAAAGGTAACCATCATCATACCTTAGCAATATAGACTAACAACATGCTCATAAGTGAAACTAACATCATATAGAGTCATTTACCATGCAAAGTCAACATATATATAACATATACACTATAAGAACACAAAAACAACCTCCTAAGGATTCCCTCTAGGCAAACTAGTGCAAGGCATAGGTAGAGTCCCATACCCCTACCTAGGCTAAGTCAAACCTCATAAGTCCCCCTCGTTAGTGCTCAATTCATGACTTCATTTTTCCTTTCGGGAACACTTGACTTAACCGACATAGACCACAAGAGCTAAGTGTGGAATCCGATGTTGTGAAACCTTACACCGATGGAAGGTTGTCTACCGGCCAAAGTAGTACCAAACATGAACATAGCATCTAGGTGGATCCACTAGCTAGTATTCCTATGGAGGCAACATAGTTCAATAACTAGGAGATATAGTTGGGATCCTCTTTATGTTCCATGCATTATAGTCTCCAATATCATTAGTATAATAGTGGAACCCTATGTGGGAAGGGACACTCATCACTACTAGTTCACTCGGTGCTAAGCTAGAGTCCCTTTTTGAAATGTCTTTATGTCATCCATTATTATCAAAGCTTAGTTTAAGTCATAGGAGACTAACCCCTTGTATATCATCATCATTATCTCATTAGGAATTGCATGAGAATAACCTTACAATACAACTTTTATAGTGATATCAACATCTTATACCATAACCTAGTAATGCACATAAGTGATTCAACATCATCCTTATATCATTACAACCTTAACATAATCTCACAATTCATAAGACAAGACATTTCAATACCAACATCATACCATCCTACTCAATCCAATCACAACACATATACTTCAATTGAATCAACAACATTAGGTATAACTCATCACAATAGAGTTAGGGTTTCCAAGATCAAAAGTCTAACCTCTTTCTCTTCCAAAGCCATCATTATGGTCTTACCATCAACCATCCCCAATTCACCCATCAATGGGTACAACATCATACAATAGTAATTCATCCATTAACCAAGTCAAATGTAGATATACTAAGCAATTCAATTCAAGATCACAACCTAGGGTTAAGGGGAAAAGGTCATCTTCCACAAACTAGGTCAATACATTAAGAAGTAGCATAATTGAATTATAATACATAATAGTCTAATCATAATAACTAAAATAAACCATAAACAATGCAATTTAGAAGATCAAATTCGTATTAGAAAGAAATCCACATGAAATTCATCTTTTTGAAATCAATTTTGGAAGAACCCTTTGGGGAAAGGAATCCCAAAGGTGAAAGGTCACTATACCTTGCTAATTGTTGAAGATTGATGGAGAAAAGTAGTCTTCTTGATTCCCTATAACCCTCTTTGACTTGTTCTTCTATGGAGTTTCTTTGGGAGAGAGAAAGTAGAGAGAATGAGGAGCAATTTAGGTTTTGGAATTGAGAGGTGTTAAGTTAGGTTTTAGACTTAGGGTAGGTTATATAGTTAATTAACTAACCTAAATAACCAACCCCTGATCATTAATTAAACCCCTTACGAACTAACTTAATTAATTGACCCAACTACACATAGTCAGTGAAACAGTGGCCCTTACCTACGAGACCCCGACCTACGCGCCGTAGGTCAGTCGACGGTCACAGTTCATGGCCATCTTGCACACCGTCGTTTGATTCAGAGACTGGCCAAATATTTCCTTTATCAAAAATGTCTAAGTGTCCAATGACGGTGGCCATCGACGCCCAGTCGATTGGACCACGCCCCATCGATGGCCCTCGTCGATGGCTACTGTCTTAGACAACTTTTTGCCACAATGCGAGGGTCCTCGTCAAGAACCCTTGGTTGGTCCTTGGGGAGTCGTACCCAGACGTTTCGACTATAAACCAACTCTAATATGTATTAGACAGCTTACAACCAAATTCCATCGAATTCTGACTCCTAAAAACCTAGTCAAATAGGCCAAGGCACACTAGAACCTCTTGAACTAGTTTCCGGACATCATGGTTGTTTCTTGATGCTTTGATTCTAAAACTTCCTAAATGACTTTTGTAAACTACCCTTAGACACTCATGTTAGTATCTAGATTAGGTCTTGGACTTTCGAAGTGTTACATAATTGTGGGAAGTAATGCTTATCACCTAGTGGATATTAAATATGATATGGAAGTTCCCTCGCTAGAAAGGACGGACTTCTATAAAGTATCTCATAAAATGGAAGCTCCCCCCCCCCCCAGAAAGAGCGGGTTTCTAGTAACAAACTCCTTATCTCATAACTATGTGCTCTCATAGGTATTTAGCTAGTGGATCCATTTAAAAGCTCATACATTTAGTTCTACCTTAGGCAAGTAGGAAACTTTTCTCGGTTGGGGCATGACACCAGATTCCATGTTAAGCTCACATGGTCTATGTTAGTTAAGTCTTATTCCCAATTTAATTAAAAGATGAATAATTAAATGTTGTTGATCAAGGAATTCTACTTAGTATGGGTAGAATTATGGGATCCTACTTATGGATGGCACAAGTAGACTTTGAGGTTAGTCGTAGTGGGTTTATATTATGATGTGATGACTTATATATTGAATATGCTCATGAATTATGCTTTCCCTCTACTTTTCATGATGATTCTCATGTGATGACTTAGGGTCGCTACAGGAAATCTCTAAATGAAGAACATGAGGCATAAAAACATAAATCACATGGAGGTCATTACAATGCTTCATGTATCAAGGGCAATAGAAGATAGTCTTCAACTGATTATTTTGTTGCTTGAATAAGACTGATAGGTATTTTATGATATAAATTTCTACCTTTTAAATATACTATCTATATTATCTACCGATATAGATTATAATTGTGATCTAAAATATGTAGATATGGCATAATATTTTGGCGATTTCATCTCTTTTTGGATTCTCACTTTTTTCATTTAACTCATTCTAATTTTGATGATATAACATATTTATTTAGATAATTTTCTCTCTTTTTAATGCATAGGATTGAATAGTTTATAAGGGGGACGATGTCACGACCTGAAAAATTGAGTTTTAATGGCACCTACTATATATAGCTAGTAAATAAGTCAACTAAAGCTTCAGAATGACATGCATCACAAATACTAGATAAAAACAACCAAAAACATGAGAAATAGGATATAATTTAAATAAACAACAGAAGATAAGAATAGAAATCGACATATATATCCAACTAAATGAGATCCAATCTCAAAACCTGGTCGCCTACTATAAAAGAGTACACGCCCACTAAAATAGACCAAAATATATCAATCTAAATTAGAGTTGAGTCATCTAAAGCAATGTCAAAGTAATTCAAAGGCCTATCGGCTCCAAAATATGAATCTAAGGTAATCACTAGACTACACCCAGTCTAAGGCCTTTAAAAAGCTTCCAATAATCACAAACAAGTACATAAGAATACCACAAGGTAGGGTATGATTACAAAATACAAAGTAAACATATTATCGCTTCCTAAAACCCCAAACAACCAAATATGGCATGATTTCTTACCAATGAACAAGAATCAACTACCCATAAAGACAATATCAATCAATAGATAGATAATATGAAGCATGAAGAAATCAAGACAACTAGATATGCATGCTCTTTATTACCCAAAAGGCTCCTAAACCATAAATCTAATAACCAAACATAAAGCAACCTAAAAACTCATTCCAGCGCGACTTAATTAACATAACTTCAAAGTTCAACTAAAGTCATAACTCATAATCGACGTCATAAGCAGATTCACATGAGCTCTCAAATCATGATTCTGGAGCTTTACGTATCCAAAAGAACTCCGATCACTACTATACTATAAAAATAGAATCACAACGTCAAAATTTTTTAATACCAAACACACAATAATTGGAGACAAATATAGAATCAAGTCACAAAAGAACTGTAAGCCCCACATTGGGAATATCAAAATTAAATCTGTCAAAATCTCCTAAACAACTTACCAAGCTTGTGTCCCAAACTGGGACATAGTTTAAGGCTCGGATGGCAAGTTTTAGCAACATGAAAAAATTTACAACACCAATTAAGAGGCTAAGGGAGTACCTTTGGGATGATAATAACCTCAACATGACGCTCTCCACACTTCCCCAACCACTTTCATACGTATACATGCACTATCTAGACCAAATGCAACAAGAATCAGTCAATTCAAAGATGTATAGCTCAAGAAACTCAACTTGGAACTTTTGAAATAAGAGTTGGATCGCGTTTTGGTCTTAATTAATAGACCAGACAATTACTCATCGCAACAAAAAATCCCCAAGTAGCAATTGTGGCCCCTAGATAAAAGGCCCTACGCAATTACAGAGGTCAAACCCCATGATCACGGTGACCAAAAGTGGTTAACCCCAGATTTACCAATCTTAATCGCAGCCAAGGCCCACATGACTGTGACGGTCAAGTGCGGTGTCTTTCTCGATAACACAGGATTTATCTCCATAGTGATGGAGGATGCCACATGCACTAGATATTGGTGTATCACTTAAAACACCCAAGTTTGAAAATTTCAAACGGAGTGCTTGGAACTTGTTCAAAACCCTATGTACGAAATCAAGATATGCTACACCTATCAAATTTGTCATTCTAGACTGAACGAAGAATTCAAAACTTCTAACATAAGTCGTTTCAATGAAAAGTTGATGTGACATCCAAGCTCCATATTAAGCCAAATTCCACGAGAAGCCGATCCCCACACAAGGTCCTTCTATATTGAACTTAATGTTCCAGAGCTAAAGAAACAGTCATAATTACATTATGAAACCTTCTTTTTGAATATATGATCAAAGTCAACCATTCAAGTTTCACAAGCTCCAAAACACCAATCCAAACGAACAATTATGTGATCGAATTTTTATTCCTAGTAAGTCACAAGTAATGGTTATCGATTAGAAAAACTCTCAATTCATCTTTCATTCTTCAATTTAGTATTAGAGAAATCTAAATAAGATGAGAAAATTATAGTTTTGTGTTCAAGTATGAAGAGTTCACAAAGAGTATAGGTAAAATAGTTCATAGGAAGATAGTAAATAGTACAACTAACCTAACATCATACAAGTAAAAGTAACATGGGGTTTGAGTGTGTTATTTTGAATATTGGTAAGTATTTGGCGTTATTATTTGCTGAATCATGTTTCTCTTATATAGTTCACAATCCAAATCAACTACTATGACATGAAAAGGGTGAATCCTCAACAATTGTGTATGAAGTTAATAATTCTATTCCTATAATTTAGCCCAATTTGACTTAATACTCAAGAACGGCTTCCAATATTAATCCTAATTTATATATAAAAAAAGAAATGTAATTAAATTGTTCCTTATCTATTTTGGGAGACAACACCATATTTGCTTTGTAAAGTTCACTTTCATATAATATAGGGAAAATATACAAGTACCCCCTCAACATATGCCCGAAATCTCAGAGACACACTTATATTATACTAAGGTCCTATTACCCCCCTGAACTTATTTTATAAGTAATTTTCTACCCCTTTTCGGCCTACGTGGCACTATCTTGAAAAAAAAGTCAACCAGCGTTGGGCCCACAAGATAGTGCCACGTAGGACGAAAAGGGGTAGAAAATTATTAATAAAATAAGTTCAGGGGGGTAATAGGACCTTAATATAGTATAAGTGTGTCTCTGAGATTTCAGGCATAGGTTGAGGCGGTACTTGTGCATTATCCCTATAATATAGTTAATACTTGAACCTTCCATGATATACAATTCATATTGCTTCCTTAACAACATAACATTTCCACAACTTCAAAGGAATTAACAAGTCCATTTTAAAAAATATTTGGAGCCCTGCAAATCCAAATTACCTCCTCAAATCGTTTTGTGTGAAATGCAACAAAAACTCCAATAACAAAAAAGAAATACTTTTTGATAAACTCAACGCTTGGATGGGATATTGAACCCTTAACCCGTTTGACTCCCATATATACAGTTCAGATTACTCCCTAATCTCAAAAACCCATGAAAAAAGAACAAATAAGATGAGATTGTTACACTCATGAGAAATGCTTACTTTTTCTTTTGTAAGATAAATTAAAAGTATCATTCTTCTTAGAAAATTAATGATATACAATTTCTCCCTGCAAAAAAATTGAGAATAATTATCGAATAGAGAAAACAGAGAGAAATACAAACATTAATAATTAGATTCAAATCCAAAACAGAGAAATAATATGGTAATTAGCTGAAATTTCCATCAAAATTGTGAAATTTGGTAATTGATGTTGATGAAGTAATGAGAAGAGATATAAAACTAAAATAGAAATCATTAAGAAATTTCATAAAGAAATTAATGTTGTTCATTGAGAAGTGAGAAGATATAACGGTGACATTAATGTCGTTAACAGGTGGAGCAATATTAATAGAAATAAAGAGTTTTAGCCTATTAAATTGTCAAATATCATGATGTGAAACTAGGACTCATAAGCTAGACGCGGAGACACATATATTTTAGCCATATTGGCTTGGGATAGTGAAATGACCCTGACTTTGATGTTTAAAGATAAAAAATAAATATGTCGAAATCAGCCTTTTTTATAATAATAGTAACGTAACAAAAAACTAACATGTCAAAACTAGAATTTTATATAATAGTAATAATAATATGAGACATACTAGATGGCTTAAGCCTGTGCAAGCACGAGCTCAACGATGTGTTTTGGTAACCTAAAAAATTATGTGTTATTAACATTTGCAGAACACTAAAAAATTAGTATCATGTTATATATGAATACCCTCGTGACTACCTATTCTTTTTTCACTTTGGCCTGACTACCTACATTTTTTCCATGTACTAAAAAGGGAAAGCAGGCCACTATTAACTAATATTGTCCTTTACAAGGCTCTAGTTTTATTTTCTTTATCCACAAGATTTGAATAAAGTTGCATTTAGTTCGCTAACCTAATAATAAAATGTGAAAGCCAACACCAAAATATTAAAGTGTTACATGTATGAAGCTCGTTGTATGTTTCACCAATCACAGCAACATAAATAGATAACTATAAATAAAATATAAACCTTTGTAGTCAAATATGTATTGAGAATGCAGCAGGTGAGATAAGAAGTATGTGATCAATGTACGGATCTATAACAAATACCACTTCTTCTTTGTTGTCTGGGCATTTGGAACTGTTAGCAGTTGTGGATGAACTTCAGGCTTTCTATGAGTTTTAATTTCTCTGTCAATTGGCACCACAATAAACTCAAGTTGGCCAGCAAAACAAACCATCCAACCTAATGCAAAGAGTAATCATTACTATGTAGAAGTGCTAAGGTTACTCCAACAACTATATCCAAAAGGCATTTTAGCCCCATGATATCCTAATTCTTGAAGGACCAAAATCGCTTTGCATATTGGTGTTGTTGTAACCATTCATTTGCTAAATGCACTCTTTTTGAGTCCACACTTATAGAACTGACTTGGCCCATTGGACATAAGAAATAGAGCATATCCACGAAACCTGCAAGCATGAGAACAATCAACTAAAGTTCTTTCACTGTGCTTAAAGGACTACAAATTGTCAACTGCCAAAAAAGAGAAGAAAAAAAAAAAGGAAGCCACCACCATACACCTCACTCTGCATTTACATGACCAGTTCCTAATAACGGGAGGGCAGAAATGAAAATAAGAACTTTTATTATCATCTCATTACTCAGCTTCATGAACAATATGTTATTATTCATAATTATTTGTACTAAAAGTCTATCATTGTCTTCTAGTACAATTTCTTAGATATGGAGTAGTTATTTATTTATTGTTATCTCTAAATCAATTTCGAGGACTAAATTGTGTACGTAGTTGTGTTTGTATCCATGAGAAGATGTTATTTGTAGCACATATCAAGCTTATAATTAGTAGTCATATTATACTTTCCTATACCATTAAATGAAGTTGCTTTAATGGCTACGACCTACAATGACACCAATAGAAAAACGAAATAAAATTACAAATTGGAGAAGGTTTCTTACCTTATAAATAATGATGAAATGGTTAGATGATAATTCAATCACAAACTCAAATCATCATTTTGACCACCTCAAAGAATTTTCATTTCCATTTCTGAAACAATGTTGTAGATATAGGACAGTACATATTAATTGAGACAAGTTATAGTCGTTGGTTGGTTCTTCAATAACTAAAACTGAATGTCAACATCAAAATAATAGTAAGTTGAATGCGGAAGCAGGATAAACCTAAAGATTAGATTTTTGTCACACCAATTTGGACTTTTTACCATTCTAAAAAAATATTGTCTACATGTCTTTCTCTTTCATATGAGAAACTCACCTTTTCATGTAAACAAAGTACAATAACATAGCCAATGTAATCCATAAGTGAGTTCTGTGGAGCTTAAAATATAACTACCACATACAGGTAGAAAGGTTGTTTTAGAGAGATCTTTCTGGAAAATTTTCCAGTTCATATAGGGGGACCATCTCAACATCATCATGTGAAGATGTTGTCACCTTTACAACATAAGTAATTATTGGTGATGCCTAGAATAAATCAGTAGGATATGTACGACTTGAACTTAGACTTGGACTTGCACATGAAATGCACGACTTGGACTCCTCCTTGTGTCGGCGGTTCATTTTATTTCGATTGCAATTGATTTGTTTCTTCTTTTTAATGGTTCTTTGAATGCTTACATATGTTTTGGATTCTTCTCATATATAAATAAAAGTACATGAAGTTATCAACCCACAATTGAAGTTATGAAAATCGACAAAAATAACATATGGAAATGAAAGCTTCAGAAAATAAAATTTAAAAAGAAATTGTAACAGGATTATAGAGAGACAACGAAGAATTACCTCAAAATTGAAGCAGTTTTAGGAGAAGATTGAAGATGAAAAGGTTGTACTTGGAGAAGCTCGAAGATGAAAGGCTACGGAGACAATATATATATGAACAATCAAAAGCAAAGATTGATTATCCAAAATTTACAATTAAATTTTGGAATGAAGAACAAAAAAAACCCTCAAATAGGGAAGGGAAAATTGAAGACGAGTAGATAATAGCAATTGAGAAATACCTGGAAATTGCAAGAGTACTTTGAGAAGAACAAAGATGAAGCATGAAGTTCTATTGCCAAGGCAAAGGATGAACAAAGATCAAAAGAAGTGCATGAAAGCCACCTATAAGGCTGTAACAATTGAACATCAAAGAAAATAGAGGGAAAAAGGTAAACCTAATAAATCAAATTAAGAAATTGAAGATCAAACAGATAGATGACGAAGATAATAACCTTGAAACTGTATTTTGGATAAGAATGAGAATGAAGAGTCGTGGAAGAAAAATAGTTCATCTCCTGCTTCAATTGATGAGAGTTGGTGGATGCCACGTAGCAATGACTAGACAATCACGTGGAAGATGATGAGTTAGGGGAGCGAATTGAAATGCTAAAAATACCTTCAACCAATGAAAAAAACACCTCAAGCAGACATGTTGATACCTTCAACTTTTACTCACACTTCTAATATAGTAGAATTTTGAATTTTGCTTAAGAATGCATAGATTTTATTTGCTTATTATTACATTTGTTGAGCTATGTTTTCTTTTCCTAAATGGTGATGACTTTTTGAAAATATATTTGATAATATTATAAGAATAATAAAAAATTTGACCAAATATTAAAGTTTAATTTATAATTATAAGAATTCGAATAATAATTTAGCCATATTTTAATTTTATTTTAAAAGCAGAACAAGAGCAAATTCACTAGTATGACATAATTGCTAAATCAATTAGCTTTAATTGATTGTAGAATTATTTTATTAAAAGAAGTTTAAAAATGATATATTTAGGATGATTAAACTGCAGGGACGTGCATCGATCAGTTTGGTTCAATCTTATGTATTATCGGTTTTCAATTTTTAAATACACTAAATCAATAACCAAACAATCAAGATATTCTTTTATCGATTTTTGGTTTTTGATCGTTTAGTCTTTGATTTAACTAATAAAATGTTTATAAAATAAATAGATGACTTTTCTAATAATTTAACGCGATAAGAAAATAATATTATTTTTTAAATATTCATAAAATAGAAACAATGATAACTTACCTGAAAAGAACTATACAAGTGTAACACAAAGAGAAATTAAGAGAAATATAATTATTACTTTAGATTTTGACGTGTTGTATAATATGAAATGTGAATTGAAGGCTAAAAGATAAAAATAATAATTAGTAAAATATTGACATTAATATTTAATATTTATGTATAAAGTAGAAATAGTATACTTCCATCTTGATGGATTATCGTTTACCAACTAATTTAATACTATTAAAAACAAAACTAAAGCGATAATCCAATTAAAACAATTAATAAATATTGTATTCTTTCAAATTAAACAAATAAAAAATATATAAATCAGATAAATAACAATTAAAATATTAATATTTTAAATAAATATTAAAAAAGGAATAAAATAACACTTTTTTTTCAATTCTATTTATAATAGGTTTAATTTTTTCAATTCGATTTATGATAGGTTTAATTTTTACGATAAATATGTGTGACTGCAATGTGGTGTGACAAGCCCTAAAAGTAGGAGGTGAACCCATACGTTAAACCAAAGGAAAGAGCACAACATTTTCATATGAAATTGAATTTGTTTGTTTGTTTGTTGTTTTACATGAATCTCCGGCAATGAATAGGGCGGCGTTAATCAGCTCTCAGGTTAACCCTATTCACATAAGGGCCTCTCTTTTTCATTCTTCCCCAATCTTGGAACGCAGAAGACGCACACATTGGGATTCTGTAAGTCTCTCTCTCTCTTCTACGTGCAACACAAGCCAATTTTCATTTCAATTCTATATTTTCATCAAGTTTGCTCCTTTTTCTTGTTGTGCAGGGAAAGAGTGCCAATAAAGGCTCATCAAGGGTAAATACGCTATGTTACTTCAATTAGAATTTTTATTTGCTCTAAAATTTACGTTTTCCTTCAGATTATGACTAGTGGAATTAAATTTAATCTTGCAAAATAGCTATCTCCCTTTGGTTTGGTTAGGTTAGGTTAATAACCTTACCTTGTTGTTTTAAGTTTTATTTATTCTTGACATGGAATCCCCAGAGTTTAACATGATAAACTAGCAAAAGCTTGTGCATTTTTAAACAAATTGGTAAAAACTTAGAAGTTTCCTGTAAATGAAATATTAAACAGAAAAAATAAATCCAGAATGCTTACTTTCCGTCTTAACTTGTCATGCATCACACAAATTCTTGAGTATTTTAACATTCCGCGGTTGGCATGGCTGGTTACTTGAGCATTTTATGTATCTGAATTTTGGAGCCGTAGCTCATTCATGTTTAACCTAGGAACGGTTGAACTACTAGTAATTTACAATAAATACTTGATTTGTCTTTTCTTCTCATTGCACAACAACAACATACTCCGTGTAATCTTGCAAGTGCGGTTTGGGGAGGGTAGTGTGTACACAACCTTACGCCTACCTTGCGAGTATAGAGAGGTTGTTTCCCATATAGCTTCAACTCAACTAACGCATATCAAAAACCAAGAGTTGAGCAAATACAATACTAAAGAAGTCATATTGAAAAACAATGGAGAAGAGAACAATAACAACAACAAATAATAAGATAACTGGCACAAAGGAAACAAGTAATACTAAAATCAAAGAATAAGTAAATAGGAGAGTAATAATAACAATACTGATAAGGAGTCTAGACAATGCTTGACTACCTACTAGCTTTCTAGCTTTCTGCCTGTGAGGAATTTTGGAGAAGAATATTACGGAATTATATTATGTTTATCTACATTATTACACAAAGACCTTATTTTGTAAACACTACAATACAATTCATATTTCTATTATAAGTAGGATTGTGTATACCTATTCCTATTCTAACACTACCTCAATACACGACCTCCAAATCTTTCTATTCAGGGTCATGCCTCGATGAGCTGCAAGTTTGTTTTGCCTTGTCTAATCATATCTCCCCAAAATTTCTTCAACTACCTCTACCTCTCTTCATACCCACCAAACTCAACCTTTCACACCTTCTGTTGGGGCATCTATGCATCATTTCACATGTCCAAACTATCTCAGTCTCGCTTCCCTCATCTTGTTGCCACGGAGGCAACTCCTACCTTACGTTGGATTAGTGTTGTCAAAAGCACTGAAGCGCTCACTATAAGTGAGAAGAAAGGCGAAGCGACAAATCATTTTGTCCCAATGTCAAAATGCAAGTAAAGGTCTTCTTAGCAGTGTTCTGTCTACATGATGTTTTGCTACTAAGTAGCTTTCGCAATCATCCTAGTACACCAAGCCTAAAAATTAGCTACATGACATAAAACTTTCTTTTGTACTAGACTAAAGAGGATGGCAATAATACTCTTCCCTGCTGCTTCTGTTGACTCTTGGCTTTAGGAAACATAGTGTTCAGGGTGGGGTTTACCCAAGTCTAATAAATTAGTTTCAGGGTGGGGTTTACCAAAGTCAAATAAATCTGTAGGCTGTTGTCTTAATGGGAATATAGGCTTTTAGTTGATTGGAACTCATAGATTGAAAACGATAGTGTGTTTCTGAATGTAAGACACAGATCTGTTCATGTTACTCACTGTCAAAAAATTTATGCTCATCTTGTGATAAAACTGTTGCATGGGCTCATTCTGTGGGAATCGCGGATTTTCAGCATTTATGATGCAGTTTTTCTGGGTGTGTAGAAGCCAGAAAGATTTTTTTGGTTTTGAATGATGTTTGCTTATTTTTTGTTAGGGATGTTCATGGTTGGATTTGAGTTAGTTTTTGGTTAAAACCAAAAATCAAAGCATTTTAGTCGGTTTTTTAATTATTAAAACCATAAACCAAGTATAATTCATATTCATTTGTTTGGTTAGGGGGTCTAAGAAACACAATGATATTTCACTCTTTCATTTTTCTCCTACAATTAATAAAGAATTTTTCATCCCTTTCCACCTATAATCTGTTATTAACGTTTTATTGTGGTAGCGATAATTTTCTTGGATTATGGAGAAAATATCTTTAGATCTATTAGCTTTAATCAAGTGAATAAAGTTGATAAGAAATATTAGAGATATAGAGGCAAATCTCATTGTTGTTTCTTTTAATAAATGAGTTTGGATTCACGACTTTGTTAAGGAATCAGCTTAAGGTGTAAAGTTCATTAGCCTATTAGATATAAATAATTTTTTCTTGAAAATTATGCAAAGTATTTAAAGTTATTTATAAAAATCAATATACTGTACTCCCTTTGTTTCAATTTGCTTGTAACAAGATTTTTAAATTTTGTAGTCTCAAACTAAAGATATTTAGAATGTACCAGAATTTCAATCTTTCATTTCTTAAACATGTCACGTGGAAAATTGAAATTAAGGGGATGCCTTTGGGAGCCAAATGCAAATCCACAGGCATCTCGAATGGGGTGATTGAAAAATGTGAAAAAAGGTTGGTGAATCGGAAGAGCCATTATCTTTCTTTAGGTAGAAAATTAACACTCATCAATAGTGTTTTGGACTCTTATGTCTACCTATATGATGTCTCTTTTCCCTATTCTTGATGGTGTCGTTGATAGAGTAGATGCTTTGAGAAGAAATTTAATGTGGGAAGGAAATAGTGAATCCAGGAAATTCCACTTGCCAAGAGAAATACTCTTATTAAGAGTAGACATGCAGGGTATGGGGGTAAGGAATTTAAAAATCTAGAACCAATGTCTTGTGATGAAGTGGCTGTGGAGATTTGCCACCACTAAGCAAGCACTGTGGGAAGAAGTATTACTGGCCAATTGTGAAATGGAGGATCACTGGATAACTAAAATGGTCACTAGCACTTATGGATCAAGCCTTTGGAGAGCCATCAGAAACCTTTTGGCCAAAGTTCAGAGGAAATTGTAGTATTAAATTGGGTAATAGTCGGAAAACCTCTTTTGGGAAGATATATGGCTACAATAAGGATCTTTAAAAGCTTTGTTCCTGAATATTTTCACTCTAAGCCAGCAGCAGAGGGCGACTGTGGCAGAGATATGGTCAAACCAAGGGTGGAATTTGAGTTTTAGGAGATCCACATGTTGGTGGAGTTTTATGTCTTGTGGTAGTTCAAAGGAACTACTGACGCACATAATAGTTTGGGATGGCAGGATCACTATCAAGATGAACTGCATAGTTTTGTATTTTTTTGTGGGTGTAAATAGGAGTGCATAGAATATTTAGAATCAGTTACAGATGTTTTAGATTCCTTGTAAATTTTGCTTTAGGGCTGAAGATCTTCCTTCTACTCGTGTTATGGCAGGTTCTGATTTTTTGGAATAGAAAATAGCAACCTTCTTTTAAAAAAAATTGAAATTAAAGAGGTGTCATAAAATGAAAGGGACATCCTTTATGAAACGGACTAAAAAGGAAAGTAAGGCAAACAAATTAAAATGAAGGGAGTACATATATAATTATAAAAATTGTGTATATAATTTATTGGTTGGTCTGATTTTTTCTTTGCTTTGTTTTTTAATAAAAACCAAACTAAATATCATCGATTTGTTGAAACATAAATTTAAACAAAGCCAAAACTAAATAAGAATGAGTTTATTTAATCATTTTGGTTTGATTTTCGTTTTGGATCGGCTTACGGTTTTTAACCGAACCGTGAACACCCCTAGTTTTAATCTATAGATTTTATGAGGTCAGACTGAATCTTCCCATAATTGCAGTGTGGTTAAATTTATATATTGCTATATAAGAGTGTTAGCAAAAGTTATTGGTTCTGATACAATAAAAATAGTCCTGGGTCCCAAACTAGTTTGCTGTGTTGCACGAATTTTCGATATCCATTCCGTTTCATCTGGATCATTTTCATCCCAATACTCAATAATTTGTCTTCTAAAACAAGTTTTTTACAATTTCTTTTTCAATTTTTTTGTCTTCTAAGACAAGTACAAGTAGTGCTTCTGATAAGCATATAAAATCCTACTCGGCCAGCATTCTATTTTAGTTACAGGTATATGCTTCATTTTATGATGTTTTAGGTAAATTTTTATATTGATTGCCATCTATTGTTGCAGAAATCATTCTTCTCCAGAAGATATAGGAAGCTTAACTCAAGGCAGGCACTGTTTGAGAGTGTGAATGGATTTGCTGAACAGTTTTTCCAGGTCATTCATGAGCCAAAATAGATTATTTATTGCTGAATTCGCGGTCCTTTAAAATGCTTCTATTGATATAAATAACATTTTTTTTCTGTCTCAAAAAAAAATGTTATTTTTTTCTTTCTAATTTTTCTAATTTATAGAATGGTCAGTGGAACTTTCTATATGCTAAAATATTTTCTTGCGTGTGCTTTGTGAGTGTCTATGGAAGGTGTATTTGGAGGGGAAAAAGGAAAGCTTAAGCCAGATGTAGAAGAGATACGGAGTTCGACAGTTTCATATGGTCCTCCACAATGAAGCTGTTATAAGTTTGACAATGGATTGGGCTGGACTTATGGGAATTTGGCTCTTAGCATAGGCCAGATCATGTTAACCCTTGGGTTACTTTTCAAATGATCTGTATGAAATGCTTCTCTCTTTTTGTTCCTGCCTGCTGAGGACCAATGTTTCAAAACAGAAAACATTATCATCTCATCCTCTTGACTTATTTTGCATGACTAGATGTTTGGTAGAGGCATTGAGGCTTGTTTAGTAGTTGTGAAGACTGTTGTGCTGCACCATGGGTAATGGGTATATCATTAATGAACAAAGCCGAGGTCTTTTATTTGAACATGTAAAGTGCAAGACGACTAACGAGGGTCCATTCTGTGATTTGCTTGATATGGAATTGAAAAATGTTATTGTTGCCTTATTTCCATTCGTCGTTATTGCTAAACATTATTGCTAACATGTGAAGTGCAAGACGACTTTTGAGGGTCAATTCTGCGATTTGCTTGATATGGGAATTGAAAAATGTTATTGTTGACTTATTTCCATTCATTATTATTGACATTGAATAAATTTTAGTACTTTTGCAATGGAGGTTCCTCTTTTCCAGTTACACTTTCTTCTCGTGTTACTAACAACATTTTTTTGTTTTTGAGAATGATAACTTTTTTTCCTATTTATCCACAGATATACTACATCAAAGTAGCCCCCCTCTAAAAGTATTACAAACTAGACTGACTCCATCTGTGCTTTTTGTCACATATAGTCTATAACATCATAAAGTTCTTCTCCCTGTACTAAAACTTTATGTTTACACCAAAAATAATAAAGAGCTATACAATTCATCTTGAAATTCTGCAAATTGTTCTTCTTGCCCTCAAAACATCTTTGATTCTTTTCTTTCCACACTGTCCACCATATACAAGCTGGGACAATCCTTATCTCTCCTCCTTAATTGTAGTATTGCCTATATTGATCCAACAATTTAGGAGTTGTGCTATGTTTCTTGGTTTCACCCAAGTGATCTTCCTAAGGCTGCTGAATATTCTCCATAATGTCTGTCCATTTGCAATGGAAAAAGAGATGGTTGACTGTCTCTGCCTGTTCCTCACACAAATAGCATCTTGAGCATAGTTGGAACTTCCTCTTCTTTATATTTTCTTGTGTCAGCACTGCTTCCTTTGCTAGTAACCATGTGAAACAGTTTACCTTGAATGGGATTTAGGTTTCCATATCATCTGCCATGGCCAGAGCTCCATCCTGTCATTTGAATTTGAATGATTGAGATCTTTGTAAGCTGACTTGACACTGAAAACCCCCTTTGCTGCCGATCTTCCACACAACCTTGTCTTTTTCCTAGTCAGATTACTAAATTGTGCCATTGTATCATGGAAGGCCACTATGTTCCCCATCTCCCAATCATTTAGATTCCTCCTAAGACGTAAGTTCCACCCCTGTCATGTCCACATGTCAGCCACAGTTGCATTTTGTTGAAAGCTTATAAGTCTGGGAATAATTGTTTCAGGGTTCTTTGGGCTACACCTTCATTCCATTACTAACAACATATTCCCTTTCCTAGAAAGAGAGTTTTGAGTTTAAAAGCTTGGAAATTTTTTGGCCTTATCAAGTAGCTGCTTACATTGCATTCAGTTTTCGAAGCCTGAAATCACTAGACTATGACTTTGTAAGGGATGTTTTACTAAAGAATTATGTTGACACAATTTCTTAATTTAAAGGCAAAAGGGTCAAAATGCCACTCTACTTTCATCTATTAGCTAAGTTTGTCCCTAGTTACACTTTCTTCTGATAGGGGAGACAGTAGATTTAGTAGATTTTTTAGGGAACTTGTAAAGAATACCCATCTGATGTGGGATGGAAGTTTCCAATTCATCATATTTTGGATGATGAATTTTTTGGTGTGAATATAAAGTTACCCTTTTTTCAAAAAAGTGTCCCTAGTTATACTATTGGGCCAAATATGTCCCTGCCAATACCAAAGTATGCAAAAATGCCCCTATTTTGGATGGAATCCCCAAATCAAACAAACATACCCGAATTCCCCTAATTAACCCACTACCCTCTTTAACCCGACCCAACCCACTAAACTAGATAACCCATATCGAATCAAGAAAATATACCCGGTGTTCCTCACATTCATTCCCCTCTGAAAGAACTAAAATAAATTGTATATATAATGCTGCAGTCTAAATCAGTTTATGGTCGAAACCTTAATTGTTTATAGTCACACTTTTTGCTTCTATGTAGAGCATTCGGGATGTAGCAAAAAGCTGGAAGATATAAATGTTGCATCCCTTAATACGGAAGTTCAATTTTGATACTTCTTACTGCTCAAGTCTTTCTTCTCCTGGAAATCTATCCTCCCTCTCATTGATAAAAATCCTTCTGTGCTACATTAGGGGTTTGTGATGGAGGTCTTGGCAATCCACAAGAACAAAGATTACTAATTCCACCTTGGGTATTGTGGGATACCGAAATTTCATTGCCTGAACTTCCTATATTGATGTGCTTTTAGCCTGAATTATGCAGTGCAGCCAGTCTTCATTACATTCCTGTATGTGGAACTCATAATCAACGAAATCCACTATAACCTTACCCTCAGTTGTTTTCCAAAAAAAAGAACAATGGTGTTTGAGATGTGATTCTTCAGCTTCTTTGAGGTCCATCACTAGCTTATGGGCTCCTGTGTGTTATTACATCTTCACTCCCTTTTCAGTTTTATCGGAAGAAAATTTTTAGAGATTAATATAATTGGGGTATAATTTGATATAGGTTATTTAGTGTAGTGGTCGAGTCGGATTAAAAAAGAGGAGTGGATTATTTGGGGGAAATTGGGTATTTTTGTTTGATTTTGGGGATTCCATCCAAAATAGGGGTATTTTTGTTTGATTTTGGGGACTCCATCCAAATAGGGGCATTTTTGTATGTTTTGGTAACAACGGGCATATTTGGCCTATAGTATAACTAGGGACAAATTTAGCTGATAGACAGAAGTAGAGGCCATATTTTTAACCCCTTTCCCTAATTTCAATTCTGGACTTTGTAGCCTACAGAGTAGTCCAATCCTATATAATTCTTATTTTTAAAGAAACTATTCCATTATAACATTGTTTTTCAGCATTTCAGAGCTGGCAGCATGACTGTGATGAATATGACCCATCTTCAAGCCGGGACAGTTCATGGTTTAGACGAGATTTCAGGGCCAGTGGACACAAAGGGGGAAGATCAAAGAACAAGGGACAACATCAACACAGTAAGTGCACCTTTTGTAATGTAATGCAGTATATAGTTTCTAGAGAACTTCACCTTTGTTGGAGTTTTATCTTATAAAATACAACCAATTTTAGCTCCAAAGTGTCATGTAACGAGCATAATTTTCTTTCTTTGCGTATGTCGTTTGACAAACCAGGCCATTTAGCCATTAGCCTGTGCCTTTTGAGTATTGAGCAATAGCTGATTTTCATCAACTCATTTTCAGGAGTGTTCCAATTCTTGGAGGAGGAGGATATCGAGATAGAGACCTTTTTCAGTTCTACATTTGGTGGGAACAGATACTACCACTGGTCATTTATCAATGAAGAACCACAATGGAGGAACTCATCAAACTGCTCTAACAGCCGTCAGTGGAATTGGCGGCATCAGTACTCCGACTATGATGAGTCAACAGACTCTGAGAATTCAGAGTCAGATTTGAGTTCAGAGCGTCTGACTCTTGGATTGAATGCATTTGGCCCTTTGAATCTGGAAGATATTAAGAATGCGTGGGTGTTTAATGAATTGCCAGCTAGAAAAAATTACTTTGTGATGTGCTTTTATATTCTTATTGACAGAAGTAATGTCTATATCACTGATTGCACATGCTTTACATTTGCAGATATCGTGTGTGTGCACTGAAATGGCATCCTGATCGCCACCAAGGCTCATCTAAGGTATATCTATTTCATTACTGTTACAGTTTTCACTTTTCCCTTTTCCACCTGCATCCATTATACTCCACTCGGCTTTTCTTAAGGCGCATACAGCACGTGTTTTTCCTTTTTCATACACAAAATATGTTCAATCCTATGCTTAGCTCCATGAGTTCACACCTATGATCTATATGTTCCTTTAGCATTGAGGAACTGGCTTGGAAGAATCTGTCTTGTGTGTCTTGGTCTGTTATCATGCTTCATTCATTAGGTCTTAGGATTAGCTGTTTTCATCTGACTGATTAGCTGAGCTCCTAGTGCTGGTTAATATATTTTCCCTTGGATTATACTGACACTTGCATATACTATCAAGTCCATGCATTAGATGTCAATTCACACATATACTAAACAGATGAGAGAAAAGAAAAGGAATCAAACATTCTATTCCAAGTCAGTATTCCATACCTGTTAACTTCTGCTCAGAGCTTATTATTGCCTCACTTTTCTCATGAAATTCAGATTATTTATAGTATCCAAGCTTATCTTTGTTTGTTTCTCTGTAATCCAGCTTACATCAGATAACAAGGTTTGATTAATTGCCAGGTTGTTGCTGAAGAGAAGTTCAAGGCCTGCAGTGCAGCATATCAATGTTTGTGTGATAAACTGGGAGTAAGTCAGTAATGGAGCAGATCACAGTGACACATCCTAGATTACTGGATGATGATTTTACTCAGTTACTGAGTCTCCAAGAGGACTTGAGATACACTAACCTATCAATAAAAGAGGCCTTTTAGATTTTATTTGAGATGGTACTTGCACAAATAGGAAGCTATGTCAAATTAGATTATTTGGAAGCATTCACAGTTTTTGTAGGAGAGTTTTTTTGTTACCCTAATATATTGTGCTTGGCTTTGTCCCTTATATGGGATAGTTTTAGAGACCATTCTCTTGGGTTAAATTGTTAACACTGACTTCCTTTATGATTTATACTAAGCACATTTATCTTTTTTATTTTGATTTTTTTTGCAACCATTCTTAACTTATTTACTGTAATTTGACTATTTTACCCTTTCTAATATTCAACTTGTAAAATTAATTAATTTTATCAAATTATCTTATTTAATATTTTTCAAAATTAAGAGAATGACAAAAAGCAATGATAAGGCTCGAGACAATGAGAAATTTTATTTAGTGAGTTGCATAACCAAGATTACTTGTATGAGTTTAGTTTATTATTTGACAAGTGGATTTATGGGTCTCACAAATTGTTTTTAAAACAGAAAAGAATGGTGATAACAAAATCTACATTTTTCCTACGATAAATTATATCAGTGAATTCCTGTTAAAAAATAATTATTTATGTTAAATATACTTTTTAATTATTACCATTTATACATCTTTAATTTTTCCTTTTCTCTGTCTCGCTCTTTCTCCCTTCCTTTCTTTTCTTTCTCCTTAATTGTCTCGCTCTTTCTTTCTCCTTTTTTTTCGTTTATTCTTTTTTTCTATTGTCCTTTCTTTCTTCCTTTCTTTTTTTGTTGCTTTTCTCCCTCTCTTACTATTGCTCTGTTTCTCTTTGTTTTCGAAGAATAGTCAATGATTCTATACTGTATTAAATTTGTATCAATAGTTAATTAGACAAGTCATATAATCGTAACAAATGAAGAGGTATAGAAAACTGCAAAATGAACTAAATTTAAATAAAAATGTTTACAAATATATTAAAGTATGAATTATTAAAGAGAAGTAAATGAAGATGCATGAATTAAACTTGAATTAAAAATGTATACAAACATATTAAGTTGAATTATTAAAAGAGAATTAATATGAATGTAGAATGTAGAAAACAAAAGAGCATTCTTTGATCTGAATGTAAACTGAATAAAACTTATATAAAAAATGAATTAAACAAGTAACTCAATCGAACAAATAAATCACTTAATTACAAAATAAAATTAAACTTGTATTTAAAAGTGTATTACACAAATATTAAAGCTGAGACAAATGAGAGAATTAAGCATGAATAAAAAATGTAACAAATCAAATATCATACAGTGATTTATAGAGCGAATTAAACTTGTATCAATAATTAATTAAACAAGTATCCAATAATAACAATAAATAAATAAATAAAAATTACAAAATGAATTAAATTTGCATTAAAATTGTATTACATTGTATTAAATTTGAACAAGAAGAGAGAATTAAGAATGAATGGAAAATGTAACTAATGATTTACAAGACAACGATATACAATGAATTAAACTTGTATCAATAATGGATTAAAAAAGCCTCCAATAGTAACAAATAAATAAAAAAACTACGAAATGAATTAAATTTACATTAAAATTGTAATTACATAACATTAAAATTGAATTAGAAGAGAGAATTAAGAATAAATGAAAAATGTAACTAATGAAAGACATGACAATGTCCTATAAACTGATAAGTTATATCAATGATAAATTAAACAAGCTAAGTATCCAATAATAACAAATAAATCAAAAAACTTCAAAATAAATTAAATTTGCATTAAAACCGTATTATATAATTCAACTTTAACACAATTTTAATACTATATTTAATTCATTTCAATATAATATTTCACCTAAAATCAATTATCGACCTAACCGAACCCTCTTGAAATTGATATATAAACTTCAAACAACATTTTCAATTATTTGTAGGAACTACATATTCAAACTTATCACAAATTCGTAAAATTCAAATAATGAATTCAAAATCTGAAGCTTTATAATAACCATTAATGGTGAACTCTTACTTCTGTAATTTTAAAAATTTAAAATTTCTGCTTAAAAGCGTAATTTTATACAAATTTTTGTTCTTTTTTATCCTCTTTTCATCTTATTTTTGGATAAAAATAATGACATAAGCAAAAACTGATTGGAGGAATATAATTTATTTAGATGAAAAGTTCAAAGAAGAACAAGAATTTTTTTTTAAAAAAAGAGAGAAGATAAACAATGTCAGATAAGAGACAAAAAAAATAGAAGGGAAAAGAAACAGAAAGATATGAAAGAGCAGAAGAGTAAAAAAGAAAGAAAGAGTCGCAGAAGCAGAGGAATTAAAAGAAGAGGCAAAGATCGTATAAATTTCTTAATTTCCAAAAAAAATTATATTTAATTAGAAAAATTATGTAGCAATAAATAGTAAATATTTTTATAATATAAAATAATAAACATAGAAATGTTTGTTATTCAACTCAATAAAATTTCTCGATAAAGAACCACTAATATACGAAGCTAACATATATTTCTTCTAATACACTCTAGAATATGACCCCTTAAAATATACTATTACTGACATGCAATGAATACCCATTGTTACATTATTCCTCAGAGTACACACAACTTGTCATTTGAGTGAGTAGATAATAAAAAAGGTTTCGACTATTACAAGAGAATCCAATTTAAAGAGGGTACTAATATTACAAAAGAGAAATCAATTTAACAGACATGATTGAAGAGAGATTAGACAAATTATATATTCTTAAACCTTCAAACACATCAAATGTAACCTTTTTTTCCCCAGAATTTGTTCTTAAACCTTGAGTTCCTGTAATCACAGAGAAATTTTAAGTATCAAAGCTTTAAAACAACTAAAAGAGTGAGACAAGAAAATGAAACAAATCTTTTGGAACTACACAATTGACATTAACTGTCTCATATCTTGGTGAAAATGAAGAAAAGTACTCTGTATTGTCGTAAAGTATCTTACAAACCACATTACTTTCAGAAAGGAAAAGATTAATGACATGAAAACATTAAGGCGAGCTTCCATGTAAAATGATTCTGGATAGTTGAACACAATAATAAAAACTTCCACCCATTACAATTTTACTTAAGGGAAGAATTACCGAGACGGGACAAGAAGAGGAGGTGTTATTTTGAAGAAATTCATTAATAAAGATGTTGTGGGATATGAAATATAGTGACTCGGGATATATTAGAGAACATTAGTTAATACACAGGATCAGTGAGAATACACAAATGGAGTCATCTTTAATCTCAAATCATCTCGAGACACCTCCAAAATTGATATTCAACTTCCTTTCCAACAAAACTCAATCGAGACAAAATAACAAACAAGAAATCACAAAAATTCGAACCAAGCTTTAATGATGTTCAGAAAGCTCTTTCAATGCAGCTCTATAGTTATTACTAAAGAAAAACATCAAAACGAGGGGTGGCATATACACATCGCAGTAAAAAACTTCAGCGCTTCCAAGAACAATGGAAAGGAGGGAATAGTCTGTATCTTTCGTTGGGGATTTCCGGGAAAAAATCGTCGCATATTCCTCCCGGATTGGTACGCTTTCTTTTCTAAAAACCCTTCTCTCATAGGTCGTTACATTTCAGGCCATTTACGATCGTTTAAAGGGCCTTAGATTATAAAGTCTAAAGACGTGGGGTTCCTTATCGTTCTTGGTGACATACCCAATGAGGTAAGCAATAGGACCAAGACTGCCCATTGATTTATTTAGCCCACACCTGCGTTCGAACTCCTTCTTAAACAACATCGAATTAAACCACTATCTTTCCATAGAGTTTTCTTGCCCCCTATTTGCATGAAAATACAATAGATGAATAGTCATTCGCTATAAAATTCTTTATTTGAATATCTTATTTCCTATCAGACTAAGCATAGAAATCCAATCACTAGGATTATTAACTAATACGGATTGTGAGTATTCAAAAAAAGTTCTGAATCTGGGGGAACATGTACTGATGTAGAACCACGAAAAATGAAATATTATTTAACCCGACAATGAAATCAATGAAGAACTTGAAAGTTAAAGGGAAATTGGCAAATATAACACGAAATGAAAAAACTAATCAACATTTCTCAGTCGAAAAAGGAAGTAGAGAGATTTGGAAGAAAAATATTGAAAGATTATGGTTGAAAACAGTAAGGAGTTCTCTCTCAGAAATGGAAACACTGTACAAATCTGATTCAGAAGCCATGGAATGTGAATGTAAAATCTTAATTACAAAAAATAGTATGTTGGGTAAAAATAATTGAGACAGTTAATGAGTCTTCTTCTCAAAATTAAAATCAACATGTTCAGTTTCTTTTTCCCCAATTATCTAAACTTGAAAAAGAAGCAGCTAGAACCCTTGGATTTTTTCGGTTATGAGATACTTCCCTCCATCCCAATTTTATGTGACACCATTTGACCAGACACAAAGCTTAAGAAAGAAACAAAGACTTTTGAAATTTGTGGTCTAAAACAAACCTTAGATAAATTATTTCATTAAGGATAAAAGGGGAATTTTAAAGTTAAATTGTTTCTAATAAATGAAAAATGTGATTCTTTTTGGGACAAACTAAAAGAGAAAGTGTACCACGTAAATTGAGACGGAGTCGGAACAAATTTTGTAGCCTGAAATGTGGGTATGGTTTTTTTATGCTATAACAGTACCAAATTTCCTTTTATGTCTTTCTTGGGCAGATTATGAATTTTATAATCCATCACAGCACTAGTGATTTAGGTGGTGACACTTATTGTTCTAACTGACATTGTGAATCAACCAGTTCATAAACCTCCATCATATCATCATTTAACAATGGCAGAAGAAGGAAAGGGAACTTAATTTTTTGGACTTAGCTCAACGAAACTACTTCATCAAATACACTCTCATATACTGATACACATGGTGGAATTTTTGCTCCTTTAGGAGATGAAGAGTGTCAATTTTGAGCTTCTCTCTTCTCGTAATTGGTAAGAGCCATGTCATTCTATACTATCACTCTCAGTAGCATTTCTTGTTTAAATATCTATTAAACATGCTACCAACTTCACCACTTACTATTCTCAGCATAAAATGAACTAGATTAGTATTTATACCAGATATATCTATAAATTTAACCAATCGTTTACTCTCAACTACTCCCATTTTGTAATGCATTTTAATTAGGTATTTAGTTTAAGAAAGAAAGATGGACTTATCAAATTTGTTCTCTAACAAAATTCATAGATATCTGTGTTGCTAAAAATCATTTCAATGGGTAAAATGGAAAATTTGAAGTTGAAATCATTTCTAAATATCTTTTTTAGAAAAACACTAAAAAGGAAAGTGAATCGCATAAATTGGTACTTAGTAATTCGTTCCATTAATAGAACATTCAACCAAAAAAATCCCGTTACTTTCTAGAAGCAGGCAACAATAAGGGGTGCACCATCTCTCTCCTCTCACTTATGTTTAAGTTTTTTTTTTTTTTTTTTTTTGAGAATGATAACTTTACTTATGATTAAGTTTATCTATTTATTTTTTCATATTTTTGTCTAGTTTCCTCTATTGTTCAACCTTTCATGCACCTATCACTGGTCAAGCAGCAAGCACTTCCCAGGATCTTAACTTGCATGAATTTCCTACATGAGCTTTCAAGTGCCTTGAGAAACATCACCAGGTAACATGGATGAAATGAAGGTCCTTGCAGGATGAAGGAAGGAGAAGAATATCAAACAACAACAGGGGGTTCAAGGAAACCAATAATCAGGAAGCAAAATCCAATGAAGTGCTGTTTGACAATATCAAGAAACAGAAATACACTTATATGGCAACTTTTAGCTGAAATACACACCCTTTTGACCATTACTTTGTACCTTGCTATTATGAGTGGATTTGAGTGGCAAAGCTGAGCATATGGCACTCAAGGTTTCTGATATTCAACTGCAGTAACAGAAAAGATAAGCTCATATGATTCTTATTCATAGGAGTAAAATGAAAATAAAAAGGAAATCAAGCTTAGCATTATTGTACAAAGGAATGTCATAAGAAAAGATCTTCTGACCACATCTAACATGATCAAAAAAAAAAAGGAAAAATAACTCTTACTCTTTCTGTTTCAAATAAGATGTCTTCCTTTTGTCTGTTTCAAAAACAAAATAAATCTATATTTCATAAGTTCTAAATTTCAACTTTGTTTTTTACCTTCAATAATACTTCCATATAGGAAATGGTAGATTCATGAAGAAGAAAAGCTTCTTTGTATTTCTTGATATTTTTTACATCTCATAAAAATGGATTCCTATACAAAGTCCTAAGATTAAATAAGAAAGGTAACATTCCACAATCAATAACATCTAATTACAATATGAATCTACTACTATAATTAAGTTGGGGAATCACTAATCAACCAATCAACATCATGGTACATTTTTTACCGTAACATTTAAAGGGTAGTTTTGGTGTGTTATACACACCTTTAGTTTAAGACTACAAGATTCAAAAGTATTCTTTACAATCTTAAATTTCAAGCAGTCAAACTAGGACATCTAAAATGAAATGGTGGAACTATTATCTTAGAAGGATTTCATGCTCATGTTTTAATCAAAGTGTCTTCATTGTGACAGGGACAAGCATTACCCAAAAAGAGACAAAATAAAGAGAAACTCATAAGATATAGTCCATATCCAAATTTACTTATTTTACTTTTACAAGTACACAAACAACAGCAGAAATTTGATGCGTCTTTTATATAGTGATTTGGATACCCAACCTTAGTTTAAATGCTTGAATCGTCAGCTACTTTTATGTCATTTGGTGTGTTTAATTTTGTTCTATGGTTTCAGAGGCATTGGAGCTTAAAAAGACTTAAATCAATCAATTCTGACTCAAAAGTGGCTAAGTGCAAAAGAATTGAAAATGCAAACATTGTGCGTGTGGGGAAGTCTAGTCTCCCATGCAAAGAGAAAATGACCAAAATAGTCCTTAATGTATGGATTTATGTTGATTTGGTCCCTTATATATGCAACTTATGGAAAAGGTCCTTTATCTATGTCAAAAACTTATCAATTTAGTCTTTCACCCTAAAACTCTAACTACACAAGAAAAAACTGTCAAATTTAACCGAGATGTGCAACTCATAATTTTTTTTTAACCAAAAAATGAGCCTACATTAAAGATAGTTGCTCACAAAGTACATACTCAAATCCACGGCAACCGTATCTTGGCAAAACGGCAAAATTAAGATCATGGTTTCTCCTTCTTCTCCTTAAAGAGAGCCAAGACAAACACCAGAAAACCTTCACAACTTGGAACCTGGCACCAGGTATATCTCATAAGGCATGGCCCTTTCGACCAAATTCAGCGATCAACACCTTTCTTCAATGTAGTTCAAACAACCATCGTTAGGAACGAATGCAACAATCTTCTTTTTATTTTATCAATTGAACCCTACATTTACGAATAGCAGAGTTGGGCTGCTTAGCCTCAATACCTATCTATTCAAGCCCTTTAGCATGGGATAACCCAACAAATGGCTTCTTCCATTCATTTTCAAGATGCGCAACTCATATGACATACACATATCTTAAACAAAGCCTCTGTCTTCTTTGATCAGTTTCAAAGGATGAGAACTCCCGTCTTTCCATCAGGCGAGAGAATTTTCGACTAAGGTTTGTAGATCAATGAGGAAGTATACATAGTCTAGGATTTGTAGTTCAAATTCAAAAGTTATCGTCAATAGTAAGTAGCTACTATTTTCATAGTTTCTTCGAGTCAATCATTTTTTCGCTTCATTGATTGTTAGCAGTTTAATATGTTTCCATATTTTCTTTGAGTGCGGCTTTAAAATGTCAAATTTGATTCCCATCAACTTATCGGAATGCATCTGCTGCATGATTCCAGTTTCTCCAATCTGCCAATTTATAGTTTTTGTTGTTCTACTCCTGTATTTGATAAGCAACAATTTTGATGAGTGTGTCGGTATCTGTCTTCTTCACCTTCGTCGAAACCTACCCAGACACTAACAATCGAAAATTGTGTCCATTGATTTACAAGAAAATAATTTTTTGTTTGAAAAGGCGGGAGTTCTCATCCTTTCGAGTTGATCCAAGAAGACAGAGGTTTTGTTTTAGATTTTGTATGTCACGTGAGTTGCACATCTCTGTTAAATTTGACAGAATTTTTCGGTGTAGTTAGTGTTTTAGGGTGAAAGACTAAATTGATAAGTTTTTGACATATATAAAGGACCTTTTCCATAAGTTGCATATATGAGGGACCAAATCAATCTAAATCCATACATTAAGGACTATTTTGATCATTTTCTCCCCATGCAAACACCGAAGATCTTGAGATTCAGAGAGGTAGTCTGAAGTTCTGGTAATGTGGGAGTTTGTCTCCTTGATTTCTGATGCACCACAGAAATTCAAAGAGCTTAATTATTTCACTTCTGATAGTGTTTGCTGCAAAATTCCATTTTCCAGCACATGTATAGAACTTCATAGAGGTGATATTCCAACTACTGCAAATGCATGTAGTGACTACCTATGTATGTTGGGTAGGGGTAGAGCGGCGGGGCCAGACGAGATCAAGGTGGAATTTTTGGGAGAGTGCATGCAGGGCAGGTATTTAGTGGTTGACTAAGCTGTTCAATGTTGTTTTCAAGACGCCAAAGATGCCTAAAGCATGGAGATGGACTAAAGTGATCTTGTTGTTCAAGAACAAGAGTGGCATTCAGAATGTAATAACTATAGGAGTATCAAGCTACAAAGCCACACTATAAAGGTGTGAGAGAAGGTGGTAAAGATGACGGCGAGGAGGGGCATGACTATTTCCAAGAACCAGTTTGGATTCATGTCGAGGCGCTCAACTACAGAAGTCATTGATCTCGTAAGAACGGTGGACGAGTACAGAGAGAGGAAGGGCTTACACATGGTATTCATCGCCCTATGAAAGGCTTACGACAAAGTCCTAGGGAGGTTCTTTGGAGGTGGTTGGAGACTAGAGGTGTACTTGTGGCATAGACTAGGGCGATAAGGACAAGTACATAGGCACCAAGATCCAGGTCAGGATAGTGGGAGGAGATTCGGAGCACTTCATGGTTTTGATAGGGTTGCACCAAGAATCAGCCCTTAGCCCGTTTTTATTTATCTTCGTGATGGATGCATTGATGCGATAAATTTGAGGTGAAGTGTCATGGTGTATGTTATTTGCAGAAGACAGTTTCGATTAACGAGACTCATGGTGGAGTTAACACTTAGCTGGAGGTTAAGAGCAGACCCTCGAGTCTTAAGGGTTCAGGTTGAGCAAGACCAAGACATAATACTTGGAGGTGCAGGTTAAGCGATATAAGGCATGAGGCTGACATGGTAATTAAGCTTACACAGGCCATCCAAAGAGAGGAAGTGTCAAGTATCTCGGGTCTATTATTCAGGAAAATTGAGAGATTGATGAAGTTGTCACTCACCATATTCGTGCAGGATAGATGAAATGGAGGCTCACATATGAAGCCTTGTGTGAAAGGAGACACCAAAACATAAGGCAAGTTCTACACAGTGGTGGTTAGACCAACTATATTGTATGGGGTCGAGTGTTGGTGAGTGAAAACTCACGTGCAAAAGATGGAAGTGGCGGTGTGTGAGCATACTAGGAGAGATAGGATTAGAAATGAGGATATTCCAGACAAGGTGGGAGCGACTTCGGTGGATGACAAGATGCGAAAAGCGAGGTTGAGATGGTTAGGGCTATGGATGGTTTTAGGAGAGGTCAATGTAGACCGAAGAAGTATTGGGGAGAGATGATTAGACAGAACATGTTATTGTTTCAGCTTATTGAGGACATGATCATAGATTGGAGGTTGTGGAGGACAAGAATCATGGTCGAAGGTTCTTAGGTAGGATTGCATTGTCCTGTTGTCCTCCACACAAGTTCGTAGTATTACTCTTATAGTTTGTTGTCGTACAATTTTTTTTACTATTCGTTGTTTCTTCTACTTCAACAATCAAATTGTTTTGTGGTAGTATTGTTATTGTTTGTTGGTTTTTTCATTATTAGTTGTTTCTTGTACTTCCATTATTTCTTTTCCTGACTGCTTTGGACTTGTTTTCTTGAGCCGAAGGTCGATCGAAAATATTCTCTACCTCAGAGGTAGGGATAAGGTTTGCAAACACCATATCTTCGCCAAACCCCACTTTGTGGGACTACACAGGCTACGTTGTTGTTGTCATAGATATAGTATGCATCTTAATTTGTTCCCTTATAATTATATTTTAATTATGTATGGATTTTATTTCATTTCTAGGATATTTAAACTTTAGTTATTTATCCTCCAGTAGCTCAAGGGAATGATCAAGCAGCGTCTTCTCATCTTTCATAATGTTATAAGAGCATTAGTGAGAAACACCTAGGAAAGAAAACAAAATCATGTAGTTGGTTGACTTTCTAGGGTTGTTTTGTGTCACCACCTTCTCTTTCAGTGTGGTGTGAAAACCAACATCGTCATAGAAATCCTAACCTTCAGTGAGCAAATCTCAGTCAGCCTCTCTAGAAGCAAACCCTACATGCACCCTCATGCGTAGTCAAAACAAATTTTCTAGCCAGCACGTCAACTCCATGTGCCGACGTGTGTGAGCTTTTCTGGCCAAATTTCTGACAAACTTCTTTCTGTTGTGGTGTTGCCAAGTCATTCTGAGGTTACCCAACTAAGTACCGCCTCATTCCAACCACCAAAACACCACCCTCCAGTGATCATCTTCAATTCCAAACAAAATCTGGCTTTACAAAAAACCAATATTCAGGTTTACGACTCAGGGCAGAGTTTACTCTACTGTTTGACATTATAGCACCCTGGTAACATCTACTTTATCATACATTTGGTATTTAATTACGTTTTGCTTTGACTCATCACCTTCTCTTTTTTTTACAACGGTAACAGTTTTGTGTGTTAATCTTCAGCACTAAAGGCTGGGGTCCCAAATTTACATAATGGAGCTACATACAGTGCGTCATCACCTTCTCTCTCAGAGTAAATAAGTACTTTTTGTGCTAATTATGGTTTCCAGAATCCAAAACTATTCTATTACCACAAAACCTCTGATAGGTAGTGCAAGCTATTTATCTTGGTCTTACTCTCACTTAATTAAACAGGCTAAGGATATTAATGAAAAGGATAAGGGAGAATGGGGAAAAGCTTGATGCTCAATTGTGTAGCCTATTGTGGAAATCTTTTGATTCGGAGTTGATGCCTAAGTTTGGTCCATTCTGGACTTGCTTTTTAATTTGAAAAGGCTCGTGGGTTACACACAAATGTCCTCTCGTTTTATAATGTGATTTCTTAGTTGACTAGCGTTAAAAAATAGGATTTGGAGATGTTTACCTGTCTTAGACAAGTTCAGGTAGTGATGGAAGAGTTCAATGAGTTGATGCCTGCTACTACAAATATTGACAAAGCAATAAGGGTAACGTCGTAAGACGTTTTTTCTTTTGATACTTTGCAGGCTTCCATATTAATTTGACTAGGTGTGACCCAAATTTTGGCGAGCCTTATTGTCCCTACTGTGGATAATCTATTTGCCCAATCATTACGGCTTGTTGCACCACCTATTTCACCCTGCCATACAGTAACATCAACCAACTTTTTTGTTCAAGTGTCTTAGACAGGAAATTTGAATGGATATCATTCTTGGAGAAGTTAGTCAAGATGTATTGTAACAAATTGGGCCATACTTGCGAAGTGTGCTATCATTTACATGGTCAACCTTCCAGAAATGCTCATGTTGCTCGGACTGAATTCACTGATAACAGAAGGGATATCGGTCCTACTCAACCGATGTCAAACGCTACCTTATGTCCGCTAATATTACCTCCTTAAGTCAAACCTATTACCTACTTTACACTCTCCTCAACTAAGAAACTCGGAATTCTAAGGTTTTACCCATTCCATCTTCTAGATATTCTGTCATTGTCTATCTTTTCGCTCTATCTCCCACAGCTCCACCACCACCACTCTTGACTTGTCATCATCGTCTGCACTCATCAACCGTTGAAGACAATTCATAGACGACTAGATTCTTTCCCTATCTAACCTTTTGAATTAAATTGGACCTATCTTCAAAATTTCTACTATTTCTTTCTTTCCATACTGTCCACCAAATGCAATGTGGAATTATCCTCCACCATGCCTTTTGACTCTTGCTCCCCCCTCTTCTTATTCAACAACTCAACAAATCTGCTGTATGCTCGGGCATGGTCCAGTTTGTTTTTATGAGACTAAGGAAGATGGCACAAAAATTTGTGTTGTAAAGTTGCAATGCAAGAATAGATGGCCCAACTCGAAAAGGTTTTTGTTCTACTTGTAACCCTAATCCTATCTATACTTGTCTATGTTATCATTGATATTGTCTAAGTTATCATCAATTGTATTATCACTATCATTTGTTTCTATCCCTAAGAGTACAAGTGAAGCTCTTCCTCATCCAGGTCGGTAACAGGCTATGACTGAGGAAATGTTTGTCTTACACTCTAGTAGTATTTGGGAGTTTGTTCTTGTATCTTCAGGTAAGTCTACCATGGTGTTTGTCAAGAAGACAAGTCACTCTAGTAGTATTTGGGAGTTTGTTCTTGTATCTTCAGGTAAGTCTACCATGGTGTTTGTCAAGAAGACAAGTCTTTAAAGTATGGACAACAAGGAAGGGTAAGACTATGGTAGCAAAAGAAGAATTTGACATATCCATTTTTAAGTGTGCACAACAAACACATGATATAGTCATCCATTATTTTATTTTATTTTGAAAATGGTAATGGTAGTCATCCATTATAACTATATGAAACTTGATGTGGAAAATATGGGGAACTTTGAAGTATAGCATACTTGTCCTTGAGATTAACAATTCAAAAAGTTTTAAGAGAACTAGCTAATGGCTAAACTCTAAGTTGCTCGGACTCTTTACTTTTGGTGTCGCACCCATGTCGACACGACATAGATGAGGGTGTGGGATCCGTACCCGAGCTGGTCAACCGTTTTGGGTACTTCGACCAAATTTGAGGGAAAATTTCTACATAGATTCGATGATTTTTGTAATCAAAACAAAAACAAGGTGACATTGAAGAAAATGGAAGACCTTGTACACATAAACTTCTATTGTCACTCTCTTTTCTTTTATCTCCTTCCAGAAGTGTCCTCTTGATCAATAATTTCTCCTCAATCTTCCACATAATATCTCATAATTTAGGTTTTATAACTCTATTTCAAGATATTTGAGTTATTTTTAGCCGAATCCTTGCACTCGTATGTATGACGTATCACCAAATCTTAAAATTTAGATCATAGAGGATCCGCACCCGTATCAGACACCAGCACCCGAGTCCGAGCAACTTAGTTTAAATTAACTTAAAATGATAAATATCCGTCAAACAACAATTCCGGAAAATCAATGCAAATTAGCAGGTGCCAGAATGAGACAAATGAGACCAACAATCATCTTTTTCTACACTGTAGAGTCACAGGTCAACTATGGTCTCTGTTTTTGAGACTCACTGATAACAGCTGGACGATGCCAGAACATACTGCTGACTTGTTAAGCTGCTGGATCAGGAGAGGAGGCAGTAAAAGCCAAAAAAAGTGGTGGAGAATTATTCCAGCTTGCATATGGTGGTCAGTATGGAAGGAAAGAAATGGAAGATGCCATGAGAACAAATCGAACTCCATACAGAAAGTCAAAGAAAATTGCATTGCGTATTTGTATTTTTGGTGTAAACAGGAATGTATAGAGGAGGTAGAGCAACTAGTAGATATTTTAGGTTTTTTTGCAATTAGCCTTCCTAGCCCCTCTATGTACGAATTTTTGGAGGTCACCAGCATGTCCTTAATGCTGAAGAATACAACATTACCGCTTTCCAAAAAAAATAAATTAGCTGGTGCATATCAATTAGCACCATAATGCTCCCCCTTCACAGGAAATATATTGGAAAGCTAGAGTTTATTAAGCAGTCAATTAATGTTTAATAGAGACACATCCATTGTGCAGAAAATGTTGATATCAGTCTCAGAACAGAACTTCTTTCTGTAGAACAGTTAGAAGAGGCTATATAATTGATAACCTTATACTAATTTAAACATGCTGAGGAGACAGCTGATTAAAACAGTAGAGGCTTACCACCACTGCAACTCCAGTCTCTGCAAATCTAGGAATGCAAATAAGCATTACCATCTGTCCTTCTGATCCTGCAGATAGTATTATGATCACACACATTCTCCAGAAACTTGAACAATTAAATTTAAAACATACCTTTTATCAAGCGAGATTCATATTTATCCTGGTTGCCAACAAAATAAACATGAGGACATGTTTCGATATAGAAAGGATCCCTATCAGTGAAGGGATAGCAACCTGGAAATGTAATGGATGAATATACCAACTCAGTTGGAAGAAATATATGCAATCAAATTGAATTGCAAACTCTTCAAAGAACAAAAATAGTCATCTTTTAGCTCTTCCTTTTCCAAGATCATATATTTCGCGTCACCAACTCAATTTGCAATCTAAAAGCATGGATTTGTAAAATCAAAGAATAAACTGGGCAGAGTAGAAAACTTTAGGCAAGAGAACCACAATCATAAGAACTTCCAAGTGTAGCAAGGCAAAAAGTTTTGACCGAGGGTATTTGGTGCTGTTGGTGCTAGGTGTCTCCACCTCAATGTTCTCTCCATAAAGTCAATATTGTTGTTTGCCTCCGAATACTTGCCAAGATCATCAATATTTTGACCAGATGTACCTAGGAACCTGATGATCATGCAGTAACCATGCAAACAATGAATACATTTCTTTAACTAATAACTAATCAACTACTAAATCACACCTGATGTTGTCAAGTTCAAAACAATGTGGATTCGTGCAAGATCTGAAAGTGTTATACGCTGATGATCCAGGGAAAAGGCATCTATGGAGAGGCTGAAATTTAACAGATGATCACGGATAACCAATCAAACCTCTGAAAATCTAAAGAAAATGAATTAAGGAAATGCTCTGACTGGAGTATTCAGACTGTGCTAAGCAAGGAAGACCTGCTGTGGGAGGGAGAAATTTGCTGGATCACTGGACCCTGGCATGATATCCAAAGGTATACTTGCTGCAATCTGGAAAAGGAGAAAATCATTTTCTTAACCCATATTGTACAATTTGCACTAGTATGTTGGTTCCAATTTAGGATAAGAATACCTGAGTTAACAAAATATCAAGCTCTTTAATTGGCTCAAACAATCTGGACTGGTCCTTTGACCCCAAATTCTGTGACACAATAAACTTTTGTTAGTGTCTTGATGGAGACTAGGAAACTAGTCATTTGCAGTTCTGAGGAAAATCAATTATAAGAATTTGCAGCACATGGAAAAAGAATTTCCTTTTATCATTTTTTGGGAGAAGAACATAGAAAAAATCTAATGAACCGAAGACATGAGTCCACGAAATGATTCTGTACTGGTTAAATACTATTAATTATCAACTCATTTTGCACGACCATCAAAGGTTTAAGAAATTCAAGATCCCGAAGCAGCTAATTTAATAACAATAATAGAAGCAAGACCTAATTTTGTATTCTTAAAAAGTAACTATACATTTTTAAATATGTCACTGTAATATTTGTTATCCCTGGCGTTTTGTGATGACAAATACATTTGAATAACAATGTCCAATCACTAATGAAGTTGTTCTTTGGACGAAGGCACAAAAATATACAATGAAGTTACGGTGCAAGAAATTCAAGATGTACAAAAATCTGAGCCTTGCTTGTCCAAGGGAGATGAACTTGTGAAAGGCAAAGACTTCTAAAAGGGGGAAGATGAAGCTGCCAAGATTCAAAAAGAAAAAATCACTCCTGTAGAAGGAAGATTTGAGAAGTCGTGGCTCAAGGAAGAAATATCCTCAGAATATGGCAACCAAGGATAGGACTTAATTATAGGAAATGAAAAAGGGGAGAACTTCATTTTGAAGGCTTCCTTCCTTTTTCTCAGTGGAAGCTATCTATGAGCACTCTAAAGGAGACCTTTCCAAATCAAGGTTGAACAAAGAGTACATTCAGGCTTGAGTACAACGTCAAAAAGTCACTCAAGATTGGAATGATGCTGGACTGTAACCAAGGACAAGGATCATACAGAATCTCCAAGAGTAATCAAGCAAGTCAAAGACTGATTTCCAAGTTAACAAGTTCCAAAAAATGTCGGAGACTCATTCCAGAACAAGAATCTGGTAGAATTAATGAGGACTAACAGTCAGAACATTCAAGAGGAAGATCTCAGACAAAGGTATAAAAGAGAATCGGCAACAACATAAAGTACACAGCTTACTCCAGGAATCTCTCTTATGCTTCTAAATACATGGTAACAGTGTAGTGAAGTAAGCAGTGAGAAAAAAAGAGAGTGAGTTGTGTGGGTTCTTTTGGGTGATCAAGTGAAAACTAAAGGGTGTGTTCATTGTTGGTGATCGAGTGAAAACTACATGATGGTGAACGTTATTGGTAATCGAGTGAAAACCAACTAGTCATGTAACTAGAAAACCACCCAAGTAGTTTTGACATTACATGTAAGTAATCCTCTATGGTGGTGAGTCGGAACCCTAATTCCGGCGATCGAATCTGATTGGAATCAGAAAAAAAATTACATAGTCAACCTCGGAATGAAGAGGCGACTCAGATAGAAAAAAAAATTATCGAAAAAACAGGCCGGAAAAAGTCACATGCGCCGGCGCATGGGTCTGACAGTTCGTATGACTGGGCTTTACTCGCCGGGAAATTCCGCAGCTAGTGGTGGTGTCAATTTTATGAAAACAGTGACCGAAAATAATAATTATCCGGACAGCAACTAGGTTACCGCAAAATATTAATTTTTTTTAATTTTTTTTTTCTCACAATTGCTCTGATACCATGTGAGAAATATTGGAGAAAAGTTTATTGAATTGCGTATCTAAATTGTTACATGAAGACCCTATTTATAGACACTACATTGGAAACCTTTTCCAACTAGAATTCCTATTCTTATTCATATTCTAATTCCTATTCTAACAATGCTCATATCTTAAAATGCTAATTTTGCTTTCTTTCTTCCTCTTGCATTGAAGAGGCACAATTATACAAATTCCTCTAGTTCAGGCCACCCGTAGTAGAATTTTCCTATGACAGCAAAATGCAATTTTCTTATACATTCATCTTGTCCACTTCTTTTTCTCCCATATAACTATTGGTTCACCATGTACATATGTTATATCCTCGATGGGAATAGGGTTTGCAGGTTTAGAGATTTCTGGGGTTAACAAGTTCAAGTATGAGGTTATTATGGGTGTTGGTGATGGTTCTCCACCGGGAAGAGGCGGCCAGCAATTGCTGGAAATAGCCATGGCACCTTCTAGCATGACTCATAGGTAAATAGTACGGTTCCAATGGGCAAATTTCTAGAGAGCCCCCAAAATTTTCCTTCTAATTATTGACTTTAAATTTAATGATAAACATCTATACTTGCTGAATTTGAATAAATAACCAGTATCTTTTGCAGTTCCTGAACCTCAGTATATAGTCAGCCTACTTAGACTAAATAGGCTAAATTTTAATTGCTTATTATACACCGCCCACCCCCACCCCTTCTGTGTTTTCAATATTCTCCTTCACCATATAATACCTAATCTAAACAATGAATGGCTGAATAGCTGAACTAAAATCTTACATCTATTTTTAAACATTAGAGAAGAAAGAGAAATTGTATAAATTCAAGGACTTGAGGGCGTTCAACAAGGCCTTGCTAGGTAAATGGATTCGGAGGTTAGACGTGGAAGAGCAAGAATTATTGAAAAGAGTTATCACAGGAAAAATTGGCACTCATTAAGAAGATTGGATATGAACGGGTTTACTATACCATGTAAGGTAGCTCTTTCGAAAAGCATTATGGAAGTGTTGGAGAAGTTCTGTAGCCATATCTGATACTGAATCAAAGATTGCACCAACAAATACCTTTATGTGATGGTTTTGAGTGTGTCAGAATTTCTTGCCGGCAAAGGAGATGAAGGAAGGTTCTATCGAATATAGAGTTTAAGTATCTGTTAGGAGAAACCTGCCAGATTGAGAGGTTAAAGAGGTTAACAATCTTCTCAGGCTGTTGTCAAGGGAGGAAAGGGAGTTCCCTTATCATCAGTAAGGATCCTCTGGAACCATTTCGGTCCATTTATGACCAATTTATTAAAATTAAATATTTTTCTTTAAGTAAATTAGGGTTCTCTACAAGTATAGTATCTCTAAATCTCACTTGACCCTACATTGACATAGAGGTCTCTGACTAAACTGAAAAGACTAGAGAAAGCTGGATCTATTGCAATCGCAACAGCAACAGCAACAAGAAGTCTTGGCACCAACCAGTTACTAGTTATTTCTTGTTGACTCCATTTTTCCATTTTCTAATGAGCAAAAGCCATACAAATTAATGTAGCACTTATAATCACAGAGCATTTGACGCGTCAAAACGAGCAATTGCTCAAATATGCTTCTTGGTATTTATTCTACATCTGGAACAGAAAATTGCCTGCTTTTATCAACAAGTTTAAAGACAGGGAGTAATGTTAGCAATTCTGGCATGTGACTGCAAAAATTCCTCCTTTATAATGAGAGGTAGCATTTCTCTGAGGTACACAGGGAAAAGATAATGGAAAAATAAGAGATGGAAAGTCAGAAATTTGCTACAAGCACAAAAGCAAAAATACCTGTCCGTTGAGAAGTCCATGAGGAACTTCAACAAAGTTTCCAGCAATAACAACTTGAACTATTTGAGCTGCAATATTTTGTTCCTTTTCGAGTGGTACGTTTACAGGATAGCATAATATTAGTTAGATTGCCATGTATCCAATACTTATTAGTAGAAAGTAAAGCATAATTGAACCTTCTCATCTCCTAAATGTCCAGTAATGTGATCAACTAAAAGTTGAAATTGGAGAGGATTAGAAGAGCTTCTTCCAACACTCAAACCAGAGATGAAAACCACATATTTATCTTCACCTGTCAAATCCAACAGAAGATCTCTGGTTATGTTCCAGGAAAATTAAGGTAATGAAAAAAAATGTCTCTCCCCAAGTTGAAGGCTGCATCAAAGAACTTAACACTTTTCGAGAGTCTACCAACCTTTTACTTATGAAAAAAATCATATATTATTGATAATGCAATTACACTGAGCTTCATAATTCACCTGGACAGGCTGACGAATTCAGAAATCAGCCCATACATAGATGAGACATTAACAAAAAGAATTTTTTTTTTTTTTGAAATAGGTAAGTTTGTATTCGTCAGCATTAAGGATATGCTGGCACCATCAAACAGTTAAACTACAGAGTCCCTATCAGATCTATAATCTGATCAGTATCTTCTATACATAATTGCTTACACCAAAAGAGTAAAGATACAATACAATTCCATTTGACTTTATGAATGGGATTGGACCTATCTTCAAAACATCTGGCATTTCTCTCCCTCCATACTGACCACCATATACATGAGGGAATCAATCTCCATCTATTTTGGTTCTTACTTCCCCCTCTTCTGATCCATCAGCTAAGAAGGTCTGATGTATGCTCAGGCATGCCCCAGCTACAGCCAGTAATGTTGAGAAACAAATTCCACAACTGAGCAGTGTACTTGCAGTGCAAAAAAAGGTGCTTGTTTGTCTCCTCAGTCACCATACACAGAAAACACCTAGAAACCAATTGTCTCTTCATCTTCTGTAGCACTTCATGGGTAAGGAAGGCCCTTTTGATAACCAACCAAGTGAAGCACTTAACTTTGGTAGGAATACTGCTTTTCCAGAAATAATTCCACTTGCATTGAGAATTTGTATAAGTCACCTGGAGACCTCTTGTGTAGCCACTTCTTTACAGAAAACATCCCGTTACCGTTGTGTTTCCAAAGAGGTATATCAACCTCTGTACTGCTAATAGAAACTTGCCCTATTTTTCCAAGTAACAGGGCAACCCTCTCTATCTCCAATCATTTAAACACCTCCTAAAAGATATATCCCACCCCTGTGTGGACCAACACTCTTGGATTGTCACCTCTGGGTTTACACAATTAAGAAATAGGTAAGGAAAGCCTCCTTTAAAGGAGTTTGAACCAACCACCTATCTCTCCAAAATTTTGTCTTTGCTCCATTGCCAACCTTAAGGCAAATATTGTCTTCCATTAATTGCCATAAATTCCTAATTGTTCTCCATACTCCCACTCCAATGTATCAGTTACTATTTCCGTGCACCATGGGCTAGCTTCACCATACTTAGACACAATGACTTCCTTCCACAAAGCCTTATCCTCATTGATGTATCTCTGTAACCATTTCAATAGAAGACTCTCATTTTGCAGCCTAAGATTTCTGATTCCCAGCCCCCCATCTTTTTTACTAAGCAACACTGTTTCCCATTTCACCAAACAGTAACCTTTCCCTCTTTATTACCTTGCCACAGAAAATTCCTCCTCATCTTATCCAGTTTTTTCACCACTTTTGTTGGGATTGGAAAAGTGACATCACATAAGTACGTAGCGAATCAAGGACAGAGTTTATCAAGATCAATCTACCCCCCATTGATAGGTACTGGGCCTTCCACTTAGCTAACTTCCTCTCAGTTTTCTCTAGAATCCCATCCCATATCTCTAGTGCTTTGTGTTTATAGCCTAGGGGCATACCAAGATAAGTGGTTGGTAGCTTTTCTATTCTGCATCCTAGTATGTTGGCCAAGCTCTGAACCTGAGGAACCTCCAAAACTTGAAAAAGGCTGCTCTTTCCCCAGTTGACTCTCAACCCTGAAGCACTCTCAAAGAGTATCAAAATTAGTCTGATAAACCTAATTTTATCCACTGTTGGCTCACAAAATATGATGGTGTCATCTGCATAAAATAGATGGCATATCTCCTTACCCTCTCCCATTCTGTTGTTCATTCGGAAACCTGTGATCCATCTCTTTTGGATTGCAATCCTCATCATACTGTCAAACCCCTCCATAGCTAAAATAAATAGGAAAGGAGAGAGTGGATCTCCTTGTCTCAAACCCCTCTCAGAGGCAAAAAACCCAATAGGCTCACCATTCACAAGAACGGAGAATCTAACTGTTTTGATAAAAACTTCCATCCATTTCACCCATTTATCTCCAAATCCCATTTGCCTTAGGATATTGAGGAGGTAGTCCCAGATCACATGATCATAAGCTTTTTGAATGTCAAGCTTACACATTATTCCAGGAATACCATTCTTCCTTCTTGCATCTATGCACTCACTGGCTAATAATGCAGCATCCATTATTTGTCTTCCCTTTATGAATGTCATCTGATGGTTGTTGACTAGCTTATCTATCACTGTTTTGAGCCTCTCAGCGAGAATTCTAGCTATGATTTTGTAAATCCCCCTACCAGACTAATAGGTCTATAGTCTTTTAACTCTGTGGCACCTGGTTTCTTTGGAATTAATGCTATGAAGGTTGCATTGAAGCTTTTCTCAAAAGTTTGGCAGGTGTGGAAAAAATTGAAAGCATATATGATGTCCTTCTTCAAGGTGTCCCAGAAAGTTTTGAAGAAAACCATTGGGAAACCATCTGGACCAGGAACCTTCTCCATAGCACACATGTTAAGACATTTCACGATTTCCTCTTTTTCAAATGGTCTCTGCAGCCATGCCTGTACTTCGACAGTAATTTTTGTTCCTCCATGTAGATTTAGATCTGGTCTTCATTGCTCAGTCTCTTTATATAGCTCTTTGTAGAAACTCTGAACCGCTTCTTTAATACTGTTAGGATTATTTATTTCAGTGCCATCCACATTTAGTTTATCTATAGAATTGAACCTTCTATTTGCAGTAGCAATTCTATGAAAAAACTTAGTATTTTTGTCTCCCTGTTTCAGCCATTGGATCCTTGACCTTGTCTCCAAGCCATCTCCTCATTTTTTGCTACGTCTTCATATTCCAAATCCAGTTGAGTCCTCTGCAACACTTCATCATCAGTGAGTGGTCTTACTTCCTGCACAGCTTCGCAGTTTGATATTTGGACCAAAATATCCTCTTTTCTTTGCCTCCAATTTCCCCTGTTTCTCTTCTCCCCTCCTTCAACTTCCCTTTGAGCAATTTCAGCTTTTCTGCCAACACATAGCCTGGTCTGCCATTTATATTGAAAGAAACCCACCATTCTATGACTTTTTGCTTAAAACCATCAACTTCTAGCCACCAAGTTTCAAATTTGAAAAAAGATTTTTTCCCTTCCCAGTTTCCACAAGTCAACAAAATGGGGTTATGATCAAATATCAACTTTGGAAGAGTGGTTTGTTTGATTTGAGAGAAGCTCTCCCCCCATTCTGCACAGTGTAAGAATCTATCAATTCTGGAGGCACAATCAAAATCCTCACCCCTTCTCCAAGTGTAGGATCCTCCAAATAAAGGAGGATCCACCAATTCTAATTCCTCTATGCAATTGGAAAATTCAGCCATGCTCCCACTTAACCTGCGGCAGTTTCTTCTCTATGAGGGATATCTAGTGACATTGAAGTCACCACATACTATCCATGGCCTTAGACATGTACTTCTCACATTGATCAACTCTTGCCATCCTCCTAGTAACTCTATTGCAATCAGCATACACACCAGTCAAATGCCAACTCCAGTTATCATTTAAACTGGTGAACTTGCCAGTTATGCATTGGTTGCCATCCGCCACCATCTCCCCATTCCAAATTCTTTTATCCCAAAGAATAAGGATTCTCCCACTGCTCCCCTGCGCCTCCTTTTGGATCTTTCACATCCATCTATTGTGCCATATACTTTGAATAACATTGTCTATCTGACCATCAAGTTTTGTTTCAACCAACACAAAGACATCAGCCCCCCACTTTAGAAGAAGCTTTCACCAACTCCCTCTTACTTCCCCCGTTCAACCCCCTAACATTCCAGGAGATTAACTTGACTCTCATTGATGAGTGAGAGTTAGAAAAATTCTCCCACTAGTTCTAGGTTCCCCATTCTTGAAATTTTACATCAAAAAGTAAGTTCCTAACCTCTTTTGGAACGGTATATTTTGGAGATGAGATCCCTGAAGCTTCCCCCTTATTGTTCCTTTCCTCCCTTCTTCGATCTAGCTTCATTAGTAGTTCCAAAGCTTCCTGTCTGCATCCTCTGATATCCACCCCAAATTGCTGACTCAATTTGATCATGTTGGCTTGGACCCATTTAGTTGCTTCTATTGAAGCCTCCTCTTCATTTGCACTATTATCAATCTGTAATGGGAATGGTTCATGTTCGTTATACATGCCTTCTAAAGCTTCAGAGAAATCATCATCCACAACTTCTCCTTGTTTTTCCCTGACTTCATCTTTACGGATTACCAAACTTTTTGTAGAAGTATCACCCTTAGCTTTTTTTAGTAAAAGTTGGTTACCCATCTGTCGGCTTCCCTTCTTCTTTTTCCCCATGCAGAGCCCTTTCTCCTTTTCTCCATTGAAGAGAACAAAATTTCCTCCCCTCAAAAGCATTTGTCATTGTGAATAATAGATCAACAAAAGGTTCTGTAAAGAGCTTTTTTGTTTTACTGGAACCTGACTCCAGTAAAAGATATATTCAAGACACTCTGTTTGTTGAAGCTGTCTTAGAAACAGATATATTCATTATAGTTGAGCCAGCAACACATGATGTAGTTACCATTACAGAGAGAGGTGACTGAGTAGTAAGGGGGGCCTTGAAGGAAGTCAACATAAACTATATTACAAACATGAAAGAAAACAAACTTAACTTGAAAAAATTGGACAGAAATTTATTTTTTTTGAGATAAAGGTAAACCATACGTTCACACAAAAAATCATCATTCAAATTGGAACAGTCTTCCCACCGTAACTTGTTTACACCAAAGATAAAGAAGAGTAAGATAATTTCATCTTGATCTTATGGATACTAATTCTCTTTCCTTCTAAACATCTTACATTTCTTTCCTTCCATAGTGTCCACTGGATGCAAGCTAGAACACCTCTTCCTCCGGTCTTCCTCGGCCACTCTCTTCTTCCAATTCCTTTCCAGTTGTTTAGCACTTCAAAAGTAGCCTTGGGCATTACCCAAGTCACCCTAGTATACACAAGAACATGTTCCACAGATTTACATAATCTGTTCTGCAGTGCAAGAATAGATGGTCATTGACATTTGCCTCTTGTTCACACATATAACACCTTCAGCAAAACTGTAGACCTTTTCTTGGTAAACTTCACGGGTGAAACAGGCTCTTCTGATCACCGGCTATGTGAAACAGGATACTTTGAGAGGAATTTTGACCTTCCAAGACCAAACTACTGTCGGTGATTGATTGTTATTCATTCTCCAGTAGCACGACGTCACTTTTCACAGTGAATACATACCCGCTTAATGTGCATTTTCCAAATTGGCTTGTCAAGGCCAGTGGAGATTCCTGAGAAAGCATTCAGTACCTACAGCAAACTTGCTACTCTACCAACCTTCCAATCATTTAAGGCCCTCCTAAAAATGAGGTCCCAACCTTGAGGACTCCACACTTGAGAAACAGTGACATTCTATTGTAGTCTTAAGATGTATATATCTGGGAAGAGATTCATCAACTTATCTTCACTTATGCATTGCTCATTCCAAAAGCTTGTCAACCATCTCCAACCTTGAAGAGTTGGTAATGAAAAGAGGCAACAATCTTCTGATGGTTTACCACACAGAACAGCCAAACTTTCAAGCAACTCCCTTGGTGATCCAGTGGTTCGGAAGCCCATACTTTGATGAAGCTGCTCCATAGGGTCGTATCTTCATTGCAAAATCTCTGTAACTGTTCTGTAATAGACTAGTATTTTGTAGACCAAGACTCTTTATACCTAAATCTCCTTAGCTTTGCAAAGAGTTACAACATCGCATTTTACAAGATTGTACCTTTGCTTCACCTTGTTCTCTTACCATAGTAATATTCTCCTCAGCTGATTAAACCTCTTTTAAATGCTCCTTGGCAAAGGGAACAAACTCATCATATATGTGGGAAGGGCATCCATTACTGAATTGGAAGTGTCAGTCTAAGCGCCCCCCCTC
>NC_028639.1:33053530-33062999 GCF_001406875.1 Solanum pennellii | reverse complement strand
CCCCCCCCCAAACCCCCAGATAAATATGGACCAGTGTTATCAAAGGCGCACTTTAAGAGCCCTTAAGCCCTAAAGCGAGGCTCAAAACGTATTGAGCGCTTCCCGTCGCTTTATGTGCGCTTTAGTGTCGTCATCAAGGTTCTAAGGCAAACATTTTCTTGCCAATGAGCCTCTTATGAAGAATTTGAAGCTAAATAGTTGATATTTCACTTTATCATAATTATTTCAATTTCTTTGGTCATATATTTATCATTCATGTTTATAATTATTAGTCTTGGACTAAACATATATATTTTATTCTTTTCTCCCTTTGCACCTTTTTTTCGTTAAAGCCCACGCTTTATTTGCGCTTATAGCCCCCATAGACCTTAGAGCTTTTTTGCGCTTTTCGCCTTCGATAACACTGATACGAACTCTTCCACCTTGCCAGCTTTTTTACATCTTTATGGCACATCAGTACAGATTTCCAGCTCTTGTTCATTGCACCCAGTGGCATGCCTAGGTATTTAGTAGGCAGTGAGGCTACTTTGCATCCTAGGTTCTCAATTAAGCTTACATAGTGTATTGGCCAGAATCTTCTCTACTGCTTGATTCAAATTCATATTATTTCACATAGAATAAAGCATGCTTTTATGTTTTAACAAAACAATCCTAGGAAAAAGAGTAGGCTGAACTAAAGATATTTTAACTCAACTTCTTGTGCAGAAACTTATATGATGGCCCCTGACGTGCCAATCAGAGACCTAAAAAGGAAACTCTTGCCTGTATGGATGCAATATTCTATGAACACAAGCATATATCACTGGATAATGTCATAGACAACTAAACAAAGAGAAGTTAGGTACTTGATACCTAGTTGAATTGGCCGCTCTATCTGTTGTGGTAGGCCAGCCTCTAGAGCATCTTCAACCAAAAATTCACCAGCACTAGTTTCTTTTCCATGCAATGCAATAATATTTCCTACGACGAAAGATTCACATATGTAAAAGCAATTCATTTCATAAGTCAAATAACTTTCTCCTATAGAAAAGCAGCGTCAACCAGTGACTACGTCTCCAACAAAAAATGGCATTAGATAACCAGCTATAAAGACCTCAATTATAGAACCAAAATCAATTGCATAACAGTCCAGCCACATGACAGGATTGAGCCAAAGCTACTCACCTGTTACATATGTAGACGGCAGCAAACAACCACTTAGTTTGACTCTTCCGCTCTCATCTTCCAGAACTAAATTATCATCTAGGTGCATAAAGTTATGACGTTGTACAAGCGGTGAAGCAGATCTCTGTATAACAAAGTTATCGCTTAAAGAAGGGATATGTTAATGCACAATAACAACACATATCTCCACAAGAATGGTTCTAAAATAAAACTTAAGCTATGAAAATCAACGTCTTATACCTCCTTAGAGTACTCATCCAGAATAGAAGGTTTAAGCTTCATGTGCTTGTAGAGTGTCCCAACTATAATGCATTCTTTGCCTTCCTCTAATCCTAAAACAGTACAGACTGCAAGGATACGGAAACAAAACACAAGGAAAAATGTAATATTTGAGTAAACTTTCTAAGCAACAAAAAGTAAGCTCTAAATGGTTCCAACAATAGCAAGTAAAAACCTAAATAGTTCAGTTGAGTAGTGAGCAACTTGCACTCTTCCATTCTTTAACAATGGACACAAGTTTGTGAAATGTCCATAAATACAAACGTCAGAACCCTTAATATAGTAGTTTTTAGAAAAACTAAGCAATATAAGTAGCAGAAGAAAGATGAACAGAAATATTCATCAAAATATGGAGATTAATCAAACACAAGTGATAAGATGGGAAGTACAACATCAATTGGGAAGTTTATCAGCCCTAAAAAAAAAAGTAATTACCAGGTAAATGGGGTTTCCAATTGGGAATGATAGAGTAAAGGAGAGTTCGCATCAAATGGAGCCTAGCAAAATATATTTGGCTGTATTGTTGACCCCTGTAAACCTCCTTCTGAATCCCAAAACTCTCGTCCTGTTTTGATGAAATTGAAAGTAAAAAAAGAGGAAGTATACTAGTGTAGAGAAGAATGAAGGGAGATGAATGAATACCAAAGATTGGTAAAGTGATTGTTTTCGGTGGAGAAAGTTCTTCTCTGAATCAACTCCCATTGATACCATGGCAGCAGAAATACTCTTCCCACTGCTTGCGCTGTTAAAGTTTCCTACTTCACTTCCCTCCCTCGATGTAGTACTGTAAATTTGAACCCACAATCATTCTAGAGAAATGTTTCAATTAAAAAAAGGAACAAGTGGATCCCTTTTTTTTTCCACTATTTTTTGGTTTTCGATATTAATTAAAAAAAGACTAAACTACTAATTTTTAAAACTTAAGGACTTAAAATGACATTTTTAAATTGTGTTAAAAACTTAAAGATTGAATTGTATATCTCCATGTAATGACCCCCAAAACGAAATAGGATAAACTAGAGTGTTACATAAGTTTCTCGAGTTAATAACTTGTTAAAATGATGAGATATAGCTTTTGAAGTCAGGTTTAAAGAGTTTTAAGGTCAAACGTCAAGGAACGTTGTGTACCAGTGTGTTCTAATGTGTTGTTCTTGATTTAGTGTGTCATTTGGAGTCTAAAATCAGTGGAAGTGACCCTAGTGTCTAGTTGGTCATGTTTAGGGGTAAAATGTTCGGGTACGAATCCCCAAGGACCACCTTAAGGGTCCTTGAAGGGGACCAAACATTGGCCAAAAAGTTGTTAAAAACAGCATGACCAACGACCATGAGTGACGCCCGTAGGTCAGGGGCGTAGCTCCACACTTAGTTGTGGGAGCTTAACCTCTATTTGATGACCCTCCGTCCAGGAACAGGGAGCTACAGGACGACCCCGTCATACCATTGACGGTCCGTAGGTTGTGGTCGTAGTTCACCACCTGCAGTTGATATCTTGTTTCGGCCAAGTGAGGGGTGAACGGATAAATTCACCCCACGTTCCAATTAAGTCATGAATGGTTTTTTAGTGTTTTTAGGTATTTTAAGTATATTTTAAACAATTCAACCCTCACTTAGACTCAAACATCAAAATCAAACCCTTCCCTCTTCTCTCTAGAATACCATTGAAGGCCAAGGTCAAATTCAAGCTAGAAGAGGAGATTTCAAGTGCTTTCTTCTTCAATTTTCGAGGGTCTTCAATCAATAAGGTATGGTGACTCTTGATCCTTGATCATCCTTTCTTTCAAGAAGTCCAATTAAAGGTTTTCAAAAGTGTTTCAATGATCAAATTTCTCAGTTTCTATTCTAAACATGGGTTCATTGTCAAATCATTTTCTAAGTCATGATATTGATGTATTAATGTGGAACCAAGGGTTTTAAGATGATTTTCAATGGAATTCCTTGAAGAACCTATGATTTTCCTTAAACTCTTAAATTGGCCTATAATGTGGATTTTGTGCATGTTAATGAATTATACTCGAATTAGATTGTATTGTTGGATTCGATTGTTATCTATATCTATTGATTATGATTTGTTAGAGAATTGAGTTATGATGATCGTGTTTTGGAGATTGGTAAGTTAACCTAACTTCTTGTTAATATTGGAATTGTTCTTTATGGTTTGACCCACTTATGGTGGAGGTGCTTACTTGTTTAATATGTTGTGATCATGGCGCAGAAGGCAATAGATGATTTAGTAAAGTAATGTCATGATGTAATGTATAGAGGTGGATTATGAAGGTGGATTATGAAGTTATGTATGTGGTTCTTGAAGGAAGAAAGATTATTAGAGTATGATGTGAATGTGAAGTACATTGTGTGTGGATGATGACAAACGTAGTACGATCATCTTTAGAAGGTTATTTTAAGAATTATGGTGATTATGTGAAAATATTTCTCACATATGCATACACAGATGAACGAATAAATGAAATTAATGATAATGTAATGAATGTGAGTCTATTGAAAGGTTTCCTCAATTGTACTATAATGAATGAATAGGGATTTTGGGATGGACGCTTTCCCATTAGTAGAGGTGGAGTGTCTAGTAACATTCTCAACATTCCTAAGAGTTTTCCGATGAGTTAATGATGGGTTGGAATGGATACTCTCCCGTGAGTAGAGGTAGAGTATTGGCAGAAGTCATAGGTGACCCCCTAAACTTGACACAATCTTTCACTTAGACACCTCAACTGACGAATTTTCATTTTAAACACCTAGAGTAGGGTACCTATGTGTCACTTTAACACGTTTTGCACAAACATTTGTAGACCATAGGCGCGTGCAACACAACCCGTTCTACGTAGATTAACTTACCAATTATATGATGCCAACTGTTAAACCTATTTACATGTAATTTTTATACAAAATATTAGACAAATTAAATCGGATAAAAGATAAATTAAAAATAGATTCATCTTTCCACTTCCTTCTTTCAACTTCCTTCATACATTTCTCTTTCTTCTCCGATGAAAACACTAGGTAAACGTCTCTTCTTTCACATGTATTTTTTTTTTACTTCAATTCGTTGCTAGTAATAACCATTGTTGTATTTTGTGTCACCATTTGTAGGTTTAAGGTTGTATTGACGAGGAATAGGGCTGTGCGACTTGAAGTTGACGAGGTATCGGGCTGTCACCATTTTGTTTTGCGTTTTTTTGCTTTTGTTTTCTTGAAGAAGGTGTATTTTGTTGTTGATTCTGCTTTATTTTCATTTTTAATCTAGGTTTTAGTCTAACTAGTGCTGATAAAGTAAGGGCTTTTTGGTTATTTCCTTTTGTTGGGGGTGGGTCTCCGTGTCGGGATATGGACAACTATATTTTAACTTGCTTTCATCATGGGGGGGGGGGGTTGTTTCAAATCGTAAACCTACTTACCAACAAGAAGTCGATGTGTATGGTGTCGCCGTAGATAAAGATCATTTTAGTCTTGTCGAGTTTCTTTCTTACACTAAAGACCTTGGGTACACAAATGTTAAGGCATTTTACTGTGAAAATGGTGATGAGTTTCATGTGTATGTGGTCCATGAAGTTGATGAATTAGAAGAATTACCTGCTCAATCTTCTCTTTTACCATGGTCTGACCCTGTTGATGAATCTGTGGGTATAAATGTTAAAGGGTCTGTGGATAATGATTCAAATTTGAATGGAGGTAATACAAATCACAATGAAGCTGAATCAGATCTGCTTAGTAGTGACTCATATGTAGATGATATTCCATATGAAGATGATTCAGATGTTGATGAAGAACTGAGATCCCTTAGGGCTGAGGAGGAACAAAAAATGCTAATCTTAGGAAGAAAAAATATAGGAAGAAGAAAACAATAACTGAAGAAGTACCAACAGGTAAGGTAGGTGTGGACAGAGGCTTTGAAGATATCGCAGTAAATAAGAAAGATAGATATGTTGGCAGATTGGGAGGAGATGATAAGTATATTGATAACTCAGAATGTGATAGTAATGATAGCACTAATATCCTAGATGCAGAAGCTGTTGGAGGCATTGATCTACTAGGCAGAAGAAAGAGCAAAAAGGTCAGGTATGATGATGAATGTAGTGTTGCTATTTTTGAACTTGGATTGATTTTTAAGAATGATAAGGATTTTAGAAATGCTCTATCTAAATATGTTATTGAAAAAATTTATCAGATTAAGTTAAGGCCTAATGAAGCTCATAGAGTGAGAGCTAAATGTAAATTCCAAGAAAAATGCAAATGGTTGTGCTGTGGTGCTATTGATAGGGATTCTGGTAACTTTATGATTAAGAATTACCATCCTATACACAAATGTTTGCTATCTAATAAGAACAAAATGTGTACAACTAAGTTCCTAGCAAGTGGATTCAAGAATTGTGTAGGGAGGAGTTAGGACTGCATGTGGGTTAAACAATTTGTTACAAGGCAAAGATGATGATTCTTAGAGAAAACATGGGTGACTGGAATATGGAATTTGCAAGGTTATGTGATTATGCTGAAGTTATAAAACAAACCAATCCTGGTAGTTCTGTTTGGGTAAGAATGGATAGAGAAATTGTACCAGGAAAGAATTTGATTGTGTACTTCTATGTATGCTTGGATGCACTGAAGAAGGGGTGGAAAGATGGATGTAGAAGAATAATAGGATTTGATGGATGTTTCTTAACGGGTGCTTGTAAAGGTGAACTTCTTGTATTGGAAGGAATGGAAACAATCAGATGTTTCATATAGCTTGGGCAGTTGTGGACAAGGAGACTAAACATAGCTGGAGATTCTTTATCAACTACTTGAAATATGGCCTGCAGTTGGGTACTGGACAAGGTCTTACTGTAATGTCAGATTTGCAGAAGGTAATTAATTGTCTATTACTTTGTTGTAGATATGTAAAATGTATTTTCTTTCTTGAATTGTGTTGAATTGTATTTTATTGTAGGATCTTCAAGGAGCTATTGCTGAACTGCTACCAAATGCTGAAGTTAGAATGTGTTCAAGACACATCTGGTCTAACTGGAGTAAAATATGGAAAGGAGAGGAAATGAGAAAGAAATTTTGGAGATGTTCCATGGCAACTTCTGAAGTAAAGTACAATGAGAATCTTTACAAAATGAGCAAACTTGGTAATGAAAACATTAATGAAAATTTTATTGCATTATCCAAGAGTGTCATGGGTTAGAGCATTCTTTCAAGAGAACTCCAAATGTGATGCAGTTGAAAATAACATGTCTAAAATCTTTAACTCATGGATATTATCTTGTAGACACAAATCTATAATAATCATGTTTGACGAAATTAGGAGAAAATTAATGACTAAAACTGTCGATATAGTTAAGTTTGTTGACACCTGGATATGTGATATTGCACCTATGGCTAGACTTATGTTGGAGGAGAATAAGGAAAAGTCTAGGGCATGCAAGGTGCTTTGGAATGCCGATATTGGGTTTGAGATTGGAGAAGGGCAGTATAGGGACACAATCAACTTGACTAATAGAGTTTGTAGTTGTAGAACTTGGCAGTTGAGAGGCATTCCATGCCAATATGCTATTTCTGCTTTGTACCACATAAAACAAGAACCTGAACCACTTGTGGAGCATTGGTATAGGAAGGATACCTTCTTAAAGTCTTATAGTCATTTCATTCAACCAATTCCAAATATGAAGATGTGGCCTGAAACTAACAATCCAAGGATTGAGCCTCCTGAGCCTAAATAAATGTCTGGTAGACCTACAAGAAATAGAAGAAAGAGTAAAGATGAACAAAGAAAGAAGTATGGAAAGATGTCCAAACAAGGGGTGAAAATTACTTGTTCCCTGTGTAAACAACCAGGCCACAACAAGAAATATTGCAAGGTAAAATAATTATTATTTGTTTGTGCCTTTTTTCAAAGTCTTGTTGAATGTTATGAACAAACTTTATGTTTTATATTTAGGTTGGTGTCCATACTTCATAACCAGCTAGCCATAATTCACAATTTACTGCTGGTCAAAGTTCACAAGGAAGTAGCCATCCTGAACAAACAAGCTCCTACCAACCTGGACCAACAACATCAAACAATCATGCTTCTTCAACAACAGTTTCTGGTGATATCAATAGAGTTAAAAGGGCAAGGGAAATTGCAAAAACAAGCCAACCACCACCAGTTGGGGATACAAGTATTCCTGTTACAAAAGGAATAACCAGTCAACTACCTCCAAGGACGAGACAAATTGCTGGACAAAAAAGAGGGAATATTGGAACTGGAGAAGATTCTGCAAGAGGGGGACCAAAGAGGCAAACTAAAGGTGGAGCAAGTAATGTTGGATTTGACATCTACACAAGTGCAAGTGGAACCCAAATACTAAACATAAGTTTTTCACTAACTGTCTCTTAAATGATTGAAAGTTTATATAATAATTTTGATTTGTTCTTCAAAAGCCAGCCTGGGACTTCAAGTCAAAGGATTCTACCAACAGGTTCAAGTTACAAGGATGCAAGCTTAACGGGTATAGACAATGACTTTAAGCCTAGAGGATTGAGATGGAAAAACAAGGATGCTGTCACCACTTCCCAATTGCAGCAAATGGCAAACAAAAGAAGAAATGACAACAACTTAGAATAGGTTGATTTTGGGCCCTTATTATGTTGTCGTATGTTTTTGGAGTATGCTAGCTTTATTTTGGTACTAGTAAACACTTTTGTGAAGGTTATATGTAACTTTTATTTGTGCTAGCTTTATTTTGGGACCTTATTTTGGTACACTTTTTTGAAGGTTGTAGCCTTGAATATTATGTAGCATAATGCTAACTTTGAGCTCATTATGGAGCATTATTCAATATAACCGTCTACGTATTGTGTAATTTGGGTGTTATATTGTGATGAATATGATCAATTGTTTATAGCCTGGTCATTTGCTTTTGATACTACAAACTACTTCGTATGTAGCCAAAAATCAAATTTACAGTAACAACAACATCAAAATACTACTAGAACTTAGAATTTCATTGAATTCAAAATGCAAAATTGCATCAAAAAGTTACAGCAACAGCAACATCAAAATACTACTAGATCGAACATCATTTGGCTCATTGATATACCGTGGTTTCACGGTATTTTTAATGCCTTTTCCTTAAGTTTAGTGTGTCCAAAAGCCTTTTTGTATTAATTTTTATGTAAGTTTCTCTTTATTTGCAGGAAATTTGTCTAAAAGATGAATGCGGAGGTTTTTGAGCAAGAAATGCAGAAAAGTACCACCTACGGAGCTTATGACGGTCCATAGGTGGCATCGTAGTGCAGCTGCTGAAGGAAGATGGGGAAGTCTGACCAAGTGTGGGGTTACAGAGTGCGTGACGGACCGTCGTAGCCATGACGGTCCGTCCTGCTGGTTCGTCATGAAGATCAGAGAAGTAGTCCAGTACCCAAATTCCAAGAGTTCAAGTGTTATGGAACGGAGACCCCCGACGGACCGTTGTTCCTGTGACGATCCGTCATACCTGCCGTCGAGGGTAATGAAGAGAGCAGCAGAAGAAATTGCATAAGTATGGGACGACGGAGTCCATGACGGCCCGTCGTGACCACGACGATCCGTTGCGAGGTCCGTCGATCCAGCCGCGTTTTGACAGATTTCCAGCAAATAGAGTCCTTTTTAATTAGGTTTTTATTTTTTATAGATAGTTCGAAAAACCTCGTTTTGGGGGTTAGACTCTTGATTATTTTTAGACTCTTTGTTAGACTCTTGGTTATTTTGAGCTTCTTTTGTGGATTAGACCTTGTGATTATTATTACACTTTTGGAGAATCTTTAGTCTTCAATTAATTTCAGTAATTGATTGTTGGTGATTTTTGTTGATTAATCAAGTGAACTTCTGGATTTTATTCTTTCTCATTAAAGTAAGTGCATGAATTCTTATATTACATATTTGAATATTGTGATTATGACTATGGGTAACTAAACTCCATAACTAGGGTTGTGGGAACCATAGGCGAATAATGAGGTAAAACCTAACTAAAATAACAATTCTAGAATAGTGTCTTGCATGTATTGATAA
>NC_028639.1:33048617-33051856 GCF_001406875.1 Solanum pennellii | reverse complement strand
TTTCTTCAAAGATTAGTGAAAAAGACCGAGGATGGTAAATATCGGCGTTTTATAACCATGTTGAAGCAACTTTCTATCAATGTCCCTTTGGTAAAAGCTTTAGAACAAATGCCCGGTTATGCCAAGTTTATCAAAGATCTGGTTACAAAGAAAAGATCGGTCACTTTTGAGGATGATGATAGAATGCAGCATTGTTGTGCTATTGCTACAAGATCTCTGGTACAAAAGAAAGAAGATCTGGGTGTGTTCACTATTCCTTGTACAATCGGGCTATTACATTTTGCGAAAGCATTATGTGATCTGGGGGCAAGCATAAATCTCATGCCCCTCTCGATTTACAAGAAGTTGGGTTTAAGTGATCCAAAGCCCACTGCGATGCGGCTACTGATGGCCGACCGAACAGTAAAAAGGCCTATAGGAATAATCCACGATGTGCTAGTAAAAGTGGAGTCGTTCATATTTCCGGTAGATTTTGTTATTCTTGATTGTGAAGTCGATTTTGAAGTGCCCATTATTCTTGGGAGGCCATTCCTTGCTACGGGAAGAGCCTTAGTAGATATGGAAAAGGGGCAGATGAAATTTCGGTTGAACAATGAGGAAGTGACCTTTAACATTTGTAGGTCTATGAGGCAGAGTGGTGAGCTCCAATCGGTATCTGCTATATCCTACAACATTGGTGAGACATCTGAGACACAAATAGAAGAACGTCTAGGTGTAGAAGCATTAGCGGCAGTGATAATGAATTTTGATAACGATTGCATTGAAGAGTATGAGTCATTTGTCGCGGCTCTTGATCGAGGTGATGTTCGGTTTAAACCGAAGAAATATGAGTTAGATATGAAGAATCGCGAGTCTCAACCCGCAAAACCATCTATAGAGGAGGCCACCAAGTTAGAACTATAAGCTCTCCCACCTCATCTCAGGTATGAATTCTTAGTAAAGGGTGACACTTTACCGGTAATCATTGCATCAGACCTGCATGAACAATAAGTTGAGAGTTTGGTGAAAGTGCTAAAAAGGTTCAAAAGAGCTATTGGGTGGACTATTGCGAACATTATTGGGATCCTTCCTGGTATTTGTTCTCATAAAATCCAAATCATGCCCGATCATAAGCCCAGTATTGAGCACTAGAGACTCTTAAATCCACCTATGCAAGAGGTGGTGAAGAAGGAAATCATTAAGTGGTTGGATGCCGGAGTAATCTATCTGATCGCCGATAGTAGTTGGGTATGCCCTGTTCAGTGTGTACCTAAGAAAGGGGGAATGACTGTGGTCCCCAATGAGAAAAATTAAATTGTTCCAATGAGACCGGTTACTGGATGGAGGGTGTGTATGGATTACCGCAAATTAAATGCATGGACTAAAAAAGACCATTTTCCTATGCCCTTCATGGATCAGATGTTGGATAGACTTGCCGGAAAAGGGTGGTACTGTTTTCTTGATGGATATTCGGGGTATAATCAGATTTCTATTGCACTAGAAGATCAAGAGAAAACCACTTTTACTTGTCCATATGGGACCTTTGCGTTCAAAAGAATGTCGTTTGGGTTGTGCAATGCACCCGCCACATTTCAGAGATGTATGATGTCGATATTTTCCGACATGGTGGAAGATACTATAGAAGTTTTTATGGATGATTTTTCTGTGGTTGGTGATTCATTCGAGCGGTGTTTGAACAATTTATCTGAGGTCCTTAAGAGATGTGAAGACTGCAATTTAGTACTAAATTGGGAAAAATGCCATTTCATGGTGAAAGAAGGTATTGTTTTTGGTCATCGCATTTCAGAAAAGGGCATATAGGTTGATCGAGCTAAAGTCGAGGTAATAGAGAGACTTCCCCCACCTATCTCTGTAAAAGGTGTGAGAAGCTTTCTTGGGCATGCAGGTTTTTACCGGAGATTCATCAAAGATTTTTCAAAGATTGCACATCCGTTGTGCAAACTGCTGGAGAAAGATTATAAATTTTGTTTTGATGAATCCTGTCTTAAAGCATTCAGCGAGCTAAAAGAGAAATTGGTGTCTGCACCTATCATTATTTCTCCGGATTAGAACAGTCCAATTGAGGTGATGTGTGATGCTAGTGGGGTTGCTCTTGGTGTAGTATTGGGACAAAGAAAGAACAAAATCCTTCACCCCATTTACTATGCTAGTAAAGCCCTAAATGAAGCTCAGAAGAACTACACAGTGACTGAACAAGAACTCCTTGCGTAGTCTTTGCTTTTAAAAAATTTTGCTCCTATTTGCTAGGTACTAGAGTTATAGTGCATACTGACCATTCAGCATTGAGATATTTGATGGCAAAGAAGGATGCGAAACCGAGGTTAATTCGTTGGGTACTACTGCTACAAGAATTTGAATTTGAAGTAAGGGATAGAAAAGGGACCGAAAATCAAGTTGCCGATCACTTGTCCCGACTAGAAGATGAAGCTATGAGAGAGTTAGGGGATAAGACTGATATTGATGATACTTTTCCCGATGAGCATGTATTGGCTGCCTTACAAGACTTGATTCCATGGTTCGCAGATTTCGCAAACTATCTGCCTGGTGATATTATTCCATCGGACTTGTCCTTTCATCAAAGAAAAAAGTTCATGTACGATGTGAAGAAGTTCTTTTGGGATGAACCATATTTATACAGGAGTTGTGCCGACGGGCTTATTCGGCGTTATGTGCCAGAATGTGAGATGTTGAGTGTTTTAGAGGCATGCCATTCCTCACCCGTTGGTGGACATCATAGTGGTATCCGAACCGCTTATAAGATATTACAATGTGGGTACTATTGGCTAACTCTTCATCAAGATGCTCATGAGTTTGCTAAAGCATGTGATAGATGCCAAAGAGATGGCGGCATTTCAAGAAAGCAAGAGCTCCCTCTAAACCCCATTCTTGTGGTTGAGTTATTTGATGTTTGGGGTATTGACTTTATGGGTCCTTTTGTGAGTTCTCATGGAATGAAGTATATTTTAGTAGCGGTTGATTATGTATCTAAATGGGTGGATGCTATCTCCCTCGCAAACAATGAAGGTAAGAGTGTCACTGCGTAAAAAAGAATATATTCTCTCGTTTTGGCACCCCAAGGGCAATTATTAGTGATGGGGGCTCCCACTTCTGCAACAGATTGTTCAAGGGGTTATTGGAGAAATATGGGGTTCGCCATAATGTGGCCACCCCTTATCATCCTCAAACTAGTGGGCAAGTTGAAGTGTCAAATAGGGAGATCAAACAGATATTGTCAAAAA
>NC_028639.1:33045076-33048498 GCF_001406875.1 Solanum pennellii | reverse complement strand
TACCAACTTGTATATGGGAAAGCTTGTCATCTTCCGGTTAAATTAGAGCATAAAGCCATGTGGGCTATGAAGAAGTTGAAAATGGATTGGAGCGAAGCTGTAGAACAACGGTTAACTGGGTTGAATGAACTCGATGAATTTCGCCTGAAAGCTTATGAAAGCTCAGCCCTCTACAAAGAAAAGATGAAGAAGTACCATGACCTAAAAATTGAAAAACGAGAGTTTATGGTTGGGGATTTGGTGCTTTTATTCAATTCTAGGTTGCGCTTGTTTCCGGGCAAGCTCAAGTCCAAATGGACTGGCCCTTACTTGGTTACCCAACTATTCCCTCATGGAGCAGTTGAGTTGGAAACCAAGGAGGGTGTGCGGTTTAAGGTGAATGGACAACGAATAAAAATCTATTTCGGGCATGCTGAATCGGCGAATGAAGTGATCGAGGCATACCATCTTGATGAAGTCTGAGTAATCAAGTGTCCCCAGTCGTGCCGCGACATTAAATCAGGCGCTTGTTGGGAGGCAACCCAATACTTATAGTTTTTCTTTTAATGGTAGCATTTTTTCTATTAATGGGTTTTAAATTTGCAGGCACATNCTCTGCAGCAGTCACTGACGGATACATCGACGGACCGTCATGCATGCGACGGACCGTCGCATGAATCCGTCGTGCCAGGTACGTCTTTCTGTTATTTTCAAAACTAGGGCACACGCGACAGAACCAATGACAGACCGTCACAAATGCGACGGACCGTCATCGGGGACTCGTTGCGTCACTAATGAAGCGTACCCGACCCGACCCGGCTGAGGTTTTTAAAAATTCTTAACATTTAAAACCTCCACCCCCTTCATTCACCCATTTACTTCACTCGTCCTCCCATTTCCCTCCCTTTTCAACTTCCAATTTCCTACCTCTCTTTCTTTCAACCGATCATTTTCCCAAATTCCCCAATTTCTAAAATCCACTCTCTGCTAGTCGGAGTCTGCTGCTGTGGTTCTCTACTTGATCACTAAGTACCTTCCTCGCTTGTTTTTCTCAAATTCTCAGGTATGTTTCTCTGATTTTTACCCATTTACATTGCATTTTTGTTTATCAATTAGTATTAGCCTAGTTTTTGTTGATGGGTTCATTCTTTAATACATATTCTGTCTGACCTAGGTTGAGAATCCTCAAAATTGCCTTGTTAAAACTGTAGAAATAGGAGCTTTAGCATTGCTAGTTTACTAGGTATTAGGTTAGACAAATGTTGGTTAAAACACTAACAATTCCATTTGGGTCATAGGGGATGAATGGGGCATCCCCAGTTCTATCACTGAATGACAAAATGAGACCCCGGTGACGGACCGTCATTGGGTCCGCCCTAACATCCCCAACATCCCACTGTCCAATTTTCTCCTAGTGTCAACCAACGGACACATGCGACGGACCGTCGTTCCCATGACGGTCTGTCCTGCACAACCGTTCTGGTTGTCAGAGACCCTGTTCCTAAGGGTGTCTCACTTTTTCTAAGTGTCCTCCAACGGGCACATGCGACGGACCGTCATTCCCACGACGGTCTGTCCTGCACATACCGTCACGACGGTCAGAGACCCTATTCCTAAGGGTCTCTCACTTTTTCTAAGTGTCCTCCAAGGGACATCTACGACGGACCGTCATACCCTCGACAGTCCGTCCTGCATAACCGTTATGACGGTCAGAGACGCCTCTCCTAAGGGTCTCCATACTTTTTCCAAGTGTCCTGTGACGGACACCTACGACGGACCATCATACCCTCGACGGTCCGTCCTGCATAACCGTCATGACGGTCAGTGACCTCTCTCCTAAGGGTCTCCATACTTTTTTCTAAGTGTCCCACGACGGACATCGACGACGGACCGTCATAATCACAACGGTCCGTCCTGCTTATCCGTCATACTTGTCAGAGACTTTCCTTCAGGGGTCTCCACATAAACATAGTTTAGTAATACATGACGGACCCCATGACGGTCCGTCGTACTCACGATGAGCCGTCACCTGGTCCATCGTGTTTCACTGTTACTATAGAAATGTCATTACATCTTAACTCTTTTATTTATTTTATGTTGTTTTGCTTGTATTGTTTTGCTCCTTCTAGTACTAATAATGATTCTTTACAGGTACTATCTATTATGGCACCAAAACAAGATCGAGTCTACGCACGTGGGCGATAGAAGTCTATTGCCCTGTCTGCCCGCCTGGTCATTGGCTCTGATGATGAGCGTGACCCTGAGTACGTGCTCCCAGGCACTTCCACCCCATCCTGAGCTACACGCGCTGCCAGAGCCACACCCAGAAAGGTGGCATCCGGCGTAGACATTGCCTCCCAGTCTGATGAGGAGCACACACTGACCGGCACACCTTCTGGGTCAGCTACTCATGAAGAATGAGCGTCTGGCTCCTTAGGAGTTTCGTGGTCGGAGGAAGCCTCCGGATCTGCTGAGGTCCCTGCACCCGCCACAGCTGCACAGTCTGCCTTGTCTGATGAGGCTGACAGTTCTGAATCCACACCTGGCTCACCAGCTCGTGCTATCACCCCGGTTGCCGACCATCCCAACCGGTGGTGTGTCGACGGGCAGTATCAAGTCTATTCAGACGCAAAGTTTCTGAATGACAAATGATTCATGACACGGACCCTTACATTGGAGCAGCGGGTCCTTACGGGAAGTCTCCCGACTATGCCAGAGATCCACAATCTCTTCACAAGACATCGATTGGAGTGGACAGTGCGTTTGTTGGGACGTTATAGTGAAGAGTTGGTCCGAGAGTTCTACACCTCTTACGTGGCTACTCTCAGATCACAGATTGATAGGCGGGCTGCCCCCGCCAAACAGGCCCCACTGGAGCATGTCCAAGTACGTGGCATTCAGGTTGATATCTCCCTGCCTTCCATCCGCCGGTATCTATACGGCGAGGATGTTGATGCCCACCGGACCCCTCTCACCGCCGAGTTTGATTACCGATGGCAAATTGTCAAAGATGGAAAATTCTTATGTGAGCCATCGCTGAGAGAGACCACCAAGAGGTGGATGGCCCTGCACTTGTCTGTTGATGGAGAGGGTGCTGACTGGGTGACCGAGCCGAAGGGAGCCATCAAGAAGGCTAACCTGACCTTCACGGCAAAGTTTTTAGGGTTGATTGTCCGCCACTGCCTTTCCCCCACAGCCGCTGATAATATAGTCACATGGGATCGTGCAGTACTGATGGCGGCGATGATAGCCGGGTTTGAAGTGGACTTTGCGTGGCTTCTACAGGCGGTCATGCACGAGAGGGCTTTTAAGGTCACAACTACTTACCCTTTCCCGTGCATGATATTTTCTCTATGCAGTTCCGCCGGTGTGCCTATATGGCACGTTGATCAGCTCAAGACCCCGCTGGGCACTGTTGATATCGGCCTCATCAGGGATGAGGC
>NC_028639.1:33023461-33044111 GCF_001406875.1 Solanum pennellii | reverse complement strand
CATAAGTTGAGGGTGGCTAATGCAGTAAACAACCCTTTTTATGACCCTGACCCAACTTTGAGTATTGTGTACTTAGACTCATGGCAAAGCCATGAGTTGAGGGTGGCTATTATGAGGAATGCTCTGGAAAGTGGGGTTGAAAGAACAAAGAGAGATAAAGAACAAAAGTAAAGTGACTCAAGAATCAGTTGAAAGAAAAGTGAAATAAAAAAAATTAAAAAAAATACAGTAAATACAAGCAAGAAAAGAAGAGAGTCACTTACACAAATGAAGAAAGAAGGGAAAATAGCACGGTGAAAGAATATGAGAAACTGGGCGAAATAAAATGATAAAAAATGGTATGTTTAGCCGATATGTCAAGGAGGGCAAAAAAAGTCACTAAAGTACACCTAAATATACCCTACCTGACCCTGAGCCTATGTTACAAGCTAATAAAGTCCTATCGTGATCCTAAGAGTTGTATAGCGAACTTAAAGCAGTGAAAATAAGGGCAAGTTTATGGAAATATGTATGAATGAGTGTGAGTGAGTGTTGAAAAGTAATTGTTATACTCAAACTGAAATCATTGTGTGAAAAAATGAGGATATTGTTTTGAAGTGAGGACACTAGTTGCAACACCGGAAATATTAACACCTCAGTGAGAAATTGAAGAGGATAGGTGTTAGTGCATGGTTAGTCTGTGTCATGGTCTGATTCCATATAATTCAAGCCTAATAGTGATAGCATGCATAAATATGATAAGACTGATCGGGATTGATAGCCAAATGATTGCGAAAGATAAAACATAGATACTATTGTACAAAGATTTTGTATTGAGTCATAGTGCGTCGCTTGAGGACAAACAACGAATTTAAGTTGAGGGTGTTGATATACCGTGGTTTCACGGTATTTTTAATGTTTTTTCCTTAAGTTTAGTGTGTCCAAAAGCCTTTTTGTATTAATTTTTATATAAGTTTCTCTTTATTTGCAGGAAATTTGTCTAAAAGATGAGTGCGAAGGTTTGCGAAGGTTTTTGAGTAAGAAATGCAGAAAAGAACCACCTACGGAGCTTATGACGGTCCGTCGTACCCGTGACGGTCCGTAGGTGGCATCGTAGTGTAGCTGCTGAAGGAAGATGGGGAAGTCTGACCAAGGGTGGGGTTACAGAGTGCGTGACGGACCGTCGTAGCCATGACGGTCCGTCCTGCTGGTTCGTCATGAAGATCAGAGAATAGTCCCAGTACCCAAATTCCAAGAGTTCAAGTGTTATGGAAGGAGACCCCCGACAGACCATTGTGCCTGTGACGATCCGTCATACGCTGTCGAGGGTAATGAAGAAAGCAGCAGAAGAAATTGCATAAGTATGGGACGACGGAGTCCATGACGGCCCGTCGTGACCACGACGATCCGTTGCGAGGTCCGTCGACCCAGCCGCGTTTTGACAGATTTCCAGCAAATAGAGTCCTTATTTAATTGGGTTTTTATTTTCTTATAAATAGTTTGAAAAACCTCGTTTTTGGGGTTAGACTCTTGATTATTTTTAGACTCTTTGTTAGACTCTTAGTTATTTTGAACTTCTTTTGTGGATTAGACTTGGTGATTATTATTACACTTTTGGAGAATCTTTAGTCTTCAATTAATTTCAGTAATTGATTGTTGGTGATTTTTGTTGATTAATCAAGTGAACTTCTGGATTTTATTATTTCTCATTAAAGTAAGTGCATGAATTCTTATATTACATATTTGAATATTGTGATTATGACTATGGGTAACTAAACTCCATAACTAGGGTTGTGGGAACCATAGGCAAATAATGAGATAAAACCTAACTAAAATAACAATTCTAGAATAGTGTCTTGCATGTATTAATAATTCTTTCGCTTAGAAGTCTTTTTAACGGATGGCCAACGTTAGAACTCGCCTTAATGCTACTTGCCGGACCAAGGAGGTAGATAATAGGAAAAGAATTATCAACATAGATTTAGTGTATACTATCTAATAGGCTAGTATTGATTGGTACGAGGTAATAACTTAGTCAAATATCGAATACGATGCTTAATATGAGGTAAAGGTAAGGGTTAGTATAGCAACACACGTAGCCGGACCAAGGTGCGGAGTGAAATTTTCTAGATGCCGGACCAAGGATTTAGAAATACATAACTTATCACTTTGCATGCAAGATACTAGGAAAGAATTGTTATAGTTAGAATTATCGAGTTATGAACCTATGGGAACACGTAAACCCTAGTTACTTTTATTAATTGATTAAACTCCAACATTTGAAGCTGTTAGTGTCTCCTTTAATTTAGCTAGTTATTTTCATTCATTTAGAAGTAAAAAAAAAAACCTTTTATTGTCTTTGCTTTCCAAGGAAATAATTGACTAAGTAGTAGTAATAATAGATTGAAGGTAAGTCTGAACTATTTTCCTCGTGGGAACGACCCCAACCTCATTAGTTGGGTTCTTTACTTAATACGACCGTTTTACTTCTTATTTGAGAAGTAAGTTTGAGCGTATCACTCATCAAAATAGTACTAGACCGAAAACCTCAAGAACACTAACAATTAGGCTTGAATTTCCATATTCCAAACATAAGCAACCTAGTAGCAACGACACCAACAGTAAATATATTTCTTGCTCGCTTTAACTTTTCATCAAAAGCATTGACTTTCTTCAACAATCCCCACATTACCTTGTTTTCTTATGGAGGGTGTCGATCTTCATACCAAAGAAAATAGTCATAACCATCCATTTTCTATAAAAACCAATCAAAAAGAATTAGACACAAACAATTAATCATCTAATTGACTTGAAAAGTAAGGGAAACAAGAATTTTACCTTTGAAATTCTACAAGTAAAAAATCTACGCCCTGGATTTAATTGGATCCATGAAGTCTTTAATAATGCGTCATTATCACACCTACAATATCGACCTTCATCCACAGATGCCATGGAAGAATTGGAGAAGCTTGACATGAATGGCTGAAGAAGAGAGAAATTGAAAAAGAAGGAAGAAATTGGGAAAGAAGAGAGAAATTGGGGTTTAATTAGGGTATTATTGGAGTAAAATCAATAAATAGATGATGTGGAGTAAAATTACCGTTGGGGACTCCACATCAGACGAAATTTTCATGTTTAAGTGCCTTGCATCAGTGAAAATCACGCGACACTCCAGCTGTGCAAAAAGTGTTAAAGTGACACATAGGGACCCTACATTAGGTGTTTAAAATGAAAATCCTTTAGTTGATGTGTCTAAGTGAAAGATTGTGCAAGTTTAGGGGGCCACCGATGAGTTAGCCCTAGAGTATTTGGTAGCAATCCCTCAAACTATAATGAATGAATGAAATGAAATGTTTAACACTCCGTGGGGACTAATGCTAAGCACTGAGAGGATATGAAAAGAGGTGGATACTTTTCCATGAGTAAAGGTGGGGTAACTAGTAGCAACCTCTAGCGATGTATGCTTCCCCGTGAGTAGAGGTGGAGTGTCTAGTAGCAATCTCCCTATCCCTTTATGTTCATGTCTTTATGAATGAATATGGTTGCTTGGAAGATGTAGCATGTGAGTTCACCATATGTGACCTTAGAGTGTTTCTTAGGTGTGGATGGTGGTATTGGACATTATCCATATATTGCACAAACCCATGCTTGAGGCTTACTTGAGGTAAAGAGGTAAAGTCAAGGTAATGGTCTACATGTAATGAATATGTCTCAAATGTGATAAATGGCTTTATATGTTATTATGATTGATTTCCATGTTTCTTATACTTGTATTTCATGAAGTTTACGAAAATGATATAAATGCATGGCTTTCAACTAAATGTCCTTTTTAGCATGTTTTTGCATGGTCATCATACTTAGTTCATCTTTGTACTAATACCATCTGCTTCATATTTTTACACTAAGTGTAGGTGGTGATGACAAGGATTTCTTACTAGAGTGAAGTTCTTGGAATTGTCATTCCCAAGCTTTGGTATGTCCTCAAAGATTCGAGGACACTTATTTAGGAGTTACTCTTTCAATTCATGTAATAACTTAGTTTCTTTTTTGTATTGAAAAAGGGTCGTGTCCCTACGAAGTTGATGTCATATCTAAGACGGCTATGTTCAGACTTAGTATTCCGCTTGCGTATATTGGTTTTAATAATGATGAATTTTGAGTATTATGTTTTTCAAATGAAAAGTTTTAAATTCCACACTACTTTTATGTCTATGTGTTGAATGAATGCTAAGGGCTTGTATAAGACCTCCGAGAGGTCGAATGCGCCGTGTTGCTAGGGGGTGCTCTCGGGTCGTGACATTCCATTAGTTTTTGAAGAATTTCTTTTCAGTTACACAGACCGACAGGAGGGGAGACGAAAGGATGAAATTTTGGGTAAAAAGTTCAAACTTTTTGCTTCTTCAACTTCAAAATCATACAATTTTTCCTATTGTGTTTTCTTCCCGATCATACAGGGTGAATTTTCTTCTCTTTTCTATTTCAAAATATTTAAAACTAGGGTTTCATAGGGAAGAAAATCATTATCATATATCTATAATAATTTTTTGCTATTTTGAATTGCATTTATTCTGTTTGAAGTATAAATTAACTCAAAAGAGATTTTTAGTCCGTATAAAAATATTTTGTGTTAATGAATTTTAGTTGTTTCGGCTAACGAATAATGCAGTTGTATGGACAACTACTTAAGTTATTTATAGGAATAATTATACATATTTTCATATACAAAATTGTCCAACAATTACATGTAGTTGTCGGACGAGTAGGTAAGTTGTCCCCTCAACTATGACATTTGTTGAAAGTTTTGTGTTCACTTATTGATCAATTGATTAGTAGTAGGACAATAATATAATTATTGATGTTTAATGTACTTCAATGACAAATTTTCTACTTATCATCCTATTAAGTTAATTTTATACTATTACTAATTTTTAAAACTATTTTAGTATAGATATAATGTGTCAATATAAGATGAAGAAAATTGAAACATCTTCATCCAATCCAGATGATAAAGAAAATGTTGAGAGTTATATTGCTGCTAAGAAAAGAGGTACTGGAACACTTCAAAGTAGTAAGATTAGCAGTGACCTATTAGGAGAAGCAAGATGTGATAAAAATAGTGGCAAGCAATCTAGTGAGATGGAAAAAAACAGTAAGAGCAGCAGTGACCTATTAGGTGAAGAAAAAAGTAATGATAGTAACAACAAAAATTGAAGCGAAAACGGAAAATATAATGAGAGTGATGGAGATAAATTAAGTAGAGAAGAAAAAAGTAATGAAAGTGATGGAGATAAATCTAGTGGAGAAGAAAAAATTGATGAAAGTGAAAGTGAGCAATCAGATGAAAAAGAAGAAAAATGTATTGAATTCTCTCCAGATTATGTCAAAATCATTGTCAATGGTACGTATAAATTTAAGACTCACTTGAATTTGTCTGGGTCTTATGATTCTAGAATCATTGGGAGAGTCAGTTTTAGAGTTCAATTTGTTGAGTTTAGGAAGATTCTAATCGCATAAAATATTTAATATAATTTTAAAAAATCTTGCTTTGGTCTCTTTTTGAAGTTGGATAAAGATGTAGCAGTACAACTTCCAATGAAGTTTGTACATGGCCTTAATCTTCGTAGTATACTCTCTGAAGAAAAAAAAAAGAGGTTTGGATTGATTATAATGGTTCGCCAATTTATTTTGGCATTAATGAATTTGCTATTATGACTGGACTTCAATTTAATTCTCTTTCTACTATAAGTCAACAATTAGCAAAAAATGGAAAAGAAGGTGAAATTTTGGTTGATAAAGTGGTTAAATCTCCAAATGCTGCTGTGTTCATAGAAAAAATGTGTGATCCAAGATTAACAACAAAGCAAAAGGTTGCTATTAGTATGGTTTGTTTTGTGCATTGTACATTGTGTTCAAAAAGCACAGCTAAGAAGATAAATAGTGATTGGCTAAAGATGGGGTCGAAAAAGGTGATGTTCGACTCATATCCATGGGGTCGAGAAAGCTTTGATGTTATCATTGAGTATCTTTTGAAAAAGCTAGAATCAACTTAATCTCAATACAATCTTCATGGCTTTCTGTGGGCGTTCGCCGCAAGTATTAAATTGATGTTTTCATTTTATGATTTTTAGTTAAATTATTATTTGACTTTATTGTGTATATTTCACGATTTTTAATGTTATTGTCACAACCTAGGGTTATACCCTAGAAGTAACACGGCGTACTTGACCCCGAAGGGGTCTCATACAATCTCTTAACATATCATGAACATAAGATAATCGAAAAGATGGAAAATTAAAAACTTTTTACAATCGAAGACATTTTCATAAAAGAAAGCGGAAGTCTTTCTATATTGCTGTGTCAAACTATCTAATACCACTTTTAGAATAGAACTCTTGGGACACATCCCATACAATAGTCTCAACATAAAAATAAAAGACATAAAGGAAATAATGGGTTTGTCCTCGAAGTTATAAGGACTCGCCAAATCTTCAAATCCTTTATTTCTTAGAAACCTATACCCAAAATAGCACTCAAGTCTCCAAACCCTACATTTGATTAGAATGTAGGCAAAGTATGTGTTAGTATAAAATGTACCAAGTATGATAGCTAGAATAAAAACATAAGAGCATCTTCAATTGGTTGGTCAACATAAGACATAAGCATAAAACAAAATAATATAGACATAAGCATAAAATAAAATAATATAGTCATATCATAATCTCCAACATAAGCATCATATAGTCATAAGTCAATCATAAGACATAGTTAATGAGCATTGGAGATACTTCATGTAATATCAACTATAAGCACAAGAGACAATATCATAATCATAAGTAAAGTCTCCGATCATAAGCATCATATAAGCCTTACTAACTCTTAGACATTCATAGCATAAAAAAATATTCCCAAGTAACCTCAAAGTACACTTGTGCAAGGCAAGAATAGCATCCCATGATACCATCTAAGCTAAGTATCTTTTTTTTTGTCACATTAATCATAGCCTATATGCATGGTCAAGTATTAAGCTTCCCTACCATAAGGGAACCATACTCCTAAGTAACCTCAAAGCACACTGGTGCAAAGGCATCCCATACTACCCTTCACACTAAGCATAACCTTGAAGTCATCCTAGTCATATTTTTACCCTCATGTGATCTCATTATTAGCTAACCAGTGAACTATCATTTACTTTAGTCAAATCATATCACGGAAAACAACTATAGCAACAATCAATCAAGCATAACACTCATAAAATAACCTTAAATCATACTTGTGCAATGAATGACACCACATACTATCACTCATCCTAAGTACTTATTTAGGTCATCATACTCATGTTCCTTGGGTTGGAACCTAGTTCCTCTCTTTAGACCTAAGAACACTATGAGGTACTCCCTTAAGCACATCTTAGGTCATCAAGCTTGAACCCTATAAGATATTTTCTTTAGCATGCTTAGGTTCATTATTAACATGTACCCTATGAGATACTACCTTAAGCATGTCTAAGTCTATTTATACTCTTGAACACCTGAGGTACTTCACTAAGCCTATCTTAGTTTCTAATTATTTCGAACCCTAGGATATACTACATTAAGTACATCTTAGTTCATCAAGCATGAATCTAGGATATGCTACTTAAAGCATAATATTCGTTTACTAAGGTTGAACCTTAAGAGATGCTTCCATAAATATAATCTTAGTTTCTTTAGTTTGATCTCTAGGAATTGCTTCTTCAAGCACTATCTTAGACCATTGATTGTGTTTGATCTCTAGGAGATGATTCTTCAAGCACTATATTAGACCATTGATTGTGTTTGACTCTAGGAGATGCTTTCTCAAGTATAATCTTAGTCCATTACTTGAGATAGACTCTAGGAGATGTTTTCTCTAACATAATCTTAGACCATTAACCATGTTGGACTCTAGGAGATGCTACCTTAAGCATAATCTTAGCCTATTAAGTGTGAACTCTATTGAGAACAATCTTAGTTCATTACTAATGTTGTTTAATTTGGGTATATCCTTAACCGACATGAGAACATATTATCTATCACATGATCTCACATGATGTTACCCACATCGTCAAGGGTTGGTCCACTTGCCTAAGGTAGAACCGGGTTATTAGCTTAGTTGGATTCACTAGCTAACTTTCCTACGGGGCACATAGTTATGGCATACAAAGATTGCTACTAGAAACCCAAAACTCCACTGGGTGAAGGCTTTCATATCTTAAGACACACTTTGGTAAAATCCAGACTCTTCTAGGTGAGAGATCCCATGTTGGAAGCCCAAACTCAACTATGTGGTAACCTTCATAAAATCCCAAACTCAACTAGGATGGAGTCTCCATCTCATTTTAATATCGACTCGGTGTTAGGTCTAAATTCCACAAGATAATCATTAAGTCTCTACATTAACTCAAGTTTATGAAAAGATGTCCTTGACAACCAATCCATATGAATACCTCTTTAGACCATGTGTAAGCAACTATCACCATGCATGAACTAAGTATGAAGGCTTTATAGCCTTAGGTTCAATTAGGTAAGAGAAGCCCTTCAACCTTAGCACCATTACTATGTGAGAACTCTTTGATGTTAAGTTCATCTCCAAATTCTACATTAGAAAAGGTATCATCATGAATTAAGTGATTCCATCACTTCCTACCATCTATGATTCATAAGGTAAATTAAGTAGGTAATATATTTCATTACAAATCTATTCAATGGCCTTGTATTCACATGTATATTTTACTATCTAAACCTTAGCATCTATAGTTAATCATATTAGCTTCACTCTAAAGCCCTATTGATCGACATTCACAATTATAAGTCTTCATTCTAAATAACTTTACACCATGGAAACATATTATGAACCTAGTTTACAAGGCATTCAATCACATTCTTCATTACTAAGTGGTTCTAGCTATAATTCATCCTAAAGGTTCAACTTCAAATTTATAATTCAAGATATATCATGTATAATAGAGTATATTTTTCAATTCACGTATATAAATTCCTAATATTGAACAATTACTACACATGACACTGATTTAAGAAGATCACCTATGAACCTTCAATTTCATCTTTCATGCCATAAACCCACAAAATATCAATCATCAAATAAACTAGGGTTTACCATGAATATTACATAAGTTCTTCATAATATCATAATTCAATGCCAATATAATCATAATTAGGTATTATCCACTAGATTGGAATCATACCTAAACCCTGCCAATAATGTAAGAAGAAACCCTAGCTAGAGTTCGTGTTTGACTTCACAATTGGGTGAAAACCTAGGGGGCTATATGGGTGGAAGAACCCATATATGATTAAGCTAACATACCTTAATTCAAATCACTAATAAATCTTGAAATAATGGAGGAAATATGCCCTTCTCTTTTCCTTCTCTCTCCTTCATCTTCTTCTTCTCCTTCTCCTCCTCCTCCTCCTCTTCCTCCTCCTCCTCCTCCCCCTCCTCCTTCTAGAGAGCGAATTATTTGGAGAGAATTTGAGGTTCTTTGATGAATGAGTTAATTGATTTAGTTTAGGGGTCTATTAGGTATATATATATATATGGTTTAATAAATAACTAACCGACCTCCCTGAACCCCTATCTAATACTATTTAGTTCCCAAGCCCCTATATGAAAACTAAAATTAAAAATCTTCCATGACCAACGACTCACCCATCCACGGACCGTGGATGGGTCTAATGCCCGTACTGCACACTCTTAGGTGTGGTACTATGGCTAGAGACTACAGGTGGATGCGGGCCTTGACCCACGACCCCAACCCAGGGGAGTGGATCCACCCACGACCAGTAGATGACAATCATAGGTGCTTTCACTTTTTACAGTTTTTGGACTATTTTAAGGGTCCTTCCGAAGGACCCATTGGGTGGTACTTGGGGGGTAGTACCTTGATTCCCTAAACCTAAAACCATTATTCTAAAAGTATGGGAATCAGTTATACGAGTTTGACCCTCATTTCTAAAACTTCCATACAAGTCTCACGAACTCTCTACTGTAACTAGCTAGTTTCCGGGGCATTACAATTATATTGTAGGCTTAGGAATTTGAATCTATTCACTCAATTCAGTGGTTTGCTAAGAATTCTTTATCTAAAAGAACAATTCCAAGAATAATTAAATGGATGGCTGCAACACCTGCATACAAGAAAAATGTTGGTCATATATATTAGACAAAAGAACAAGTATGATTGTATCTACATAAAATTAAATGTGTTATGCAATCTTTATACAACTCTACAATATGCAAAATTATTAGACAACTCACTGATACGCAAAATTGTTAGAAAACTCTCCAGTATCATCGGACAACTCTTCAATATCGTTGGACAACTCTTCAATATCGTTGAAAAACTAATGCAGTTGTTTGAAGGACTTGACCTTTCAACTGTTACAGTTGTCCAACAACATTAGAAATTGTTTATCTAAAAATTAGAAGCTTTTGATAAAAATTAAAATTTGTTGAAATACTACTATATAAGTTGTTTGAACTAATAATGGTATCATTAATTACATGTTATAAATACGATAAAAAGTCATGAAAATACACCATTACTTGTTTATACAACTCCTTTTGATCTGATAGGACGTGGTTTTTTTGTGGCCAAATCTTTTACATAAAGAACATTTATTTCTCTTCTTTAAAACAACTTCTCCTATAATAGGTACCTGTTTCATCTATTTTCTTCCTGATTTAGTTTTCTTTTCAGGTGGATGTATTACTCCCCCTCAAATTTTTGGAGAAGGATTCCAAAATTCTTTAGATGACACCGGATAAAATGAATCTGCATATGCAAGTATATACGACTCTACCTTATAATATGGAGAGGAAAACTTGTAAATAATATTGTCATATTCATCTCCAAATTTATGCCTGAGCATTGTCATAGCGTGTTGACACAATATTTTGTCTAGATCAACTCTCAACACGAACACATTTTGCTTCGAAGATGGACCATTGTGATTCCATTGTCCGCGGTGATGCTAAAGGTTCTTCATCAACTTGATGAACCAATAACTTATTTTCCAGATTCTTATGATTTCAGCTGAAGGGACAAATTTGGTTTTTAATTTGGCATATTCCATTCGTATCTCATATAATTTTTCTGACCATCTCTTACTTATATCATTCAACAGGGCAGTAGTGGAAAATTCTCTTACTTCATTGAACATTGCATTAACAGACTCCACAACATTTGAAAATAAATATAAAAATTAAAAAATACCAAGAAACTAAATACAAAGTATTGTTGATTTTAAATAACGATTGAAAAATTGAAACTATTCAAATGTTCTCAACTACTGCAGTTACTTAAACAACAGTGGAATTTATTTCAACAACTATAAAATCGCCCCAGCAACTATATTAATTGTTGGGGACCTGCAATTTATGTTTGAACTAGTAAAAAATTTACACGTTTCCTGAAAAATATGTTCTACTCCATTTGTGAATTTCAACATTTTCAAGATAATTCGCGACTTTCGCTTTGATAATTCTAATTTGTTCAAAATGATCATAGAACACATCTCTCCGATATGTTTTTGTTGCATGATAATAATGTCCAAGAAAATCTCCATAATGAAATTTTTATTAGTATTGTCACCAAGATGCCTCGTGCAACATCTATAGTGCGCTTCAGAGTAAAACTTTGATAACACTTTTTCTATGCTCGGATGTCTATCAGAAATTATGCATAACACTGAAGTATCAGCGACTATGGAAAATAATTTCTCAAAAAAATACTCATATGCAGCATCACACTCCTTATCTAATACACAAAATGCAACAGGAAAAGTATGATTTTTTTTATATCATGTGCGACAGAAGACAACAAAGTTTCAATGTAATAACCTCTTAAAATTGTACCATCAATAACTACGACTTTTGTCTTATGCACAAACCCTTAATCCAAGCTCCATACGATACAAAAAATATATTACATTGAAACTTTGTTGTCTTCTGCTTAATCCAAGCTCCATACGATACAAAAAATATATTTGAACCTTCCTTTTGTCATCAAGCTTCAACGATGTCTTGCTTCCTTCATTTACAATCATAAGTATATGGAGATAACCATCTAAAAGTGCATATCCATGCTCTGGTGTCCCTCTTATCATAGACTTTGCAATTTCACTTCTTTTTAAACACTTCCATAGCTAATCTTGCCGTCAAAATTTGCTTGAATAATAATTTTATATCTTTTGTGGAGGGACCTTTTCCATTCAAGAAACTAAGTAGCATGTATTTTGCGACGACCTCCGCTAAAGCATGTGGATGATGACTTGTAAGATGTTGTGCCCCACATGAAAGAATGTTGCAGTATTTTTTAATTTCAAATCTATTACAACTTTAAAGTTTTGTTGCTCGCAACCACCAATCACAATTTTGATCTACACATGTAGCACAATACACATCTTTAGAACTCTTCACTGATTTGAGCCTTTAATCTTTCTTCACAGAAGCAAGCTTCAACAATTTAGTTAATTCTCGCTTGTCCTAGAAAATTTTACATTTATAAAAGTACGCGCCGTCATCATTCATGTGGCTGCTTGTGTTGATATAAAATGTTGATAAACGTACTCGTTTATAGAAATATCAATAGTAGCAGGATGTTTTTCATCATTTGCGACTGAATTTGTTGTCTCTGCTATCCTTTCAATCATAAATATTCTTAAAATGGCCTACTTCGATCATCTAAAGAAATCGTAAATCACGATCATTTCTTATCCTAGAAGGTGGTCTTTTTTTATTTAATGAAGCCAAGCATGTAAGTAATAGAAAGATCATCTTTATTATAATTTAACTCAAACCTAGAAATAATGATCTCAACTAACTCATTATACGTAACATTCTCACTTATCTTTACTGGTACTGTTTCTCGACCCTTTTATCGCCAAGTATAACGAGTAGGATTCTTTATCCATTCACCATGTAAATCATCTGCTATTGTTATTTGATCTTCCATAGATGGATACAATATATGAAGACACCATACAATATTTCAGCTAGTGAGATATTCATCAAATAATTTTTAAATCGCTAAAGAATATTCAATACTTATTTTTACACAAGATGTTTTACTACTATTAACAATAATAAGAAAATTTTAGTAGCTTTAGAAATTTTTATAATTCTTCAATTGACCAACAACAGAACACAATTGTCGAACAACAGCACTAGTTGCTGGGACAACTTCTACTATCACCGGACAACTATAGAAAATTGTTGGACATAAACAGACATCATATTTAACTATTTCAACAAATAACTTCGATAGTTGTCCAGACAATTATGAAAATTTTTGAATTAATAATTACTGTGGCTTCACTAAATGCAACTTAAGAATGGACACAAAGTGATTTAATGCTTATCAACAATGCTCTTTTAATTTATTCAAAGCTCAAACGAAAACAAATGTAAATACAATAAACCTCATATATTTCATATTCTTTTTTCATAATTTTTTATTGATAGATCTTCTTAATAAAAGCAGATTTTTGAAGATAAAGGAGGAGGAGAATGAGGAGGAGGAGGAAGAAGAAGAAGAAAAGATTGAAAAATATACCTGTGGTTGAAGATGATCGATAGGAAGAAGATGGATTTGAGAGGAAGAGTGCCTTATTTTTTTTCTATTTTGGTAAAATTTAGATATTTAAGGTAAAAAATATAGAAGTAAAAGTATAAAAATTAAAAGTATAAATATTTTTTAATCTAATTAATGTTATTTGTTTATTTGTCAACTTAATATAATAAGACTCGAAGGACTCTCACCTAATTGACTAACTTTTTTACCCCTTTTTATAGACCTCCCCTTCACTCTAAGTATCTATATATATTATTGATGATTAAAGACATAAATCCCCTTGAACTTATTCAGAATAGTCAACTACACGATTAAATTATCATTGATTATTTATTACATACTCAATTTTATTTAAAGTGAAATTAACACCTCATTTCGAAGACGATATCAATTTTTGTGTGAAAATAACTTATACATGTGTTTTGACACATAAATAAGATTATTTAAATTTTAAAACCATTTTGCTTAATATTTTCTTAGAGTTTTGCAAAAAAGTAAAAACCTATGCTTTCTTCCTCCACTCACCTTACATTTCTTTCTTCTTAAAATTCATTTCTTCTTTCTTCTTCATTATTTCATAAATTGAAGGGAAAATAAAAAATTTGAAGAGAGAACATGAGATAACAAGACAATTATGAAGTTTAGTGATGTTAGTAGCGGCGATAGGTGGTGGGCGACACGATTGTTGTCGGCGAAACAAATAAAAAAAATTCAGATCCGTAAAAGTTCTTTTGAAATATTGATAATTATGAATGAAAATCAAGTATTTCATTAGTATTATTTGTGTGTAAAATCAAATATGTCATTGATGGTTTGAGACAAAAATAATATTGTGATAGTTATGGGTGGTGCTCCGGCGAGAATAAAGAAGACAAAGATAGAAAATTATTTTCTTCCATGAATTTTTTAAAAATATAGGAAATGAAACATGAAGTTTGTGCATTGTCATAGGATTTTCAATAGAAGTCATTATCTTTCTCATAATTTTTTTTATCCCCGGCAAGTTCGAATAAAAATCATGAACCTTAGGTTAAAGTTATTAACTTTCTAATGGAAATCAACACCCTCCCCACTATTTTTTTACTTCTATTTAAAGTTCCTTTCTAAGATAGAGTGGTTGTTGTTTCGAGAAATCATCAATGGTGATAAAGAATTCGTAAAGAAGAAGAACTTTTAAAAAAGAAATATATGTAAAAGATTTAACGAAATTGGGGTCATAGGATAAAAAAGAAAAAAAATGACATAATTAATATATTAGAAATTGTAATACTTAATTATATATTGACCAAAAAAATAGAGCCGCGTGTTTAAACTTGTCATTTTAACATAAATTTTTCTTATTCTCATGTACCTTAGGGTAGGTGAAGACACTTTCTGTGTCATTTCACCTTCTAAGGGTGTTGATATCACTTTGAATAAGATTAGGTATGTAGTAGGTCATCACAATAGTTTAACCGTATAACTGACTTTTCAAGACAAATTTGGGGGGAATTATGTCTTTCCCCTCTTTCATCTATCATTATGTTCTATATCACTTTTGAAAACATAAATTTCACAACTTAAATGCTAAATTACTACAATGCCCTCAATTAAATTTATATTATCTAAAAAAAGTATAAACTCTTAAACTTAAAATTGCTATAACAACCTCAATTAAAATTTATATGACCTTATAAACATAAAATCTCAAACTCAAATGTTAAATTAGTGCAATAACCTCAATTATTTTAATTCAGAACTTAAACACTATAAAACTAGTTAAAAACTATTTTGACTTAAAAGCAACAGCTAATCCAAACAAGCTCTTAGGCACATTGTGAAACACCCTCCATATAATATAGTAGATCACAACATGTATTGTACTGAAATGAATGTAAAAATGAAGCAATAAAATGTCATGTTACATAGTAAAGAAGAAATATGAAACTCAAACTAAGAAACCAAGAAAGAGAAGAGAAAAATTCATAATGAGGTCAAGAAAATGGTAGACGACAGTAGAACAACCAAATCCAAAGCACATAATTAAGAAAAAATTAAGTAGAAACTGAAAACTTGATAGATTCACGTAAATCAAAAGATATAAATCTGAAACGAGAAGAAAAACTTACACCAATTCACATATACAACAACATCAAATATAAACTCAAATCAAAGAAGAAAAATCTAAAATGATGTCGAAAAGAAATTAATAAAAAATTAGAAGAATTGAAAAAGAAGAATATACTTGAAAGTATGAAGACTTTAGCCACCCTCAAACTCTTATCGCTAAATCAACTCAGATTTTACTGATGTGAGCAAGAAACCTTTAGAATTTGATATACTATTTCAGAGAAACAAAAATATTCATTACCAGAAGCATAAAGACAACTCTAACTTCACGAGAGGAATTGTGATGAACATTGCACTAGCAATTAAATTAGATATTTTATCATGGAGTAATGATACTTCAAATTCCGCCATACTAGAGATTACACAAAAAATCTTATTGGTAATAGATCGGGAAGAAGCATAGAGAGAGTAACAACTCAATTGAAAATACAATTTCTTAAAACTTTCAGGTTTTCTTTTGTTGCCAAAATACGATCAATAGCAAAGACAATTCATTCACCAATCATGTCTGTTAATATCTTCACTGCATGTTCAAGTAACCATATGGATAAACAATTCATTCAAATTTCTTGCACCACAGGGAAAATTTATGATAAAAGTTACTGGAAAGGTCTATTGAAAGGGACAAACTAGTTAGTCAATTATGTTGGAGTCCTTCAAGTCTTAAAGATTGTATAAAAGTGACAAATAAATGAATTATATTAATTAGGTTAAAAAATGTTTTCTCAATACTCCCAAACTTTTAATTTTTACACTATCTCTATATTTTTTAACTTAAAATATCTAAAATGTTATAAAAATAGACAAAAAAAATACGCTCTTTCTCAACTTCGTCCTCTCCTCATCGATCCTCTTCAGTTGTATTTTTTCCAACTCCTTTCTTCTTCTTCCTCTCCTTATTCCTCCTTATCCTCTTCCTTTATCTGCAAAATTTGTGCTTTTAATTGACAAGATCTATCGAGAGAAACTCATGAAAAAATAAGACCTATATGTATATATAGATATATTGTCACGCCCCGTGCCTACACCCTGAACGTGGCCAACACCCAATGACCGTTGCTGGCCTTGAGGGGACCCTTAGCCTGACTTACTTAACTCAGCGAGAAACATGCCCATAAAATAACTTAAATAAATGTCTTGGCCAAAATGGCACTTAAGTCTCAAAACAGAATATCTGAAATAAAAGATAAAGAGAGACTCAAAACTGAATTATCTGTCTGACTATCTGTCTATGAAGCCTCTATAATACTACGATGAATATAGGGACAAACCCCACAACATTTTATAAACGAAAGGACCAAAAAGCAATAAAAGAATTCTCTGTAATGCAAGGAGGCTCACCACTAACTCTGAGTGCTCAACTGGATCAACAAGGTGCTGGATGCTGATCCTGGTTATCTGCATCTGCATCATTAGACGATGCATGCCAACTTGTATCAGTACATTGAATGTAAGAGTATGAGAGTTGGAATGCTAAACCACAACTTAAGCTCGAAAAGAATAAGAAGAAACACTTACCTTGGCTCTGCTCAACTCATGCTGAACTTGTTATAAAGCAATATGACGCATGCAATATACATATATATATGAATCTTGTAAAACCGTACAAACAACTCAGTTCGTTAAAGAAAATGCAATAACAAACTCAACTTTACTTATATGTGAAAGTAATATACTTTCTATGAGAGATTCTCTAACCGACAACCACCATTATGAGCCTAAGTGGTGATACAGCGTCTCGCCCATGCTGCTAGAACTGTCCTATACTTTTTCGGTCGCATAGAACTCTTCAACTTAATGAATTCACTAGCTTAACTTACGTCATATCTAAAAAGTATGACCCGTTAATACCCATGATGACTACATGGTTTACATGGAGACTTGAGTTAATCTGAACTCTCATCCCCACATTGGTGCTCAATACTACTCCCAAAATATACTTTAGCTCATGCTTTTGAAATAACTTCTTTTCTTTGGGTTGAGATAATTTGCTCAAAACTTTAGCTTAAAAAAAATTTCTTGGGATATCAATGTACCATTTTTCTTGTTCAAAACTCTTTTGGAAATCTTGGTTTTCTCTTTAACTTAAATGTGAAGACATTTATAGACTTTTAGGGATTACTTAGTCCCCTTGTAAATTTTGAGAAATGAACTCAACTCTCTACTCTTTGCTTAACTTGAAAAATTGAGTCTTAATAAACTCTTAGGGAATACTTAATTCCCTTATATTTCTTTGAAGAAAAGACTTCAACTTTTACTCTTCACTTTAAATTGAAATTGAAGCGTTAAAACAAAGTTAAACATGTAATAAATCTTGAAAACCTTTAAGAACTTTGTTTTGACTTACGTCTTAACTTTAGACTTGACTCTTAACTTCTTAGACTTCAATCTTAACTTTCCTTGGATTGGATTGAATTATAAATTCAAGGTTATGATTGGTGTTCTTTGATGATTTATATGTGTTTAGAAATCATTTGAAGTAATTAGAATCAATTGGAAGGTGTTAATATATCTTAGAATGACTTAAAAGGTCTAAACTACGAAAACTGGGCAAAAAATGCCGATCGGGGCACGTTTAGGGCATGCCGCGCCAACCACATTTGACTGAGTCTTGGTTCTGGCGCACCGCGCCAGGCCTCAGTGTCAGAGGCCAATTTCTGGCGCATTGTAAGCGCGATGCTCTTGGCCTTGCCTAGGAGACGGATTTTTTAACTCGTTTTTTATCTCCAAACCCGTAGTTCTTTCACCAAACACTTGGGACTATTGATACTCTCAATACCCACTCGATTAAACTCAGAAACAACCTGGAGAAACAAGAATCAACCAACAATTCAATCAGCAAAATTCCACACTTTTCTTCAAGAAATTCAACTCTTAACATGTAAGCAACTCATATATTGCTGAATTGAAACAAATTGGTGTATGGGTGGACTAACCCAACACGAAAAGATCTCACATACCTTGTTATGGATCACCCCTGACGAAATCCACTCGAAGTTTTTGGCGAAACCTTGATCTTTCTCATTTCTCCTTCTTCTCTTCTCTTTTCTCCCAAGCCCTAAGCGTGAATGTGATTTTTCTGAAACTGACTTTAAGACTTAAATTTTACCCCAACTAAAACCATAAAACGAATTAGGAAATAATTGGGTGAAAAGACTATTTTGCCCTTACTTAAATCCGGAATTAGACTTTCCTCACTTCGATAGCTCAACTTCCGATAGACATATCTCCCTCATACAAAATTGAAAATACGCAAACTCGGCGGAGTTGGAAAGATCTCTGCATGGGATTTCCAACAATATCAAGAACTACCACTAGATCCTCTGAGTTAGAAGTTATGACCATTTGAAAATGATCAAAATTCACTTCTTAAACTTCGAACATTTTCCAGATTTTCTCCTTTATTTTCAAAAGTGACTATTTTTAATTTCTTAGCTTATTCTTGGTTATTTCGAGTTACAGAATGTTTCATATATACACACATATTTGAACTTTTTTGTATTGCATTTATTTTCTTTGATCTTTGAATTAACTCAAAAGAGCATTATTAATAAGTATAAAAATCACTTTGCGTCCATTCTTAAGCTGGGCTCAGTGAACCCAAGCTGATTATTTCAGTCAATATTTTCCATAGTTGTTCGAAAAATTACTGAAGTTGTTTTCTTGAAATAATTAAATATGTCTATCATTTGATGTCCAACAACTGTACTTGTAGTTATCTGGTTATAATACACGTTGTCACAATAACTAGTGCAATTGTTCGACAACTCTGTTCTGTTTTTGGTCGATTGATTACTTGTTAAGAAAAATAATATAATTATGGACAAGTTATTAATTATTTTAATCGATAATTGAAGAATTATAAAAATCCCTAAAGCTACTAAAAAATTTTTTGACTATTATTGGTAGTTGTAAAACAACAAAATATGTGTAAAAACAAGTAATTCATATTCTTTAGCGATTCCAGAACTTTTTGATGTATGTCTCACTAGTTGAAATATTTTGTGATGTCTTCAGGTATTGTGTCAATCTGGAAAGTTAAATAATAATAATAGTTGATTTACATGGTGAATGGGCAGAGAATCCTACCTGTTATACTTGAAAATCAAGGGATCGAGAAACCGTACTAATAAAAATAAGTGAGAATAGCAGATACAACAAATTCTGTTGCAAATGATGCGCAACATCATGTTACTATTGATATTTCTATAAACGAGGATGCTTCTCAACATTTTATACCAACATAACGCAATCACATAGATAATGATGACACAAGTTTTATAAAGGTAAAATTTTCAAGGACAAGCGAGAATGAACTAAAATATTGAAGCTTGCTTCTTTGAATAAAGATCAACATTCAAATCTGTGAAAATTCTAAAGATGTGTATTGTGCCAGATGTGTCAATCAAAATTGTGATTGGTGATTGCGAGCAACAATGCTTCAAAGTTGTAATAAATTTGAAATTAAACAATATCGCAAACATTCATTCATGTGGGGAACAATATCTTAATAGTGATCATCCACATGCTTTAGCGAAGGTCGTCGGATAATACATGCTACTTAGTTTCTTGAAGGAAAAAAACCCTTCACAAAATATATAAAAATTATTGTTCAAGCAGATTTGGGTTGGAAGATTAGCTATTTGAAGTGTTTGAAAAATAGTGAAATTGCAAAGCCTATAATAAAAAGGACAGTGGAGCATGAATATGCAATTTTAGATGGGTATCGTCATATGCTTATAAATGCAAATGAAGGAAACAAGACATCACTGAAGCTTGATGACAAGGAAAGATTCAAATATTTCTGTATCTTATGGAGCTTGGATTAAAAGGTTTGTACATATGAAAAAGATCTTAGCTGTTGATGGTACATTTTTAAGAGGTCGTTATGATGAAATTTTGTTATCTGTTGTCGCACCGAATACAGAAAATCATATTTTTTTTCTGTTG
>NC_028639.1:33013461-33018461 GCF_001406875.1 Solanum pennellii | reverse complement strand
ATAGAGCATTGTAACCATCGATACCTGGAGCCTTATCATTCCCAATAGACTTCAAAGCTTCAGCTATCTCCTGGTCAGTTATTGTTGCACAAAGTTGAATTCTGTGTTGTCTTGACAAAACAGGCCCCCTTTTCATCACCTAAACATTTATAGCTGGAAGATTATCTGCTGCTGTGCCCATTAGACTTTTGTAAAATAAGACAAACTCATCTTGAATCTCTTGGGGATCATACAGCATCTTTCCATCTATTGACATCAAACTTCGAATACGCTTCATATAATTTCTCTCTTTTATCACAGAGCTAAAATATTTGTTGTTTGCATCCCCCAGCTTAATCCATTTTGCTCTTGCTTTTTGTCTAAGAGCACTTTCCTCAATCAAAGACCACTTTTCAAGTTTTGTTAGGAGATCTTTTTCTTTAGTAACTAAATCATCATTTGATCATCATCATCATTATTGTTATTATTATTATTATTATTATTATTATTATTATTATTATTATTATTATTATTGTTATTATTATTATTGTTATTATTATTATTGTTATTTTTATTATTGTTATTATTATTATTGTTATTATTGTTATTGTTATTATTATTATTGTTATTATTCTTGTTAGTATTGTTATTATTATTGTTATTATTATTGTTATTATTATTATTATTATTATTATTATTATTGTTATTATTATTATTGTTATTATTATTATTTTTATTATTATTATTGTTATTATTATTATTGTTATTATTGTTATTGTTATTATTATTATTGTTGTTATTGTTATTATTATTACCACTGTGTGGCATCCCTAGTGGACTCAACCTTGTAGAAGTATTATTATTTGGTAAAGTTGAGAAATGTTGCCTTTTCATATGCTTTTTGTGTGATTAAACTTACTCTTTCAGAACATGGATAGCACCGAGTGAATATGTGTAACATCCCTAAAACGAACTTGGTGAAGCTAGCGTCTAACATGTGTGTCATGAGGTTATAAGGTCTTAAAAAGGCTAATTATAGTGTTAAGAGGTAGTGTGTTGAGTTTGGAAGAGTTTGGAAGTGAAACATCTAAGACGTTTGATAGTTACCTTGAGACCTGCTTGTGTGTTCTAGTGTGCCTTGACATGTTTTATGTGTTCATTTCAGTTGAAATTTATGAGAGAGGTTCCTAATATCTAGATGGATGTATTTGTGGTTGAAACATCCCAGCACGACTCCCCATGGACCACCCTAAGGGTCCTTGAGGAGGATCCAACCTTTGGGTGAAAACTGCCCAGAACAGTCTCCAACTATGATTCCCAAACGACGTCCCATCGTCCAAGGTATGGTCCATCAAGGGGGGAGGGGGAGTAGCTCCACACTTAGGTGTGGGAGCTTAAGCCCCCATTTGTAGGGTCCCAAAACAAAATGGATTTTGCCAGTATGGCCTGTTGTCTGGTCGATGACCTGTAGATGGGCTCGTCGATTGGGCCTACATTTTTTTATAGCTTCTCGACCAAGGTAAGGGTAGTTTAGGAAATTCACCTAGAATTCTGAAAATATATTGGGTGGTTACTTAAGGTCTTTTTGGGTATTTTAAGTTTGTTTATAAGTCTTGAACATAAAGTTCGGTTCACTATTTCAAAATCAAAACCCAAACCTCAAATAGAATTCTCTAGAACTCCATTGAGCTTAAAGTAGGGTAGAGCTAAAATTTTAATTTCTCCATCATATCGTCATCAAATTCGTGTATAATCATCAATCAAGGTATGGTGTTTCATCCTTGAACTTTCTTTCTTAAAGGAGCCAAACTTCAAAAGCTTTTCTAAGACATCTCAAAACCTGAAATCCTCTAAATTGAATTCTAGCCATGGTTCCTGCATAAAACATTTTGAATCAATGACTTATGATATAATTGATGTTAATTGAATGATTTTAGATCAAAATTCCTTGAATCTATGTAATTCATGAAATACTAATTTTGTCTCTAATATGGGTGATTTGATTTTGGCTTGATTGTATTAGATTATTGTGTAGATTACTAGGATATTGAATTATGAAAATATCATGTTAGAAATATATATACACTACTTTAATTTGACGATTTTCATATTTTATCTTGATGGATCATTGTATGGTTTGATTATTGGAGGTGTTGATGATGGAATGGTTGTATGTTGACCTAATCTCTTCTAAATTGTTAGTATAGTTATTGAATGGTGTTGATTAGTATGGTCCACTTATTGTGATGGTGCTTATGTGTTATAATTGTGAAGAATGTGTCCCTGTCGGCATTACTTTACGAATTATGATACTATTATGTTATCACTTGTATAGGTTATCAATGTGAATGCTTATATGGTATATATGCATGAATGAAGTGAAATCATGTTTTCTCCTAATTTATTATAGGTGATCATGATAGACTACAGTGATGTCCTTATGTGTATATACTTGATGTTGAACTATGATTCTTCCTAATTGACTATGTGAGTCTTCTGATGAACTATGTTGATGTTAAAATAGGGATGGATAGGGTGACTTGTAGTACACATAATTGCCCCTATGTGCTACTTGAGTATTGTTGTACATGTGATAAGATGATGATGAAGTGTTTCTTATTTTGGCAGACCTATGTCCCTATACTTGATGCATGAAGAATGTGCATATGAACTCTTGACTTAGTAGGCTTACGCACCTTTTTACTGTATGTGTATGTTTTATTGAAATATGACCTTTAACATGGTTAAGAGAGTCATTTTCTTGGAACCTTCTAACTAGAAAGAAGGTTTTGATATCCTTGAAGTTTAAAGCCGTAATCGTATCCTTCTTGTGTAAATGATGGACTTAGGGGTAAGTTGGCTTTAAAGGCATGAAAACATCTCTAAGAAAGTCATTGAGTTATCCTATTTGACCATTAAGTTGTAGCCCTAGTAGACCCATCCTTGGTAAGGTTTATTATGATTTGGTAGTAACTAAAATATGGTACCTCTTCATATGCCCTTTTGATTGAACTTACTTCATGGGAACTAAGGTTAGCACTGAGTGAATATGCTTTGGGAGTGACTCTACTTAAGTTGATACTAGAGTACAAAGGAACTCTTGATATTTTTGGACCATGTGCCTACATGGGATGTGTCCTAGTTCTACCCTTGATAAGTAGAATACCCTTTATCGGAGTAGGGTAGACTCTGGATTCCATGCCTTGATAGTATGGTCTATGTCAGCTAATGCCTATTCTCATCATGTTTGATACATTCTAGAGGTTGAAAACTGCTACTAGGTTTAGGTAGTTGAACGGGACGCTATATAGACATGGAACCAGTAGGATTTGAAGATAGTATGTAGGTTCCCTAGGTCTTTTCCAAGACCATTATCTGAAATCCTCTAAATTCTTAATTGAAACTTAATCGACTTAATGAGTAGTTATGACTTAGGTTAATGTAGGTTGCATAAAAGGATCCCTATCTAGGGTAGCTTCAAGGGTTGCGTAAGTAGGCTTGAAGAGGGTGTATTGGCCGTCTCTTCATGTTTTACTCAAGTGAATCTTAGAGTAGCCATAGGTGGTGAGTTACATGTTAAAAAGGTAATAATCTTATCTTAGGTTGTCTTAAGGATTATTTAGGTGTGCTTGAAGAGGGTGTACGGGCGATCTCTTCTTGTCTTACATTAGTAAGTCTTAGGATAAACTTTGGTAGGAGGGTTATATACTTATATTGTTTGCAGTGATGTTAATCCTATAATGTGTATTACTTGGAATATATCTTATATATGTTTATGTTGACTTGAAGGTGGTTTCTTATACTTCTGTGATGAGGTTTTCACCAAAAGAAGCATGAAAGCATACTTTAAAGCAAATGTCCTTTTAGCATGATTTTATTGCATTATACAATACTTAGTGCATTCTAATGTACTAATTTCACATATTTTCATATCTCTGAATGAGTAGGTGGAAATTGTGGGGAGTCATTTCGAGTTATGTTTTTGTATGTCCTCAATTGATTCAAGGACAAAACTATGTTTAGCTTTTTGTTTCAAAAGACATTGTATTAGACTTTGTTATTTCTTTTTTTATCGATGTATGGGCTGTGACCCAAGATATTCGTGTTTCTAATATGGCGACAAGGAGACTTAGCATTTCCTATGTTTTTTATAAAAGAGATTTTGAGATGATATTGTGAGAAGTTATAATTCTGCACTACATTTCAAATATATATGCAATGAATGATGTCAAAGAGCTTGTATAAGACCTTCGGGAGGTCGAATACGCCATGCCACGATTTGAGAATACCATTTCTTCTAGGGTATACTCTCGGGTCGTGACAATATGCATGGGGAATTGCTCTTTTTAAGTTGAGACTAGAGTACAAAGAAACCCTTGATATTCCTTAACCATGTGTCTATATGGGATGTGTCCTAGTTCTATCCTTTGCAAATAGAACACCCTATATCGGAGTAGGGTAGACTCGATATTCCATTCCTAGCTAGTATGGTCTATGTTGGTTAATGCCCATTCTTATTATGTGGGATGCATTCAACTGTTGGAGAAGTTCTAAAACGTTTAGGTACAAGAATGAGACACTATATAGACATGGCACGAGTTTGCTTTGAAGATGCTAGTATGCGGTTTCACTAGGTCATATCAATACCATATATGAAATCCTCTAAATGTATGATTGACTTTCAAAATTGTTTTAATGAAAATATGTTCTCTTAATGAATCATGTTGTATAGAAAGGTTCTTATCTAGGATAGCCTTGAGGATTGTTAGGGAGGCTTGAAGAGGGAGTATGGGCGGTGTCTTCATGTTTTACTTAGAAGAGTCTTAGAGTAACCTTAGGTAGAGAGACTGTAACGACCTGTTTAGTCGTTTTGAGCAGCAGATTTTATTTCTGGAAAAACTGTGTGAGTCGACGGAACCCACGACGGACCGTCATGGGCACGACGGGCCGTCGAGGGGGTCTCGTTCCAAAAGACTTAGACTTCTGAAATTTGGGTACTGAAATCGACTCTCTGAACTTGG
>NC_028639.1:32914895-33003854 GCF_001406875.1 Solanum pennellii | reverse complement strand
ATGACTTCCAGATTTTGGGGAAATAATAGATGTTGAATTTTAGAAGTTATTGAATTGTCTTTTATTAATGAGTTTAAGTCTTCCGCATTGCTTTATGTTGATATTAAATTGAAATGTTAAGGTTTAGATTGGTTGGTTCGCTCACATAGGAGGGTAAATGTGGGTGCCAGTCGCGGCTCGGTTTTTGGTCGTGACAGAGACTAAATAACCTAAAGGTATATCGTATTTAATATGGAATTATGTGATATGTGATGTAATGTAATAACTTTACTTTAGGTTGTCTTGAGGGCAATCTAGCTGTGTGTTAAGGGGTTGTAAGGGCGACCGATTCATATCTTACTTAGGTGGGTCTTAGGATAACCTTTAGTAGAGGGGTCTATGTGAATATTGTTATTTGATGGATATGACTTGAATATATCTTATATTTGATTGATGACTTGTGATATCTCTCTTAAACTCTTTTCAGAAGGTTCTTATCAAAATGTTATGAAAGCATGTTTCTATACTAAATTTCCCTTTTTCATTGTTTTTGCATGGCTTCCATACGTCGTGCATTCAATGTGCTAACCATTTTTTAAATTTTGATGTAAGTGTAGGGAATTTGAAGTCTTGATATGCCAAGGAGGATCGATAGATTTCTAAGGGTTGATTGATAAAACATTGGTGAGTCCTCATAGATTCGAGGACAAGACCCACATGTTCCTTTATGTCTTTATTTTTTATTTTAAGTCTTGTATGGTATTAGTTCCAATGTTGTTCATTCAATTTATTTTTAAAGAGATATTGTGAAGGTAGATTGGTTTAAAAAAGTGTTCCCCTTGAGTATTAGTAAGAGTATTCTTCGTGTGTGAAGAAAGTTTTAAATTCTTACTTATTTTAGAGAGCATATTATGTGATGATTGATATGAGAGGCTTGTGTGGGACTTCTTGGGGTCCCATTCGTCGGTAACTTTTGGGTGGTGCTCCTTGGTCCTTACATTTACATTGTGTTTTTATCTTCTTTTTGGATGCATATGCTTATAGATCCCTTTTGGTTATAATTGAAAAATGATTTTGACATTTCTATTTCATTAAAAAAAATTAGTAAATTTCAGCCACCTCTTGTATGTACTTGAAAACATGGTTGTTCTAAGGTAAATTTAAGTCAATGTTTCAATCAATACTGTGACATAAATAATGCTCGCAATCGAACGAACATGAATATACAACTACAATGAGGTCAAAGAAGGTTCATAGACAATATGTGAACTCTTTGCATTTTGTTGCGATTAACTAACTGCCAAATCCATTCTCTAGTAATGACTGTTGCACACTAGAAAAAGTTTGGAGTGTTGTTTTACTTTAGTGTCAAATGATTTGTGTGATAAGCTTACCTTGATCCATGTATAACAACATATAGAATTTTCCACGTTGGTCTAGTAGACTAAGTAAGGCTTTCTCTTTAAATAATCTTAGGCAACTTTATAGAGTGTGAGCAAATTTGACATATATCACTTTTGTGACCTACCTTGTCAGTGTGTGAACATCTCTTTAACACCCTTTGAGCGTTACCTTTCCTTGGAAGAAATTTGACAAAAACATAAGCTTTCTCAACCCTTTAGCCATAATTCTTTTGAGATTTGCTTAATCGAATAGCCAACTTAAGCCAAAATCCTATGTTGGGGGTGTGGTTAAAAGAGAAGACATGTAAAAAAAAAATGCAAAAAGGATTTCGTCTACCCATTGTGTTTAGAAAACCGGGACCCCTCCATATAAGAAAAACAAGAAAAGAGAAAGAGGAAAGAGAAAAAGAATGAAAAAGAAAGATTCGCTAAATGACCATATGTTTTCACTCATCCCAATAAAAATCCATAAAAAGACTTTTTTTATCTTGTGAAAGTTAAAACAAATGTTGATAGGAAAATAAGGGAAAATCCATCGGTGAAAGCATGCATTTTGTTCTTCTTTGTGAGAGTGAGCGTTGTATCTGATTCTCGAACCTTAAATGATTATACATCATGTGTGTGAAAATGGAATCATCATTTGTGTGAGGGAATTTAAATGTTTTTGTTGAGCTTGAGCTTGCATACGAAGCAAGTTTTGCGAGTTTCAGAATCTATGGTAATAGTTTTTCACAACTTGAATCTTTGGGTACACACTTGATCTTTGCATAAGTAGATTGATTCTCGTTGTACACATTCATGATTGGATATTCTGTAGTACTTTTTGATACATACTTTTTGAACTGTTGAACATAAGTTTTACATGAGGACAAGCAAATGTTTATGTTGGGGTTGCTAATGAGTCCACATGTCCTTTGGAGTCATAAATGTCCCGGCAGTTTTTATGGATATCATGAATAGAGTGTGTCGAAATTACCTAGATTCATTTGTCATTGTCTTCATTGACGACTTCTTGGTATATTCAAAAAATGAGGGTGATCAGATGAACCATTTGAGGGTGGTGTTACAAGTACTTAAGGAACATCAATTGTTTGCAATGTATAGCAAATGTGAGTTTTGGTTGAGGTCGGTGGCATTTTATGCTGATATAATCTCTAGTGAGGGAGTTGACGTTGATCCAAGGAAAATGGAGGAGATCAAAAATTAGCCTAGACCATTGACTCCAACCTACATTAGGAGTTTCACGGGTTTAGCAGGTTATTAACGAAGGTTTGTGGATGGTTTTGCGTCCATTGCATCTCCCTCGACTATTTTGACCCAAAATGTAAAAAATTTGAGTGTTCAGAGGCATGTGAGAGATGTTTTTAAATGTTTAAAGTTAGTCTTACTTCCACTCTGGTGTTGACTTAAGCGGAGGGTACAAAGGGTTTTGTTGTGTATTGTTACAAATCCCGAGTGGGTTTAAGGTTTCTGCTTATGCAACATAATAAGGTGATAGCCTATGCTTTTAGGAAACTTAAGGTGCATCAGAGAAATTATCCAACTCACGACCTTGAGTTAGCGGCCTTGCTATTTGCCTTGAAAGGCATTACTTATATGGTGTCCATGTTGATGTGTATACTGACCATAAGAGTCTCCAATATGTGTTTACCCAGAAGGAGTTGAATCTCCGACAATGAAGGTGGTTAGAATTGTTGAAAGATTACGACATGAGTGTCCTCTATAACCCCAACAAGGCCAATGTGGTTATGGATGCTCTAAGTCGTATGACTATGGGTAGTGTGTCTCACATAGATGAAGCAAAGAAAGACCTAGTGAAGGATGTTTGTAGGTTGGCTAGATTGGGTGTGAGATTGGAAGATTCTCCTAATGGTGGCTTCATGGTCCAACATAACTCCGAGTCGTCATTGGTAGTTGAGATGAATTCCGAATAATACCTTGATAAATCATTGATGGAGTTTAAGGAATCGATCGTCGCCAAGCTTAATGAGGCATTCTCCTTGGGGGAATGGTGTTTTGAGGTACCAAGGAAAATTGTGTGTTCCCAAGGTATATTATTTTGAGATACCAAGGAAGATTGTATGTTCCCAAGGTATATTATTTGAGGAACCGGATCCTTGAGGAAGCCCATGGGTCTCGCTACTCCATTCATGATGGTTCGACAAAAATGTACCAGGACCTTAGGAAAGTATTTTGGTTGGAAGGTTTGAAGAAGGACATAGGAGAGTTTGTTGCTAAGTGTCCGAATTTCCAACAAGCGAAAGCCGAATAACAAAAGCCGGGTGGCTTACTACAATAAATCTAAGTTCCCAAATTGAAGTGGGAAGAAATCAATATGGATTGTAGTGGGTTTACCTCAGACTCAAAAGGCAATATGACTCAATATGGGTTGTTGTGGATAGGTTGACCAAGTCCGGTCATTTTATTCCCATCAAGTCTACTTATTCGGCGGAAGATTATGCTAGGATCTTCTTAGATGAGATTGTGTGTCGCCATGGTATTCCTTTATTCATCATATCGGATCGGAGTGCACAATTCTCATCTAGGTTTTGGAGGTCATTCAAAGAAGGGTTGGGTACTAAAGTGAAGTTGAGTACTGCTTTTCATCCTCAAACGGATGGTCAAGCGGAACATACTATTCAAACCCTTGAGGATATTCTTAGGGCTTGTAATATTTATTTTAAGGGGAATTGGGATAAGCATTTGCCTTTGGTGGAGTTTGCTGATAGTAATAGTTTTCATTCAACCATCTCCATGGATCCCTATGAAGCCTTGTATAGTAGGAGGTGTAGGTAACCTATTGGATGGTTTGAAGTGGGTGAGACTTCGCTTCTTGGTCCCGATTTGATTTATAGTAATTTGGAGAAACTTCATATCATAATGAGCCGGATGGAAATGGCTTATAGTTGACAAAAGTCTTATGCCGATCATAGGAGATTTTTTTGTTTGAAGAAGGTGATAAGGTGCTTGAAAATTTCGCCAATGAAAGGGGTGGTTAGATTTGTCAAGAAAGGGAAGTTGAGTCCTTGTTATGTGGGTCCCAATGAAATTTTGCAAAGTTTTGGTAAGGTTTCCTATGAATTGAAATCCCTAGTGATTTGGCTTTGATTCATCCGGTTTTCCATGTTTCCATGCTTAAGAAGTGTATTGTAAATCCCGAGTCTATTCTTCCTATTCAGGGTCTTGTTGTGAAGGATAATCTATCTAATGAGGAAGTCCCGGTTGAAATTTTTGACAGGCAAGTAAAGAAATTAAGGAATAAAGATGTGGCTTCCGTAAAGATATTATGGAAGAATCATCTAGTTAAGGGTGCAACAAGGGAGGCCGAGGCGGACATGAAGTCATGTTACCCTCTTATTTTTTTGATAACTAATGTTAGTAGTTCTTACTTATAATGAAAATAATGACAAAAAAAATTTGAAGTTGCTTTGATTTTTAGTGAAGTTTTACAAAAGGTGTATTATTTATATAATTACTATGATTTACAGTACATGTGCAATTTGACTTGAAAATTTTGTAATTTTGCTTGTTTGAGTTATGTTGTGCATTTTGATGTGGTGAGTCTTCACGAAATGATATGTAGCATGTTGTTGAGCTGAAATTTGCTCATAAATGTTATGTTGAGCTCTTATTGTTGTGAGAAGGATATTCCTTATAATGTAATGATTGAGCCTTATGTGTGGTAACTAAACTTTTGAATTGCCTTGTGTAGTTTTTATGGTTGATATGTTATGTATTGTTGTTCGTTGGGCTGCTAATCTTGAGTCTATTCCTTTCATCAAAAGATTTTAGGGTCATTGGGGGACAAATGTTTCTAAGGGGGCATAATGTAAAACTTCGAAAATCCAAGACGTGTTCTAGAGCCTAACATAAGTATCATAAGGTTTAGACACTGTTTTAAGGTCCATTAAAATTAATATAAGTCATTTAGGAAGTCTAGGGATCAAAACGTCCAAGAATGTCCATGACGTCCGAAAACTAGTTCAAAGAGGTACTAGCGTGCCTTAGCCTATTTGACTAGCTTTTATGAGTCGGAAATAGATGAAAATTGGTTGAAGGGTGTGTAACATGGGTTTAAGTTTATTCATAGACGTAACGTATGGGTACAACTCCCCTAGGACAAACCAAGGGCCCTTGAAGAGGACCCTTGCGTTTTGAGTCAAACACTGCCTGGCCAGTGTGCACCCATGAAAGGGCACAGACGGAACGTGTGTGGATCGACGGGGTGTAGATGACAATCATCCACCAACACTTAGATAATATTTTGGATTCCATCACCTACACAATCTTATACAAAATCAACGAGTGTGCAGCACGGAAGAGGGAGCAGTCGTCAACTCCCAGATGGACCGTTTGTTGAGGTCTCGTCTGTGAAGGTATTATTTTCCTCCACATTTTAAATAAGTCTTAACCAATTAATTAAGGGGTTTGGTGGTTATTTAGGTATTAATGGAAGTCTAATTAACTTAATTAAAGCAGCATATAAATACCCTAACCCTATTACACTAATTACAACTCACAAAATAAAACTATTTTCCTTCTCTCTTCTTTCTCTCTCTATAGGAAGACACCATTGAAGACAAGCTTGGGGAGGGCATTGGGGTCTGTAAAGGGAATATTTCACCATGAATTAGTCATCAACCATTGAGGTATGGGATCTAATTCACCGTTGAGACCTCTTTTCTCAATGGGTTCCTTCAAAGTATTTTCAAAAGTTTATTTTTCATGTGCTCAATCTCAAAAATTATGTTATGAATTGATTTTTTAATGATTTATTTAGGATATTATGAATATATTAACATGTATTCTAACTCAATTATGATATATCTTGATGGTTTGGTCTAGTTTGTAGAAGATGACCCTTAACCCTTAACCCTAGGTTTGATCTTGATATGAATTAGGTTGTATTTGGTTCAATTGACTTTGTTATTGGTTAAATTACTACTATATGATGTTGTTACACTTATTATTAATTAATTAGGATGAATTGTAGTCTTTCATGCTAGTTATTAAGAAGATGATCTAGGTTATAAAGTTGTTAATTGACCTAAGTATCTTGTCTTAAGCTATGATCTAGTATTGAATTATGATGTAGTGATTCTTCTAGCCCGGTTATCATGTTGGTTATTGAATTATCATGATGTTATAACCTAATTGGGTTGAAGTAAGGGTTGATGGTAAGACCTTGGTGATGAATTATGAAGGAGACTTTGTTAGTCTTATGATCCCTAATCTTTACTTCAAATTATGATTAATTATGATTGAGTCATAATGTTGTATTGGAGAATGCCTTGTATTATGATTGATAGGGTTGGTATGATGTTGAATTGAAATGTCATGACTATGGTTGTGAGGTTGATTAAGATATATATGTCATAAGTATGGTGATTACTACCAATGTGCCTTATAATGAATGAAGATGAAAATATGCTAACCTCACTTATAAGAATTGAGATGAAAGGTCTATAATAATAAAAATTCTTATTGAGCTATGATGATGATGATTATACAAAGACATGACCCTATGACCTACAATAAGCTATGATGATTAATAAAGACATTAAAGACATTTCAATAAAGGGACATAGCTTAACACCGAGTAAATTTGATAAGGAATGGTGATGACTTCCTATAGAGGAAGATTCACCCTATTGTTCTACACGTGGTGTTGACTCCCCAAATAGGGATACTCATCCAATGGATTCCCATTAGGAGGCCCCAATTGCTAAGTGGTATGTAGAGGGAGAAAACCTATATCTTAGTTCTTGAACTATGTTGCCCCCATAGGAAGAATAGCTAGTTGCTCCATATAGAAAGTTATGTTTATGTTTGGTTTTACTATGGCCAGTAGAACACCTTCCATCGGTCTAAGGTTTTACAACACCGGATTCTAAACTTATCTCTTGTGGTCTATGTCGGTTAAGGCAAGTGTTCCCTAAATTAAAATGAACCAATGAAGGATAAACTAAATAAGGTAAGTTGAGAGGTTTGACTTAGCCTAGGCAGAGGTATGGGACACTACCTATGCTTTGCACTAGTTTGCCTTGATGAAAGATTCAGATGGTTGATATTATGTATATATATGATAATGAATGCAAAAGACGATAGTACTATGACTTTACATGTAAATGATACTATATGGTGACTTGTACTCTTATGAACATGTAATTGGTCTATGTTGTTAAAAGTTTGATGTTGTATATCCTTAAAAGGTTATGTTATGTGTAGTTGAATATTAGTCATGATTCTTGTTGGGTCACTTGATTGATTAAGGTTATGGGGCTTTGCTTGGTTAATGTACTTCTTGGCTTTATGAGGATTCATAAGTAGTAGTCTTGTTTTATTATGATATGATGAACTCTGATATTTGCTTGTGATGTAATTTCTTGATGAAAGGGTTGTATTAGATTATGGGTTAATGTATGTTGGCAAGTATGTTATTTGCTTTGACTTGATGAATATGTCTTCTTTATTTGTATGATTTCCTTGATGATGCATAAGGCTTTCAAAGAATAAAGTAGCATGTTTTGATAAAATGTCCCTTTTAGCATGATTTGATCTTATATGTGCATATGGTCTCATGCTTAGTATAGGTAGCGTACTAACCACATTTTCTCCCTTTATCCCAAAAATTTTTAGGTTCCGGTCGTTGAGGGATCTTTGAGACGACTTTGAAGTAGGCTTGGAGTTTCTCATTCATCCAAGTGGGTAGGTCCTCACTTTTCGAGGGCGATGCAAATACCAAGCTTATGATGTTGTTTTAGTTTTAAGACTCTTATGTTCTATCTCCTTTCATTTGAGTATGGATTGTATAAAGCCTATATGTGGCTCTCTTTAAATTTATGTACATCTATTCCCAAATTGATAATCGTATTAGATGGTTATGAGATGAGACAATCTTTAAAGACTATATTCTATCTTATATATACACTTATGTACAATAATAGTAGAAGGCTATGTAACCTTATTATCTGAAGGAACTATGTATACTCGATAAGGATATATATATATATTATGTGTATGTAGAGGTCTATGTAAACCTCCAAGTAGAAGAAATGAAAAGTTTTAATTTTTCCGCATTTTGACCTATGAATGTAATGATTTAAATTAAGAGGCTAGTCTTAGTCCTCAAAGAGGACGATGACGCCTATTACGTCTAGGGGGTAAACCCAGATGTGACATTCATCAACCTTCGTCAAGGAGGCTTGAGTGTACTTGAATACTCCTTGAAATTCACTGAAATGTAAAAATATGCTCCTTCATTGGTTTCCGATCCTAGGGATGAAATGAATAGCTTTGTTACGGGAGTGTCGGATGAATTGCAAGAAGAATGTCGTTCGGTTATGATACATGACAATATAAATATTTCATGTATCATGGTTCATTCTAAACAAGTGGAAGAGGCATGGGCCAAGAAAAAGAGTAGAGATGCCAAGAGGGCAAGATCTTTTGATGGTGGTTCTTCAAAGGGTAGGCTTGATATCTGAGATAAGCCTAAGTTCAAGAAAAGGGTTTCTAGTTAAGTTCTCCAAGTTTCCTAAGGCTCTTGATGATAGGGTTCCTAACCCTAAGCCTTAAAAGGGAAGGGATACTAGTTACCAACCAACAAGTCAACTTGTAGAAGGTATGGCAAGAAGCACTATAGTGATTGCCTTAAGGGAACTGACAATTGTTTTGGTTGTAGTACAAGTGGGCACAAAGTTTCAGATTGCCCGAATGTGAAGGGGCAATACAAGGAGAGTAGGAAAGCAAGTGGTTCTAATGATGCTCCAAAGAAGAATCGATTCTATGCTCTCTGCTATAGAGGTGAGCAAGAGACTTCCCCGATGTGGTGACCGGTATGTTGAAAGTCTTCTCTATAGATGTATATGCTTTACTTGATCCGGGTACTTCACTATCTTTTGTTACTCCTCTAGTAGATAAAAAGTTTTACATTTTTCCCGATATTTTTAATGAACCCTTTTGGTGTCTACCCGGTAGGTGAGTCAGTTGTTGAAAAGAGGGTGTATAGAAATTATCCTATAATGTTGCCGAATAGAGTTGCTTAGGTTGAACTAGTAGAACTTGATATGTCTGATTTCAATGTCCTTTTTGGTATGGATTGGTTGTATGCTTGCTTTTCTTCTATAGATTGTAGAACAAGGGTGGTGAAGTTTAATATTCCAAATGAACCCGTTATAGAGTTGAAGGGGGAAATTCTATTCCTAAAGGTAATATCATATGTTGTTTTAAATGATGCAAAATTATATCTAAAGGGTGTTTATACCATATAGTAAGAGTCCAAGATTTAGACTTCGAAATTCCTCCCATTGAATTTGTCCCCATGGTGAGGGAATTTCCGCAGGTCTTTTCTAATGATCTTTCTGGTATTCCTCCCAAATGGGAAATTAATTTTTGTATCGACATGTTTCCGTGTATAAATACCATCTCAATTCCTCCTTATCGGATGGCTCCGGCCGAATTGAAAGAGTTGAAGGCTCAACTCAAAGATTTACTAGACAAAGGCTTCATTAGACCTAGTATTTTTCCATGGGGTGCTATGGTTTTGTTTGTGAAGAAGAAGGATGGGTCCCTTTGAATGTGCATTGATTATCACCAACTCAATAAAGTCACTATTAAGAACAAGTATACTCTCCCTCGGATTGACGACTTGTCTTACAAACTCCAAGGGGAAAGATACTTTTCTAAGATTCACATGATATTGAAGTATCACCAACTTAGGGTGACAGGTGAGGATATACCAAAAAGGGCATTTCTCACTAGATATGGTCACTATTAGTTATTAGTAATGTTCTTTGGTCTCACTAATGCCCCGTGGCATTTATGTATCTCATGAATAGGGCGTTTTAAAGTTACCTAGATTCGTTTTTCATTTTTTTCATTGACGACATCTTGGTATATTCAATAAATGAGGGTGAACATATGGACCATTTGAGGGTGGTGTTACAAGTGCTTAAGGAGAACAAATTATCTTCCTAGTATAGCAAATCTGAGTTTTGGTTGAGGTCGGTGGCGTTTCATAGTTATATAATCTCTAGTGAGGGAGTTGAGGTTGATCCAAGGAAAACCTATGCGGTGAAAAATAGGACTAGACCATTGACTCCAACCGACATTAGTAGTTTCTTGGGTCTAGCGGGTTATTATCGGAGGTTTGTGGATGGGTTTGCGTCCATTGCATCTCCCTTGACTACTTTGACCCAGAGTATTATGAAATTTGAATGATTGGAGGCATGTCAGAGAAATTCCAAATCTTGAAAGAAAGGCTTACTTCCATTGTGGTGTTGACTCTAACCAAAGGTACCAATAGCTTCTCTAAAGACGGGAATTCTAAATTAATTACTTATCTGATTTCTTCTTTAACTTATTTGATTTCTTCTTTAATTATAAATTCTTTAAAGATTTCTATTTATTTTGTATATTGTGATGCATCCCGAGTGGATTTATGGTCTGTGCTTATGCAACATTGGAAAGTTGTAGCCTATGATTCTAGACAACTTAAGGTGCCTGAGAGAAACTATCCAACTTATGATCTTGAGTTAGCGGCCGTGGTATTTTCCTTGAAAATATGTAGGCATTACTTGTATGGTGTTCATGTTTATATGTATACCAACCATAAGAGTTTCAAATATGTGTATACTCAAAGGAGTTGAATCTCCGACAAAGAAGGTGGTTGGATTTGTTGAAAGATTATGAAATGAGTTTTCTCTACTATCCCGGCAAGGTCAATGTGGTTGTGGATGCTCTGAGTCATATGACCATGGGTAGTGTGTCTCTTGTAGAAGAAGCCAAGAAAGACCTAGTGAAAGACGTTCATACGTTGGCTAGATTGGGTTTAAGATTGGAAGATTCTCCGAATGGTATTTTTATGGTCCATCATAACTCCTAGTCATCATTGGTGGTTGAGGTGAAGTCAAAACGCCATATTGATCAACCATTGATGGAGTTTAAGGAATCGGTTCTTAGCAAGCTTAATGAGTCATTCTCCTTAGGTGGTTGGTGTCTTGAGGTATCAAGGAATGTAGTGTGTTCCCAATGTAGATGGTTTGAGGAACTGGAATCGTGAGGAATCTCATGGGTCCTGTTACTCCATTCACCCGGTTTGATTAAGATTTACCATGATCTTAGGGAAGTGTTTTGGTTGGAAGGTTTGAAAAAGGACATAGTGGAATTTGTAGCAAATTGTCCAAATTACCAACAAGTGAAAGCCAAACACCAAAAGTCGGGTGGTTTACTTCAAGAAATCCAAGTTCCTACTTGTAAGTTGGAAGACATCAATATAAGTTTTATTGTAGGTTTGCCTCAGACACAAAAGCAATATGACTCTATATGGGTTGTTTTGGATAGGTTGACCAAATCCGCTCATTTTATTCCCGTCATGTCTATCTATTCTGTGGAGGATTATGCAAAGATATCCATAGATGAAATTGTGTGTCGGCATACTATTCTGTTATCCATCATATCGGATAGGGTTTCACAATTCTCATCTAGGTTTTGGAGAGCATTCCAAAAAGGTTTGGGTACCAAGGTGAAGCTAAGAACAACTTTTCATCCTTAAACGTACGGCCAAGTAGAGCGTACTATTCAAACCTTTGAGGATATTCTTAGAGATTGTATCATTGATTTCAAGAGAAATTGGGATAATCACTTGCCTTTGGTGGAGTTTTCTTAGAATAATAACTACCATTCATCCATATCCATGGATCCTTATGAAGCTTTGTATGGTAGGAGGTGTATATATCCAATTAGATGGTTTGAAGTGGGCAAGTCTTCATTTTTGGGTCCCGATTTGATTTATAAGACTTTGGAGAAGGTTCACATCATAAGGAACCGATTGCAAACAACCTATAGTCGGCAAAAGTCTTATGCCAATCATATGCCTATGAAAGGGTTGGTGAGATTTTAAAAGAAAGGAAAGTTGAGTCCTCGTTTTGTGGGTCCCTATGAAATCTTGCAAAATACTAGTAAGGTCGCATATAAGTTGAGGTTTCCTAGTTAATTAGCTTTGGTTCATCCGGTTTTCTATGTTTCTATGCTTAAGAAGAGTATTGGTGATTGCGAGTTTATTCTTCCTATAGAGGGTCTTGGTGTGAAGGATGACCTATCTTATGAGGAGGTTCCAGTTCAAATCATTCATATGCAAGTGAAGAAGTTAAGGAATAAGGAGGTGGCTTCAGAAAAGGTGTTATGGAAGAATCACCTAGTTGAGAGTGCGACATGGGAGGCCGAGGCTGACATGAACTCCCGTTACCTCATCTATTTGATAACTCTAAGGTTTTGTTTTTCTGACTAATAATGAATATAATGACTAAATTTGAAGTTTCTAGGATTTTTGGTGAAGTTTTGGAAAATGTGCATTTTTGGTGTCATTACAGTAAAGTTACAGTGAATTATGCACATTGACTTAAAAATTTGCAATTGTGCTTGTTTTGAGTAATGTTGTAAATTTTGATATGGTGAGTCTATAAGAAATGATTTTGAGCATGTTGGTAAGTTGAACTTTGGCATAATAGAGCCATCTATGGTATGTTGAGTTCTTGTTGTTGTTGTATGAGAAGGAACATTCTTCATAATGTGATTTTGAGCCTTATGTGTGGTAGTTGAAGTTTCAAATTTCATTGTGTAACAGTCATGATTAAATTAGTAATTGATGTTGTCATGTATTGTTGATTGGATGGGTTGCTAGTTTTGAGTCTATCCCTTCCTTTCAAAGGATTTTTGTGTCATTTGGGGACGAATGTTCCTAGGGGGGGGGGGGGGGGGATAATGTACACTTAATAACTCTAAGACGTGTTCTCGAGACTAACATGAGTGTCAAAAGGTTTAGACACTGTTTTAAGGACTATATTAATGAATATAATTCATTTAGGAAGCTTAGAAATCAAAACGTCAAAGAACGTCCATGACTTCTAGAAACTAATACAAGAGGTGCTAGTGTGCCTTAGCCTATTTTGACTAAGTTTTAAGAGTCACAAAATGATTAAAATTTGTGGAAGGGTGTCTAACAGGTATTAGAGTTAGTGCATAGTCGAAATGTCCGGGTACAAATCCCCAAGGATCAAACAAGGGTCCTTGAGGAGGACCCTTGCAATTAGGCAAAAAGCTGCCAAAAGGCATTGTGCACAGACGAGTGCAATCGACGGATCGTGTGTCAATCGGTGGGGAGACAATGGCCACCGTAGATGAACACTTAGAGAAATCCATCGGAGGTATTTTTTTACAAGTCTCTTAAATTAACAAAAGACGAAAAGGATGGTTGGTTTTTGTCCGTCAATTGACAAATGGGGCGTGGACGAGGAGTCATTTGTGATGGGTCTGTTTTGGTTGCTCGAATTTTACGTGAGTTAAATTAATAAATAAGGTTTTTAGTCAATTACTTAGGGTTTAAGGGAGGTCTAATAAAGTTAATTATTTACCTATATAGAGACCCTACACTAATTAAACTAACCTAATCCCCCATAATTCCAAAACCCAAATTCTCTTCCTTCTCTCTTCTTTCTCTCTCCAAAGTTGAAGAACACCATAGAAGGTCAAATTCCAAGGGGTTCTAGGACTTAAATAAACAAGGTTTCTCCATCAATCTCAATAAACATTAAGGTATAGGATTCCTTTCACCTTTGGGACTTCTTTCCCCAAAGGGTTCCATAAAATTAATTTCAAAAGTGTGAAATACAAGTGGGTCTTTTTCAATTTTGAAATTGATCTTGTGAATTGCTTTTTTTATGATTTCTTTTGGATATTATTAATATATTAACATGTATTATTACTATTATATTATTTATTGATGTATTGGCCTAGTTTTTAGAAGATGACCTATTCCCCTTAACCCTAGGTTGTGATCTTCATATGAGTTGTGAATATTGTTTCAATTGAATTGGTTATTAGTTGTATTACTACTACATGATGTTATTATATCAATTATTAATATATTAAGATGAATTTTATTCTTATCATTCTAGTTCTTAAGTAATTGATCTAGATTATGACTTTGAACTAAGTCTCTTGTCTTAAGCTATGAACTATTGATGGATTATGATGTAGTGATTCAATTGGCTATGTTAACAATTATTGATATGTGATGATAATATACCCTTATTGGGTTTATTTAAGGGTTTATGGTAACACCTTGATGATGGATTATAAAGAAGATTTGGTAAGTCTTGTGATCCCTATTCTTTACTTCAATTATGTTTACTTGTAGTTAAGTGATGATGTTGTATTGAAGTATGCCTTATATTAGGATTGATAGGGTTGGTATGATGTTTAATTTGAATGTCTACTATGGTTTGTGAGGTATTGGATAAGATGTAATGTTATAAGGATGGTGATAATTTACCAGTGTGCCTTATAATGATGTGATTATGTAAATGTGCTAACCTCACTTATATGGATTGTAATTAAAGGAAAATACTCATGCAATTCTTATTGAGCAATGATGATGATGTTTATACAAGGGTTAGACCCTAGGACCTACATTAAGCTATGATGGTTAATAAAGATACTAAAGACATTTCGAAAGGGACTCTAGCATAGCACCGAGTGAACTAGAGTGTGGAGTGTCCCTTCCCACATAGGTAAGGTAGTATCACTAATGTATTATTAAGATTGGAGACCATAATGCATGTAGTATAAGGAGGGTCCCACCTATATCTCCTAGTACTTGAACTATGTTGCCCCCATAAGAATACTAGCTAGTGGATCCACGTAGTTGCTATGTCGGTTAAGTCAAGATATTTACAAAAATTAGAATGAACTAAATGAATGAACTATAACTATGATAATCTAAGAGGTTTAGCGTAAACAAGGCAGGGGTACGGGACTGTACCTAAACATTGCACTAGTTAGCGTACAAGGAAGTCTTTGGAGGATGTTCTTATGTATGTGTATGCATATAAATGTAAATGATATGTATATAATGATCTTACGTGTTAGGGACACTATCTGATGTTGGTTACCCTTATGAACATGTATTTCGTCTCCATTGCTAAAGTATGGTATTATGTACTCTTAATGATATGTTATCTGAAGTAGGACATTGGTTATGCTTCTTTCTAGGTTTACTTGATAAGGTAATACTTTGGGTCTTTGCTTATTCATTGCACAAGTGGACTTAAAGAGGGTCTTGAGTAATGATCTTTCTTTGGCTATGTTGAAATGTACTCTTATTAATGCTTGTTGATATTATAACTCGATGAATTTCAAGCTTTTAAGAGAAATCCTAAGAACTTATCTAGTTCATAATCTAATAACATTCACCCTAACAAAGAGGTCAACTAGGGTTACCTTTCAATGGAAACTAAGATAGCTCATTATGACTTTCCTAAGGGTTAATATGATGTCGTTCCAGCCAATTAACCTTAAGTCCACCATTCCTTTACATGAAGGATACAATACGACTCTCGACTTCAACATTCATAACATAACTTTTATTACATAGATGACCTTCTTAATATCCTCTAAGGTCTCACATATATTTCATTCATACATGACAAGGTGCACTAAGCCTACCTAGTCAAGATATCTCAAAATCTCATAACATTCATTCATATATCAAGTAAGGGACACAAGTCTACCAAACAAGACAATACATTCTTTAACTTTATCACATATAGCGTATCATTCTTTAAAGAACTTCAGATGACCATTATCATTTTAATTCCATCCTATACATTACTTCATTATAAATATAACCATCATAACTCATATATTCAAGTAGGAACAATCATGCATCAACATATATGACTACACATATAAGCACATAGTCATAGTCTAACATGATCAACTACATAACATCAATAGAACACATATACTTCTACATTTCTTAACATGTAGATAAATATCATCATACTTAACATAGTTAACTACACAAAGAGCCACATTACTTCAAGTAGTGCCGACAAGGCCATGATAATAGTATAGCATAAAGTAACGCCGACAAGGCCATGTCAATTCGCACAACACTGCCACCATAAGTGGACCATACCAATCACGACATAATTGAAGTATACATAACATCAAAATAAGATAAATAGGGCAGATTACCCTCTTAAAATCCTCAACACCTCAACTTGATGCTAATTCATCCAATTCAATAACATATGACCCTTACCAACGGCCACGAACAATAATTCAATGTAGCAACTATGATAATAAATGAATCTAGGTCAATTCAATAGAGATTAAACAATATAAGCTCTTTTTGAGTTTGAGACCTCTTCTTAACCCTTGTTTGCTCATAATCACTAGAACCACCCCTTTTTAAGTTTCTAGTCATTCTCCTAAGTTTAGACTCTTCAATTGCTCTTGCATAAACCATGAGTCTAGATATGGTCATATCATCATGTAACATCACTGTGCGACATTCTTCCCTTTCTAAGTCAGCTACACCCGTCACGAAACTACTCATTTCATCCCTTGGAGTTTCCACAAGAGAGGGAGCATATTTGGACAGCTTAGAGAACTTCAAAGAGTATTCCTCAACACTCATATAATCTTGCTTGAGATCGATAAACTCTTCTACCTTAACTTCCCTCATCTCACGGGGAAAGTATTTACCAAGAAAAACTTCCTTAAATTCTTCCCACTCAATAGGACCTGACTCCTCCAGCCTAGTGCCTTTCTTTTGTGTGTACCACACTTGATCCACATCTTTTAATTGATATGAAGCCAACTCCACTTTCTCCCTAGATGTTACTCCAATAGCATGCATTATCTTGTACACCTCATCTATAATCTTTTGGGGATCCTCTCCCACCTTAGAGAGAAGAAAGATAAGGGAGTTCATCCTCACAAATTCTCTCAATACCTCCTTCCACATTATGAATATTATCACCTTGGGGAGGCACTTGGGCACCTTAAACACCTTGGACTCCTTGCCCACCTTGAGGAACTTGCTCAACTTGCTCATCTTGAGCAGGAATCTCCTCATTCATCCCTTGATCTTCCAACCTTGTAGCGGCCATCCTTCTAAATTCATCTTCTAGAAACACAAGGAAATACATTGAGAAGGGTAATCATAATATTTACTCTATCGTCCTATAGCATCTCGCCCATAGATGTGTCGCGAATCATACCGAATGTTAAGACTCTACTAGACGTGACTTGATGTGACTTTTGGATTCCTAATACTACTTTCACAAACCTATGCTCTGATACCATGCTTGTCACATCCCAAGACAATACCCTAGAAGTTAGGGTACAATCTTCGATTGTAACCGGCGTACTCGACCTCTCGGAGGTCTTATAGAAGCCCTTTCATATCATTCATCGCATAAACGTAGTGAAAAGTAGTGTGGAATTAAAACTTAAAATAAACATAATAATGTCTTTAAAATCACTTTCATATAAAAGTAATAGGAAATGCTAAATCTCAATCTCATAATCTTAAGACAAAAGAATACTTGGGACATGACCCATACTTCAAAATATGAATATAGAAATACTTAGTCGATTACAATACTTCAAATGGAAAATATAAAAGACATATATGTCCTCGAGTCAAACGAGGACATACTTGATCTTCTCTTGAATGATGCGACGGTCCAAGTCTTCACTTCTCAAAGATCCTTACATACCATGAAATATATAGATAGATAAATGCATGGAGTTAGTACAACCACATTTATTAAGTATGACATTATGCATAAAAGTCATGAAAATGGACTTTATTGAAAATATGTATCTTTTCATTTCAAAATCATATTATAATCATAAGAAAAACATTTAACAACTTAGAAACACATGAGATAACATTTAAACCAAAAATCATATTTCAGAGATCACTTTAAAATAACCACATTCATTGTTACAGTGAATTATTTCACTATACAATGAAGATGCTTATTCTTCACATAAGACACCCTTTAGCATGTAATCTTCTAACTTAAAGATATCGTAACACACACTTAAGTCACACAAAGACAGACCGCCCATACACCCTCTCTAGATGTGCCTAAAGACCCTTAAGATTACTTATAATGAGTCACATACACAATTCAAGACATCAAACATATCAACATATAGACACTATCACATTTCCATATCAAAGGTTATCCAAAAGACTTACTTAAGTAGATCAAGAAGATAACTTCAATGATTGAACTCTTCAACACTACCTACATAATCCTTAAGACTTCCTAAGTTCGGATCATGTCCACAAAATTAACATCTTCCCTAACTAGAGTCATTCTTAAGACTCATCTACATAAGAAACAAAGTGACCATTCCTATTCCCCCTTCACACCTTAACTAGGCAATCCTTAACTACTCTAGATAGGTACTTATTCCCTTTTCATACTTCATAACATAAGTCATTTGTTCATTAGTTCATAAAGACTCGTACATTACATAAAGGACATTCAAGTAATAGTCTTAGACAAGATCTAGGGACTCTAACTAACACCTTCAAAGCCTATTGTGCAATGTCTAGATAACGTCCCTTACCACCACCTAAACTTCATAGAATTTCTCTAGTACTTGTAAGTATCCCACATGATGAGAATAGAAAATAACCGACATAGACCATGATATCTAGACATGGAATCAGTAGTTCTAAGCTACTCCAATGAGGGTATTCTACTTGCGAAGGGTAGAACTAGGACACATCCCATGTAGGCACATGGTTAAGGAGTATTACGGGCTTTTAGTCTCATTCTCAAGTAGAGCTATATTGTACTCTAGTCTCATTCTCAAGTACAGCTGCTTCCCATTACATAATCACTTCGTGCTAGCCTTGGTTCTCATAGAGTAATTGACATTAAAGGATCACATAAAGAGGTTCCTTATCTAGTTCATAAACTAATCACATTCACCCTACCAAAGAGGTCCACTAGGGTAACCTTTCAATGGCGACTAAGATAGCTCATTATGACTCTCCTAATGATTAATATGAAGCCGTTCCACCAATAAACCTCAAGTCCACCTTTCCATTACATAAAGGATACCATTACGACTCTCGACTTTAACATTCATAACATAACCTTTACCACGTACGTGACCTTCTTAATATCCTCTAATGTCTCACATATCTTTCATTCATACATGACAAGGGTGCACTAAGCCTGCATAGTCAAGACATCTCATAATCTCATAACATTCATTCATATATCAAGTAAGGGACACAAGTTCACCAAACAAGCTCAATACATTCTTTCACTTTATCACATATATATAGCGTATCATTCTTTAAAGAACTTAGGATGACCCTTATCTTCTTAATGCCATCCTATACATTACTATATGATTATCAATATAGCCATCATAACTCATTATTCAGAAGGAACAATCATGTATCAACATCTAAGACTACACATATAAGTACATAGTCATAGTCTAACATGATCACCTACATAAAATCAATATATCACATATACTTCTACATTGCTTAACATATAGATAAATATCGTCATATATCACATAGTTAAAAACACAAATAGCAACATTACTTCAAGTAGTGCCGACAAGGCCATGGTCATCATATTGCATAAAGTAACACCGACAAATTCACGTCAATTCACACAACACCGCCACCATTAGTGGACCATACCAATCACAACATAATTGAAGTATAAATAACAACAAACTAAGAGAAATAGTGCAGCTTACCCCCTCAACATCCTCAACACCTCAACATGATGCTTATTCATCTAATTAAATAAAATAAGGCCCTTACCAATGACCATGACCAATAATTCAACATAGAAACTATGATAATCAATGAAACTAGGTCAATTAAATAGAGATTAAACAATATAAGATAACCTATATATCAATTGAACACAATCCTTACATCATTAGAAAGCCCATAGAAATCTACACTAGAATTCACAACATTAGGTTAATATCAAGTACCCATAACTTAGTCAAAATCTAGGGTTCATCAAATTCATGGGTTCATAGGTAATTTAGATTAAAATAATCAATTCAATATCAATTAAATCATTATTCAATGTTTAGAAATCATTAATGCAAGAACCCATGGTAGAATTATGAAAATGGACAATTCAACTTTAGAAACTTTGAATACATCTTTAGAATTGGGGCTCCTTGATGAAGAGAGTTTCAAGGATCAATATCAATACCTTTCTAAATCTAATTATTCACTTTAATGGAGAATTTTCTCTCAAATTGTCAACTTAAGCCCTTCTTTGATTTTGGACTTCAATGGAGTCTTTGGGAGAATTCTAATGGATTTTGGGGTTTTTGATTTTGAAGAATCAAGTCTTCAATGTGTTAACAACTTATATAGTCCTGTAAAATACCAAAAAGACCCTTAAAGAACCGCCAAAGTCTATTTTTGAAATAACGGTGAATTTAAAAATTCGCACCTAGCTTGGTAGTGAAACTGAACGTAGGGACATGACCATCGATGGTGGACAGTTCACAGACCGTTTGTCCATAAACGGACCCATCCTGTCCCTCCGTTGGTTGGGTCAATGACTTTCCAAGGTTACTCATCCTTCCCCCAGACTAAGTCTAAACCTTTGATACCATTGAAGCCCCGCCCTTTGACCAACGGACCATCCTTTGGTCCATGGTCTGGGACAATGTACTTGCCAACGACGAACTTCCCATCGACAGGACGTAGGTCCACTTACGGGCCGTCCTGTCCTTCGTCAATGGGTTCAAACACATGGGAGAGGTATCTTAGCCACCCAGGCTAAGTACCTACCCACGCCTATCAACAACGGACCATTGACCAGTCCACCGCCCGTCGATTGGCATCCATAAGTGAGGCTGCCTTGGGTAGTCTTGGCCACCAACTTGGGTCCTTCCTCAAGGACTCTTGGGTGGTCATTGGGGATAATTTCCCAGAAGTTTCCAACCCAAATACGATATTCTATGAGTCTAACACCTCTCACATAAATATCATCAAAAACGAACACGTAATACTCGACGAAACATGCCTAGACACACAAGGTCACTTCAAGGCATATCTTTTGAACGTCATGGACGTTCTTGGACGTTTGACCTCCAAACTCCACGAAACTTGACACACTACCTATACATGATATAATAACTCACTTAAGGACCTTAAAAACTCATGAATAACACATTAACACATAGACCAACATATCAGGCACATAGCTTACTTAGTCGTCGAAAGTCTTGGTCGTCCCTTGACGTTTGCCTTCCAATGCACCTAACACTTTAGCTACTGCCTCTATACTATATATTAGACCTATTTAGAATATTAGAACATCAAGAACAACATGTTAGGCTCTAGTTCTCCAAAGTAATTTTTGGGGTCTTACACCGTTTTAGGCCTTCCCACCAATATATCTCCCTTAGGTCATGGTACATTTTTGTCGACCCCGGAAGAATTGAGTATCGGGAACCATGTGCTTCTTCTAGGATCCGATCCCTCAACCCATATACATACAGAACACATAATCTCCCTTGGTACCTTAACACACCATCCCCCCTAAGGTTAGAACAAGGTGTCGTTTGGACTTCACCTCAACCACTAAAGATGACTCGGAGTTATGATGAACTATGGCACACCCATCAAGAAAACTCTCCAACCTCACCCCACACCTATCCATTCTATGTACTTCCCTTGCTAGGTCCTTCTTTGCTTCGTCAAGATAGGATATACTACCCATAGTCATACGACATAGGGCTTCGCAACTACATTAGCCTTGCCGGGGTGATAAAGAACACTCATATCATAATATTTCAACAACTTTAGCTACCTTCTTTGTCGTAGATTCAAATCCTTTTGGGCAAACACATATTGGAGACTCTTATGATCAGTAAAAACATCAACATGAACCCCATACAAGTAATGCCTCCAAATTTCAAAAGCAAATACCACGACCTCTAATTCAAGGTCATGAGTGGGGTAATTTCTCTCATGTGCCTTTAGTTTCCTAGATTCATAGGCGATCACCTTCCCGTGTTTCATAAGTACACACCCCAAACCCACTTGGGATGTGTCACGATACACTACGAAACCCTTTGTGTCCTCCGGTAAGGTCAACATCGGAGCGGAAGTAAGCCTATCTTTTAACAATTAAAAACTTTTCTCACATGCCTCCAACCACTCAAACTTCTTACTTTTTTGAGTCAAAGACGTCGAAGGAGACACAATGGACACGAAACCATCCATGAACCTCCGATAGTAACCCTCTAAACCAAAGAAACTCCTAATGTCAGTCGGAGTCAATAGACTAGGCCAATTTTTCACCGCTTCAATTTTTCTTAGGTCTACCTCAACTCCCTCACTAGAGATGACGTGCCCAAGAAATGTCACCGACCTCAACCAAAACTCACACTTACTATATTTGGCATATAATTGATTCTATAAGGGTTTCCAATACCACCCTCAAATAACCCATATGATCACCCTCATTATTCCAATATACAAAGTTATCGTCAATGAAGACAATGACAAATGAATCTAGGTAATTTCAAAATACTCTATTCATTAGGTCCATAAACGCCGCCAGAGCATTAGTGAGACCGAAAGACATGACCAAGAACTCGTAGTACCCATACCTAGTTCGAAAGGTCGTCCTTGGTATATCCTTACCTCTCACCCTAAGTTGGTGATACCCCGAGCTAAAGCCAATTTCTAAAAAGTAACTCGCCTATTGGAGTTGATCAAACAAGTCGTCAATCCAAGGGAGAGGGTACTTATTCTTAATGGTATCCTTTTTGAGTTGGCGGTATTCAATACACATTCTCAAGGATCCATCTTTCTTCTTAAGGAACAAAAATGGAGCACCCTAGAGAGAAATACTAGGCCTTATAAAACCCTTGTCTAGTAAGTCATTGAGTTGAGCCTTCAACTCTTTCAACTCGGCTGGAGCCATCCGATAAGGAGGAATTGATATGGGATTTATATCCGGTAAAAAATCAATGCCAAAGTCAATTTCCTATTCGGGAGGAATACCAGGAAAGTCATTAGGGAAGACCTCTGAAAACTCACTCACCACGGGTACCGACTCGATGGGAGGAACTTCAGAGTCTAGATCTTGGACTCTTACTGTATGATATAGACAACCTTTTTAGATCATTTTGCATGCTTTTAGACAAGAAATAATACGACCTCTATGAATAGAATTTCCCCCCTTCCACTCAACAATGGGTTCATTTGGGAAGTTAAACCTCACCACTATTGTCCTACAACCAATTGATGCAAAACATGCATGCAATCAATCCACACCCAATATAATTTACAAATCAAGCATATCAACTTCTACTAGATCAACAGAATAAACTCTATTGGGCAACATTATTGGACAATTTCCATACACCCTTTTGCAATAACCGACTCACCCACTGGAGTAGACACAATAAAAGGTTCATGCAAAATATCGAGTAAAATATCAAACTTTTTATCTACTATAGGTGGAACAAAATATAAAGTAGCGCCGGGATCAAGTAAGGCATATACATCAAGAGAGAAAACTTTCAACATATCAGTGACCACATTGGGAGAGGTCTCTTTCTCACCCCAAGAGCAGAGAGCATGGAAGCGGTTCTTCTTTGGACCATCACTAGAACCACTTGCTGGAGCTTGGCTACTACCCTTGTCTTGACTCTTTAAGTTTGGAAAATCTCTCATCTTGTGACCACTCTTTCCACAACTAAAGCAATTATCCATCCCCTTCCCATAGTGCCTTTTTCCACACTTTCCACAAATAGGCTTCTCGTTTGGTGAAATAGTAACTTTTCCCTTCTTGAATTTAGGATTAGACTCCTTTTCACCACTAACTCTTGGGAATTTCCAAGGAACTTGATTAGAAACTCGCTTCTTAAATCGAGGCTTGCCTTGTATCTCAAGCCTATTCTTTAAATAACCTCCATCAAATGACCTTGCTCTCTTAGCATCTCTACTTTTTCGCTTAGACCTTGCCTCCTCAACCCTTCTTGCATACACCATAAGACGGGAAATGTTCATGTTGTCATGTAGCATGGCCAATTGGCACTCTTCTTGTAAGTCCTCCGACACCCTCGTCACAAAACGTCTCATTTGGTCTCTAGGATCGGAGACCAAATAAGGAGCATATTTGGACAACTAAATGAATTCCAAAGAGTACTCATGTACACTCTTTCCTCCTTGGCGAAGATTGATGAACGCCGTCACTTTTTCTTCCCTCATCTCCCTAGGGAAGAACCGATATAGAAAATCCGCTTTAAAGACCTCCCAAGTCACCAGAACTCCCCTCAACGGCCTATTATCCATCCATTGCACATACTAAGTTTTAGCAACATCCTTGAGTTTGTATGTGGCCAACTCGACCTTCTCACTTGAAGAAACCCCCATTGCATATAATATCTTGAAGACCACATCTTGGGGGTCTTCATCAAACATAGACCCATAGAAAGTAGGTGTTCCATTCGAGTGAAGTCCTTTAGACAGGAAGCCATAGTAGTGACTTGTTGATGAGGACGGTGAGCAATTTCCCGATCGGCTTGGGCCGTCATAGCTTGGGTATGAATCTAATGGCTTGTGCTTGAGTAGTCATGGCTTGGGACATTTGAGCAAGAAGCCCTCATCTCAGCCTCCGTCACAGGTGGAGGGTTAGCCAAGGCTTGATCAACATTAGCATTTTCCGCAAATGGAGGAACTTGGTCATCATGGGGAGGAGCTCCCGCATTAGATACTTCCCCCTCAAGTCATCGAGCCACATTCCTTCTAGTGTTCATACTTCCTATAAGCACAAAAATAGTATTAGATGCAAAAGCTCACCATAAGTATACTCTATTGGCACAATATTAAGATTTCCAAGAAGGAGAGCAATTCCTAAGCATCATATAGGTTCCTACATCATAAGTGTGGCGCGCTTCACAATTATGAATACAAACCTACATATAGTGGTAGAGAGAGAGACATAACTCAATGATATTAAACCTCATGCTCTGATACCAAGATCATCATATCTGGGTTTACCCCCCAGACGTAACCGGCGTCATCGTCCTTTTTAAGGACTAAGACTAGCCTCTCACTCTCATGTCATTACATACATAGGTTGAAAAATGCGAAAAAATTTAAAACTTTCATTATCACTACTTGGAGGTTTACATAGACCTCTACATACACATAATATATATTCATATCGAGTATAAAAGACCCTTCATATAGGAAAGTCACATAGCCTTCTACTTTTATTGCACATACATATACGTAAAATATAGAAATAGTCTCAACGATGGTCTCATCTCATACCATCTAAATGAATATCACAATATGGGCATATCCCTTACATCAATCCAACAAGACCATGTATAGGTCATATGAAAGTACAATACTCAATTAAAAAAGGGAAGGAGTGAAAGAGTCAATAAACTCATAACAAAATCCATAAGCTAGAGGATGGCATTACACTCGAATGTTAAGGACCTACCCCACTTGGATGAAGGAAGAATCCAAGTCTTCAACTATTTCGCCTTCTAAACTCTTCGACGACAGGAACCTAAGATGTTTGGGAAAAGAGAAGAAATTGGGGTAAGTACTCCACATGTACTAAGTATGGGATCTTATGAACATACACAAGCAAATCATGCTAAAAGGGACATTTTCATCAAAGCATGCCATTTTACCCTTTTGGGACTTAATGCAAAGTCAAGTCAGTCATATCAAGAAACCAAATATTCTTACTATCTCAACAAGTAATACTTATCCCAACATACATGAAACCATGATTTACTACAACCCTAACATCAAGGAATAATATCACAAGAATGAATAGGAGTCAAACATATCATAATAAGCAAGACAACTACTCACAAGTCCTTATCAAGTCAACAAGTACAATGACCAAGCAAAGCCATAACCATACTCAATCAAGTATTCTCAACAAGAAAACATGGCAAATGTCCAACTTTACATATCATGGCATTTAGGTTTACATTTTATCATATATTAACATTATAACATAAGGCATATTAATAATGAACTAATCAATAGTATCAACAATGTGACATGGTCATCATATATACATCATAAATTATCATAACATACACATATATAAGAACCTCCTCCTAAGACTCCTCCAAGGCTAACTAGTGTAATGTTTAGGTAGAGTCCCATACCCCTACCTAGACTAAGCTAGACCCCTTAGGTTATCCAAGTTAGAGTTCAAGTCCTTTAAATCGTTTTACCTTTTGGGAACATCTTGCCCTAACCAACATAGACCACATGAGTTAGTCTGGAATATGGTGTCATAAAACCCTACACCAAAATAAGGTGGACTACTTGCCAAGGCAGTACCAAAACATAAAATATAGCAACTACAGGGATCCACTAGCTAGTATTCCTATGGGGGAAATATAGTTCAAGAAGTAGGAGATTTAATTGGAACCCTCTTTATGCGCCATGCATTATAGTCTCATATCTCGAGAGTAATGTAGTGTTCATACCTTCCCTATGTGGGAAGGGACACTCCTCAATCTAGTTCACTCGGTGCTATGCTAGAGTCCCTTTTTGAAATGTCTTTAAGCCTTTAATTATCAATCATAGCTTAATTTAGTCCATAGGGTCTACCCCTTTTATAATAATCATCATCAATAGCTCAATAAGAATTGTATGAGTATAAGTCCTTTCATCACAATTCATATAAGTGAGGTTAACACATTAGCATTTCATAGCATATGAAGGCACATTGATTGTTTTCACCGTCCTTATATCACATACACCTTAGTAAACCTCAGAACATAGTCAAGACATTTCAATTCAACATCATACCACCCTATAATCCTAGTATAAGGCATACTCCAATGTAATATCATGACTTAACAACAATTAATTACAATTTGAAATAAAGATAGAGATTCTAAGACTTACCAAGTCTTCCTCATAGTCTATCATCAAGGTCTTACCATCAACCCATAACTCAACCCAATTTGGGGAGTAACATCATCACAAAATGAAAACCCATAACATAACAAGGCCAATTGCATCTCTATAACACAATTCAACTCTAGATCACAACTTGAGACAAGATGAATAAGATAATTTCACATTATGATTCATAACCTAAATAACATCTCAAGAAATAGCATGATAGGCCTATAATTCTTATTAATTTAATCATAATAACACCATAATACAGTAATCAAATCAACAACCAACTCATTTGAATGATCACAATACAAAATAGATCAAGTTCACTACCTTGTGTTATGGATGGAGGATCATATTCTTCAATTTAGACCAAAAAATCAACAATTACCATAAACAAGTTGAATTACATGTTAATATACTAAATGTAACTTAAATAAATCATTAACAACTCAATCCATAACTTCAATTTAGTAATTATATGAAATCCATTAAAAAACTCAACTTTTGAAATCTATCTTGAAGGAACCCTTTGAGGAAAGAGTCTGAAAGGTTAATAGAACCCATACCTTAACGTTTGTAAACAATTAGATGGCTAATAGTCCCTTTCTATCCCCCAAACCCTAATCCTTGCTAGTTCTCAATGGTGAGTTCATGTAGAGAGAGAAATAAGAGAGAACGAAGAGAGTTTATTTGTGAGTTGCCTTTAGGTTAATGAGGATTGAGGGTATTTATTGTGGGACTTAATAAACTTAATTAGTATCCCTTTAATCCCCAACATACCCCTAAACAACCTAATTAATTAAATAAACTGAATTAAAAACGTGCACCAACTTAAGACCCTCACAGACAAGACTCTACTTACGGTCCGTCTATGAGTGGACGAACATCCCCCCTCCGTCCTGCACTCCGGAATCTTGGTCAGAGACTATGAACGTGAGGGGATTCCTCCAACTGTCTAAGTGTGGGACGAAGCTGGCATCGATGCCCCGTCGATCCACACACGTACCGTAGCCTGCACCTCTGCACTCCGTCGATGAGTTCAGAGGTTGTGTGGGTGAAGGGACCTTCTCAACCAGCCTTTGTGTGGGACGACGGTGGCATAGACGCCCCATCGATCCACACACAGGCCATCTTCTATCCCGTGGATGCACACTGCCAAGCAGTGTGCATCAAACTACAAGGTTCCTCCTCTAGGGCCATGGGTTTGTCCTTGGGGAGACATACCCGAACGTTTCAACCATGAAACAACTCAAACACCCTATAGCTACGTTTTCACCAATATTCGTACATTTCCGACTCCTAAAAGTTATTCAAATAGGCTAAGGCATACTAGCATACATTTGAACCAATTTCCCAAACGTCATGGACATTTTTGGACGTTTTGGTTCTTAAACCTTATAAATGACCTATATTCATTAAAATTGGACTTAGAAATAGTACATAGACTTTATGACACCTATGTTAGGATTTACAATGTGTCTTGAATTTTGAAGGTGTTACAAAGGATTTCCATAGTTTTAACAAAAAGAGACACTTTACAGTAAGCTTTTCAAAATTTACAGTAATCTCTTGAAAAAATACAGTGAACTATCCCTATTCCAAAGCAGTTAACTTCCAAGGCTAAACAAAGAGGAAGTGAACTCATTTCCATAGGAGTATCCCTAACTAAGATTATCCTAAGACTCACAAATGTAGGACATGAAGGAAGTGCACATACACCTCCTTCAATACACACCAATGTGATCCTCAAGACTACCCCTTTTTTACTTACTCACCTCGGTAGAACAAGCCCCCACTCAATGACAAGACATTAGAAGAACACCCAAGAAACACACCAAGACTTCCCATTCGAAATGCCCACTTAATGCAATGATTAGATGGCGTCCCATTCCACCACCTACCATATGTAGTACACTCTATTAGAAAGCATAGCACGAAGACTCCCCTTTCGGAAGGTCTACTTAGTGCAATGGATAGAAAGTGTCCCATACCACCACCTACCCAAAGCAGTACGTTCTTTTAGAAGGCTTTGTTCATTCAATTCATGTAAGACTCACCAAGACTCCCCTTTTGAAAGGCCTACCTATTGCAATGGATAAATAGCGTCCCATTCCACTACCTACCCTAAGTAGTACACTCTTTTAGAAGACTTAGAACTTTCATTACTTCTATGGGGTTAGCTTAACTTACATAGACCATGAGAGCTTCCCGATACTTCCCTTATCGGAGTAGAGTCCCCCCACTTGCCTAGAGTAAGATCTTCTCTTTTATCTTTTACATGGCTTTCAAAATAGATACACCTATGGGGGAACATGTTATGGGATAAGAAGATTGCGATTAAGTAACTCATTCTATACTACCGAGGAGTACTCATCTCAAGAGTTACATTCAAATACAACATCTCAATTCACAAAGTGTAACAACCTCTTCTTCATATCCTCTATGTGCTAGGCATAACTCCCCACGGATTCTCAACATTATAGACTATAGTTTAAGTATAACGAGTGGACACCACATCTCATTCACAAAGGGTATCCATCCTCCTACCTATCTTAGAAATTTCTTGGAAGATAATGAGGTTGGTACTAATCACTTCATCTCAACTCATGATGAGTATTCAACCCAAAACTCCCCTTTTTCATTCACATTCTTTAAATTCAATCATTCATTCAAGTGTGTGTATGTGTGTGTACATGTGAAAACACCTTGCACAATAGCATAATTTCATTTACATTCAATTCTATACATGTGTAACACTTTGAAAATCCAAAATGTCTTCTAGAGCCTACCATAAGTGTCAGAAGGTTTACACACTATTCTAAGGTCCATTTTATGAATATAAGTCATTTAGGATGTATAGAAACAAAAACGTCCAAGAACTTCCATGACGTACCAAAACAAGTTCAAGGAGGTGCTAGCGTGCCTTGGCCTATTTGACTAGGTCATTGAAGTAGGAAAATGATAAAAATTGGTGTAAAGGTGTATAACATGTGTTTTAATTGGTTCATGGGCAAAAATTCCGGGTACGACACCCCAAGGACCAACCAAGGGTCCTTGAAGAGGACTCTCTCATTTGGGGTCAAAAGCACTGCCTTGGCAGTCACCTATGAAAGGGTTGACGGAACGTGTGTGGATTGACGGGGCCTCGATTCCATCCGTTGACCAACACTTAGACATTTTGGCTAATTTTACATTTGTAACACTCTATAAACTCATCGACGAAGTGCAAAACGGAAGGGGGCAGGAGCCTTTGACTCACAGACGGACTGTTGGTTGAGGTCTCGTCTGTGAGGGCTTGACTTTGTTGCACGTTTTTAGTTGGTTCTAATTAATTAATTAAGGGGTTAGGTAATTATTTGGGGGTTAAGGGAAGTGTAATTAATTTAATTAACACCCCATATAAAGACCCCAACTCCATTAAACTAATCTAAGCTCTCGTAACTCATAGACCCAAACTCTCTTCCTTCTCCCTTCTTTCTCTCTATAGTGAAAAACACCATTGAATACCTATCTATGGGAGGGTTTAAGGGATGAAAATAGTAAAGTGTCACCATAAATATTAATAAATTAAAAAGGTATGGGATCTATTTAACCTTTGAGACCTCTTTTCTCAAAGGGTTCCATCAAATTGATCTCAAAAGTTGGGTTTTCAAGTGCGTCTTTTCAAATCTCAAAATTTATGTTCTGAATTGATTGTTTATGATTTATTTTGTATATTATGAATACATTAGCATGTATTCTAAATTAATTATTATATATCTTGATGGTTTGGTCTTGTTTGTAGAAGATGACCTTTACACCCTAACCTAGGTGATGATCTTAAGGTGCATTGAGTAATGTTGGTTCAATTGAATTGTTTATTAGTTGAATTAATATTAGATGACATTGTAGTTTAAATCATGAATGAATTAGGATGAATTATATTATAATCATGCTAGTTCTTGATAAGTTGATCTAGGTTAGGAGGTATGTTTTCAATTGACCTAAGTATCTTGTCTTAAGCTATTAACTAGTATTGAATTGTGATGTATTGATTCATTTAGCATTGTTATCATGTTGGTCATTGAATTATGATGATGCTATACCCTAATTGGGTTGAATTAAGGGTTGATGGTAAGACCATGACGATTAATTATGAAGGAGACTTGGTAAGTCTTGTTATCCCTATTCTTTACTTCAAATTATGGTTAATTGTGATTAAGTCATTATGTTGTATTGGAGTATGCCTTGTATTAGGATTTATAGGGTTGGTATGATGTTCAATTGAAATGTCTTGACTATGATTGAGAGGTGTTGGATAAGATGTATATGTTATAAGGATGGTGAGTGATTTAGCAATGTTCCTTTTTATGAATTGATATGTAAATGTGTGATTTAGCAATGTTCCTTTTTATGAATTGATATGTAAATGTGCTAACCTCACTTATATGAATTGTAATGAAAGGAGTTTTACTCATGCAATTCTTATTGAGCTATGATGATGATGATGATGTTTATACAAGGGTTATGTCACATCCTGAAACCACACCCTAGAAGTTAGGGCCAATCATGGATTACGACCGACATACTTGACTTCTCGGAGGTGTTATACAACCCCTTATATATCATTTAACGCATATACATAATGAAAAGTAGTTCGGAATTAAAATTTTCACAAAACATTCTATAAGTCTTTAAAAACTCTTTCATATAAAACCATAGCAAATAAAAAGTCTCAATCTCATCAAACTTAGACACGAGAATACTTGGGACACATCCCATACTTCAAAATATAGAAATACTTAGTCTATTACCATATTTCGAAATAAAAGGCATAAAAGACATCTATATATTCCCTCGATACAATTGAGGACATAGTTTCACTTCACATTAATTATTGTACGATCCAATTCTGGCTTCCCAATTGATCCCCTCACCTACCAACAACTATAGAGATAGATAAAAACATGTAGTTAGTACAACTACATGTACTAAGTATGACATAATGCATAAAATCATGAAAATGGACATTTATTAGAAATATTCATCTTTTGACTTAAATAACATATCATAATCATAAGAACAAAATTTATAAACATAAAAATACATAAGATAGCATTTAAGCAATTTAACACCTACATTTATCAACTTAGAAACACATAAGATAGCATTTAAGCAATTTAACACCTTTTTAAGCCAACTTAACACTGAGCTACATTCACTGTACAGTGAGTTACTCCTCTGTTATAGCGAAGTTATTTCTCTTCCCTTTTGACACTTCCTAGCATGTAGTCTTCTCACTAAAAGATATCCTAAGACTCACTTAAGCAACACAAACAGAGACCACCCATACACCCTCTCCAATGCCTAAATGACCTTCAAGAGTACTTATAAAGAGACATATACACAGTTACAAGACATCAAACATATAAACATGAGATTTCCTCTACAAAAGGTGATTCTAAGTCTCACTTAAGTGAGTTGTGAAGCGACCTCCCATACAATACCATACATAAACACTTAAGAGATCCTTTTAGACTACCTAAGATAGAATCGTTCTCACTTAATACAACAACACATGGTTAATATGACATTTTCCTTACCAAGGCTATCAAAAGACTTACTTAAGTAAATCAACAAGATAACATCCATGATTGACCTCTTCAAGACTATCGAAATAATCCTTAAGACTACCTAAGTCTTAGATCATGGCCACATATTAAACATCTTCTCTAACTAGAGTCATTCTTAAGACTTATCTAGGTAAGATACAAAGTGACCATTCCTATTCCACCTTCACACCTTATCTAGAAAACCCTTAACTACTCTAGCTAAGTACTTATTCATTTTACATTATTTCTTAACTTAAGTCATTAAATTTATTAATTCATTTAAGATTCATTCATCACATAAGGACATTCAAGTAATGGTCTTGGAGAAGACCTAGGGACTCTCACTAACACCTTCAAAGCCTATTGTGCAATGTCTATATAGCATCCCATACCACCACCTAAACTTCATAGAACTTTTATAATGCTAGTAGGTATCCAATATTATGATAATACTCAATAGCCGATATAGGCAATGATAGCAAGGAATAAAATCCAAAGTTCTATCCTTCTCCGATGAGGGTGTTCTACTTGCCAATGGTAGAACTTGGACACATCCTATGTAGGCACATGGTTAAGGAATATGAAGGGTGTGCTTTCTAATATAGTCTCATTCTTTAACTAGAACTACTTCCCTTACCATACTCACTCGGTGCTAGACTTTGTTTTCATTGAGTAATTTACACTCAAGGTTCATACAAAAGGGTTCCATATCAAGTTCGTAGTCCAATCACATTTACCTACAAAAGAAAGGTCCACTAGGGCTACCTCACAATGGCGACAAGAATCTCATCATGATTTTCCTAAGGATTAATATGATGCCATTCCAACCAATTAACCTTAAGTCTTACCTGAAGGAAACCATTACGACTTTCGACTTCAACATTCATAACCTTACCACTAGGTTCATGTTTTCAAATAAAAGACCCTCTTAACTTCATTTAGGATCACATGTCATTAATACATTAAAGACTAAGAGACTTTGAATTAATAAGTCAATACATCACATATTCAACATTCACATATGCATCAACTAAGGGACACAAGTCAACAAAGATAAGACACAACATACTTCACCTTGACACATGTTACATGTCATTCTAGAAACACATACACATAACCATATCCTCTTTAAGTCATCCTATACACTATCATATCATCATCAATATGACCATCATAGACTCATATAGTCAAATAGGGATAACAATGCATCAACCCTAAGACTATACACACAAAGCGAAAGTCATAGTCTAACATGATTACCTACATATCATCAATAAGAGCAGATAGACATTCACATTAATCATCAATTAAATGGACATTATTATTCTTCACATAATCATTATAATACTTGAAGTAGTTCGCCGAAAAAGCCTTGATCATCATATTACTTAAAATAATGCCGACAAGGCCACATCAACTGCAAGTAAAGGACATAACAATGCCACCATAAGTGTACCATACCAATCACAATATTAATTAACATAAAATAAAGGAAATTAGGGAAGCGTACAACCACACCATTGTCAACACCTCAATTCGATGTCAGATCAACCAATTCAATACCATAAGGCCTTTACCGATGACCATGAACATCAATTATATACAATTATAATAATAATCAATGGAACTAGGTCAATTAACTATATTTCATCAATATAAGACAACCTAGATATCAATTGAACACAATTCTTACATCATTAGAGAGCCCATAGAAAACTACAGAAGAAATTCATAAACATTAGATCAATATCAAGTAACCAATAACTTAATCAAAAACTAGGGTTCATCAATTATATGGGTTCATAGTTTAACTGAGTTAAAATCACCAAATTAATAACAATTCAATCACTAATCACTGCTTAAAAACCATTAATGCAAGAACCCATGCATGGATCATGAAATTGGACAATTCAACTTTGAAAACTTTAGGAAACATATTTGAAAGCTGGACTCCTTGAGGAAGAGAGTTTCAAGAATAAAAAACCATACCTCAATGAAGTTTATTCTTCAATTTCATGAAGAATCTTCACTCAAACCTCCAATTCCAATCCCTTCCTTGAGTTTTGCCTCCAATGGAGTTCTAGAGAATTTCTTAGGGAATTTGGGTTTTTGATTTTCAAAGAATGAAATTTTCTAAGTGTTTTAGGCTTATAAACATAGTTAAAATAACTAAAAGACCCTTAAGTTACCTCCAATACTCTTATTTGGACGTGGGGTGAATTTACAAGTTCACCGTTAACTTGGATGTGAACTGCACGCAGGGACAATGCCCATTGACGGTTGCCCATCGACGGCCCGTCCCTTGACAAACGTACCCTCTGGTTGGTCCGTGGTCTGGGACTGAGGCTTGTTCTTGGCTTTCTACCCCACATTCCTAGGTTTCCTTCGACGGAGCACAACCAACGGTGCGTCGACTGACCCACTGGGCATCGATTGCCATCTGTTGGTTGGGCTGTCTTGGTCAGTCTTCGCACCAACTTTTGGTCCTTCCTCAAGGACCCTTGGATGGTCCTTGGGGATGCTTGCCCGGAATTTTCAAACCCAAACAGGCTTTTATACGAGTTTAGAACCAATCACACGAATTTCATCCAAAAAGAACACGTAAAACTCAACGAAACATGCATAGACACACAAGGACATTTCAAGGTAAACATTTGGAATGTCATGAACGTTCTTGGACGTTTGACCTCCAAACTTCACGAAACATGGCACACTGCCTATATACACCATAATAACTCACTTAAGGACCTTATAAACTAATGAATCACACATAAACACATAAAACCACATATTAGGCATATAGTTTACATAGTCGTCGAACGTCTTAGTCGTCCCTTGACGTTTGACTTCCAATGCACCTAAAATCTTATACACTGAATCAACACCATGTATTAGAATACTTTAGGACCATATACCACCATTACTACCATTTTAGGATCTAGGTCACCTATGTCATTTTTGGGTATTACATTCTCCCCCACTTGGACAATATTCTTCCTCGAATGACACTTGTCACTCTCCGAACACTTCCCAGAATAGAGATTCAACTAGCAGCTCATGCATAAACAATATAACACCTTATTCAACACAAACATCTAAGAAAACATCAATTCCACAAAATCAAGAGAATGACAACACAACAAGAAACTAGAAACAAATCTACAACTCATTATGTTATAAAACTCACATGCTTCATTCTGAATAGTAAAAACTCATTTTATATTCAATATCATACTAATCTAAATTAGTTCTTACCACATTACAACAATTTTAGACCAAAGAATGAATTAGTCAATTTTTGAAAAATTATAGAGTGAACCGGCAGCCCCTTTACAGTGATTTAGGCAAATTTTTCCAAAAATGCAACTTTTAGGCAATTCATGATAGGAACATGCTAAAACGCAAAGAAACACCATATAAACTCATAAAACAAGAGAATCATAACTCCATAAAATACACAATGCAAGAAATCAATGAAATTCAATTTCATTAAAACTCCTAAACATCATGCAACATGCAATATACTTCTATGACATTCTATCGCATCTACTAACCATACTCCACCACTTAGAAGGAACTCATATAATTAAAAGGAAATGCAAGAACTTACCCTCATTATCTTCACCACCATCCGGATTCTCTCCTATAGTCTGAAGTTCATAGAAATGCCTCTTATTTTGGAGCGTCATCCATTGGAACATTTGGAGTAATTTGCTTACCCTCTCTTCCTCTAGAAGCAATGTTAGGAAAATCTCTCACCTTCTGTCCTTACATACAACACCCAAAGAAACTCAAGGTACCCTTTATACACTCAGCATAATGCCTCTTTCCACAAGTGACACATGTAGGTTTTCCATCTTGAGAACCACCTTATTTCTCCAATTTCACCTTAGCACTCCTAGGTTCTTCTTGAGTTTGATCCCTCTTTCTGAACATAGTTTGATCATGGTCACTAGAACCACTACTTTTAAAGTTAATAGACATCCTCCTAAGTTTATATTATTCAATTGATTGGGCATACACCATGAGTCTAGCTAGGTTCATATCCTCATGTAGCATAGTCGTACGACATTCCTCCCTCACTAGATCGGCGACAAACATAACAAATCTACTGATCTCATCCCTCGGATTAGAAACAAAGGTTGGGGAATATCTAGATAACCTAAAGAAATTCTAAGAGTATTCCTCAATGCTCATATTGCCATGCTTGAGATTGATAAACTCCTCTACCCTAACTTCCCTCCTCTAATGGGGAAAGTATTTTCCAAGAAAAGCTTCCTTAAATTCTTCCCACTCAATAGAATCGGACTCCACCGGCCTATTATCCTCCCATTGAATGTATCACACTTGAGCAACCTTTTTCAATTAATACGAAGCCAATTCTACCTTCTCACTTGATGTAACTCCCATATCACTCAACACATTGTACACTCCATCTAGGAACTCTTGGTGATCCTCTCCCACCATAGAGCCAAGAAAGATAGGAGGATTCATCCTCAAAAAGTCTTTCAACCTAGATTTCATATTGCTTTCTACAACATTCACTGAATCCTCACAAAGTCTCTCAACCTAGACGTCATAGTTCTCTCTACAACATTCACCCTAGGAAGCATACTCAAATTCACTTGAGTAGCCACGGCTCCAGCTAAAGCAAGAAAAGCCTCTCTAATTACACTATTACTCAACTCCGGGGGAACCACCGGAACATCATTATCTCCTTCCTCAATAGGTACTTGATCACCTTAATCACCTTGAGGAACTTGATCAACTTCCTCAACATGAGGAGGAATCTGTTCTTGAACATCATTCTCCTCAACCGTCCTGGCTGGTGTCCTCCTCGTATTCATCTTCCTAGAAACACAAGGAAAACCATAAGAAAAGAGTACTAATAACTTCTACTCTATCGCATGATATAGGAGTAGAAAAGAAGGGAAACTCAATTGTCATATAGCCTCTCAACCATAGATGTGTCGCGACTCACACAGATGGTCAAGATTCTACTAGACATGACTTGGCGAGACTTTCGATTCCTAATAATACTTTCATAACCTATTATCTAATGCCAAGCTTGTCACATCCCTAATCACACCCTAGAAGTTAGGGAAAATCTCGGATTGCGACCGATGTACTTGACCTCTCGGAGGTCTTGTGCAAGCCCTTACATATCATTCATCGCATATACATAATGAAAACTAGTGCGGAATTAAAAATTTTCACAAAACATTCTATATGTTTTTAAAAACTCGTTAATATAAAATCATAAGAAATACTAAGTCTCTATATCATCAAACATAGACACGAGAACACTTAGGACACGGCCCATACATCAAAACATATAAATACTTAGTCTATTACAATATTTTGAAAGAAAAAACATAAAAGACATACATATATGCCCTTGAGTCAACTGAGGATATACTTCGACTTTACTTGGATGATGCTACTATTACAACCAGAAAATGACTATGTTAAGTAAGGCGTAAACGTACATAGAATGCCTAGGTTAGACCGGGTTCACACGGATTGATGCGCGTGGAACCAGACCTCTAAGACTATGCACCAGCCAAGACAACAAACTTAGAGATTTAGTTGAGCTAGGAAGGGTTGGTTTCAGCCATGTTGGTTACCCAAATACTAGGATTCACCCGGATGAGTCTTAACCGGACTTAGAGGGTTAGTCCTAGGTTTTAAGGGTTATAGGGGTATAAAGGTAATTTTGGGGCTAGGGGTAGTATAGTAATTACCCTAGGCTGATATTTAATTAATTAAATAATTTGTTTAATTAGTCAAAATAAGTCAAATCTCGATGGTCAAACGCGAGATTGACCCCACCTCCACACTCGGGTTCGAGCCGAGTTAGAGGCAGTAAGGGGAACAAATTAGTATATCAAAAATTAGAGAAAATAAGGAGGGGCACTATAATAACTTAATATATATTTTATAATCTGATTTTACAATTTCAATTGTTCGACTCCCACTAGGAGTGTGCTTCATGCCAACTCTTAAATCTTTATATTAATCCTAAAAACTTTTTCAGTTTTACCTCACAATTCAAAAACAGAAAGTAAACGTATACACACTATTCTAAAAGTATTCTTGGCTGAATCCATCAAAAACAAAAGGAAGAATTCGTACGCCTAAGTGTTTTATGTAAAGACTTCACTTGGGAACAAGAATCGAAGCTCGGAAGAAAGGTTTGTGCGTGGGTGGAAACGTGTGGTGGTGGCTAGTTGTAAAGGATAAAATGGTATGGATTTTCTTCTCTCTTGGTCCCTTTCCCAAGAGTCCCCTAATGTTTAGTTTAAATGTAATTGAAAACTAAGGTTGTTCCCCGTTGCATGCCTCTGTCATTAGATCCTATGAACGAATTGATGCATGCGCTGGTATGACGTCTAGTAGATGATTTTAGGAATGATTGTGGTTGTGTGCAATGTATGTTACGGGCTGTTTATGATTTGTTATGTACGTCCGAATGTTGAATGTCATATGTGCAAAAAACATGTTGTTTTCCATAAATATATTGTTACTGTTAACTTGAATAAAATGGTGAATCATGCATTATGCAATGTTGTGTGTTTAACAATGCAAAAGAAATCTTGATGCTCATAAAAAAGAAAGTTAAAGTAAAGTCCTTAATTAATTGGTGAAAAGTATATGTAAAACTATGAGTTAAACGTCTAGGCTAAATGTAACAAATTGAATTAAAGCTTTATGTTAAATGAACATGTTTTCGGCTAGTCACTAATATATATGAAGAGGAATAGTTGCTGCCTTTTAGAGTGAATCTCGAAACCTTAAGGTCCTAATACTAAGAGATTAAGCCTTAAAATAAAAGAAAAGAAAATAGGGTGAGAGAGGGGATTCGAACTTAGGCAGGTTGAAAGAAGCCTTAAATTAAAAGAAAAATAAAATAGTGAGGGAGGGGGGATTCGAACTCGGCTCCTTGGCCAAGGGTGTGAGATACATAAATCTCACACCGAAATAAAATCATAAAAATTGAGGCCACTAGGATTCGATCCCAGATCCTCTTGGCCGAATGAATGAAGTAAGCTAGCATTCTAAATAATTAAAAATAAAGTGCTGCCCAAGGGACTCGAACATGGGTCCCCTTGACCGAAATTGTGAGACACATAAGTCTCGCATATAATGAAATGAAATGCAGACACTAGGGATCGATCTTGGGTCCCTTGGCTGAAGTTGTAAAATGCATAAGTCTTACCCAACATATACTTGGATTATCATGAAACACTTAGTCAATTAAAAGTAACCCAAAATGGGTAATACCATGAGTTAATGGTAATATTAATAAATGAACATTCACGTAATAAGATGAGTAATTATGTTATACTATGATGCTAATGAATATGGTGACAACATTATAAGACGCTAAGAAAAATGGTGAGACAAGTCTTAACCAAGCCTAAGTAAAGGTCACTAAAAGTACCCACCTAAGAGAGTGTTGAATATTAAGAGACAAGTCTCAGTCACATTCTATATGTAAGTGTAAGGACAATTCACACTTAATACGTAAAGAAGAGATCAGAAATAATCTAATGAACTATGACTATCTCATGCTAAGAAGCAAGCTTCGATGATGTATCAGTTGAATGTAAATAGGAACTTTAAACTAAGCACCGGTAGGCTTGCTATGAGTGGTGATGCTTTCTTGCAGGAAGGTTGGAGGTTCACATAAAACTCATGAGATGAGATAGTCCACCAAGGTGGGTATGGGTCTCCTTAAATCTCCTAGTCTTTGATCTATGTTGCCAGCATAGGGAACTAGCTTGGTTCGAACCCATAAAGCTAGCATGTTTTTGGTTTCACTTTGGCCAGTGATCCACCTCTTTTCGGTGTGGGGGAGACACCGGATTTCATGATGATCACATGATCTATGTCGGTTAAGGTTGAAGTTCCTCAAAGTATTAAAGATAATGAAACGAACGACACCGAAGTTGTTTGTGCAAGACAATCAATAGGTGAAACCGGATTCAACTAATGACATTAGGTCATTCTTGGTCATTGCACTTCATGATCCCGATGAGTGTCTTAAACTATATCCTAGGTATAGCTAGTGTTTACATCAGCCTATGAATGAATGAAATGAATAATGTGAGTACAAATGAACGAATGAAGCAGGCTCTGTGTTTGTTAAAGGAGACCCTGTGTGAAACATGAAATGTATATTATGTTAATCTATGTGTGTATGATATATGACATATTCATGGTATGACCTTCCTATTACGAAATAGTCAAAATCAAGAGACTTGACCTTTGAAGAAAACATGTTGATTAGGAAGAGCCATTTTTTTTCATGCATTACCGTTATGTGTTGTTGCATGTACCCATACTTAGTACAAGTGTGTACTAATTCCTTACAATATTACTATTTTAGGTGCAGGCTCAAATGGACGTTGAGGGTATCATTGCAGCTGTTCGGACTCAGAGATTTCTTCTGGACTTGGTAGGTCCTCATGCATTCAAGGATGCCTTCCTTTATATTTGTTGCTAAGTAGTAGGTTTGAACTAGTGGGGTATGTTCCACTAGTGTTTCTTTCCTATTTTACTCAAACGCTTGTAATTATGCCGTTTTTGCAAGTATTACTTATGACATGAGATTCCATTTCTTTCAAGTAGCATGATCTTATAATTAGATGGTTGATGTATGAGCAATGAACTTCCTTACAAATATGCGTTTATATGAAGTCTACATATATATTTCAACTGTAAATGAAAAGTTCAAAATTTTCCGCTAAATTTAATCGTATGAATGTGATGAATGCAAAAAATAGCATGTCTGCGACCTCTAAGAGGTCAACGACGCCGGTTGCGATTCGGATTCCAGAATCCGGGTCGTGATATCTATGGTCCAAGTCTTGCTTCCCGAATTCTCCTCACCTACCAACAACTAATAGAGATAGATAAAAGCATGGAATTAGTACAACCACATGTACTATAATGAAAATGGACATTTATTAAAAATATGCATATTCTGACTTAAATAACATATCTTAATCATAAGAATAACATTTATCAACTAAGAAACACATAAGATAATATTTAAGCAATTTAACACATTTTTTAACAGTGAGTTACATTAACTGTACAATGAGTTACTTCACTGTTACAGTGAAGTGTTTTATCTTCCCTTTTGAAACTTCCTAGCATGTAGTCTTCTCACTAAAATCTAATCTAAGACACACTTAAGCAACAACAAGAGAGACCACCCATACACCCTCTCAAAGCATGCCTAAATGACCCTCAAGAGTACTTAAAATGAGACATATACTCACTTACAAACATCAAACATATGAACATGAGATTTCCTCTACCAAAGGTGATTCTAAGTCAAACTTAAGTGAGTTGTGAAGCGACCGCCCATCCATTCCCTTGCACAATCACTTAAGAGATCCTATAGACTACCTAAGATAGAATCGTTCTCACTTAATACAACACATAGTTAATGTGACATTTTCCTTACCAAGGCTATCAAAAGACTTACTTAAGTAAATCAAGAATATAACATTCATGATTGACCTCTTCAATACTACCTAAATAACCCCTAAAACTACCTAAGGCTTAGATCATGTCCACATAATTAATATCTTCCCTAACTAGAGTCATTCTTAAGACTTATCTATGTAAGATACGAAGTGACCATTCCTATGCCCCCTTCACACCTTAACTAGACAACCCTTAACTACTCTAGTTAAGTACATATTCATTTAACATACTTTCTTAACTTAAGTCATTAAATTTATTAGTTCATTTAAGATTCATTCATCACATAAGGACATTCAAGTTATTGTCTTGGACAATACAAAGGGACTCTCAATAACACCTTCAAAGCCTACTGTGCAATTTCTAGATAGTGTCCCGTACTACCACTTAAAATTCATAGAACTTCTCTAATGCTAGTAGGTATCCCATATGATGAGAATAGGCAATAACCAACATATACCATGATAACAAGGCATGTAATCCAAAGTTCTAACCTACTCCGATGAGGGTGTTCTACTTGCCAATGGTAGAACTTGGACACATCCCATGTAGGCACATGATTAAGGAATACGAAGGGCATGTTTTGTAATCTAGTCTCATTCTTAAACTAGAACTACTTCCCATATTATGCTCACTCGGTGCTAGCCTTTGTTATCATAATGTTATTTACAATTAAGGTACATACAAAAGGGTTCCATATCAAGTTCATAACCATATCACATTTACCCTACCAATGAAAGGTCCACTAGGGCTACTTCACAATGGCGAAAAAACGCTCATCATGACTTTCATAAGTATTAATATGATGTCGTTCCAGAAAAATGATCTTAAGTATATCATTTCCTTACTTGAAGGATACCATTACGACCTTCGACTTCAACATTCATAACCTTACCACTAGGTTCAAGGTTTCACATAAAAGACCCTCTTAACTTCATTTAAGGTCACATGTAATTAATACATTCAATACTAAGATACTTTAACTTCCTAAGTCAACATTCACACATGCATAAAGTAAGAGATACAAGTCAACCAAGAGAAGACACAACACTTCACCTTGACACATATTACATGTTATTCTAGAAACACATAGACATAATCATATCCTCTTTAGGTCATCCTATACACTATCATATTATAATCCAATATGACCATCATAGACTCATATAGTCAAGTAGGGATAACCATGTATCAACCCTAAGACTATACACACAAAGCCTAAGTCATAGTCTAACATGATTACCTATATACCATCAATACAAAAACGCATATTCTTTCACATTACTTATCATGTAAATATACATTATCACACCTCACATAATCAAAATAATACTTCAATTATTTTTACCGACAAGTCCATGATCATCATATTACTTAAAATAATGCCGACAAGGGCACATCAATTGCAAGCAAAACATATAACACCGCCACCATAAGTGGACCATACAAATTAAAATATTATTGAAGTCTAATTAACATAAAATAAAGGGAATTAGGGAAGCGTACAACCACTCAATCCTCAACACCTCAATTTGATGCCAAATCAACCAATTCAATACCATAAGGCCCTTATCGATGGCCATAAACATCAATTTTATAGAATTATACAGTACTAAATGGAACTAGGTCCATTCACAACATATTATTTAAATCTAAGACAACATATATATCAATTCAACACAATTCTTACATAATTAGAGAGCCCATACAAAACTACACAATAATTCATAAACATTAGATAAATATCAAGTAACCCATAACTTAGTCAAAAACTAGGGTTCATCAATTACATGAGTTCATATGTTGATTGGGTTTAAATTGACAAACTAATAACAATTCAATTCTTCTAAACCTTTAATTCAAGAACCCATGCATAGATCAATAAATTGGACAATTCAACTTTGAAAACTTTAGGAAACTTTTTTGAAAGTTGGGATCCTTGGTGAAGAGAGCTTCAAGGATAAAAAACCATACCTAAATGAAGTTAATTCTTAAATTTTATGAATAATCTTAACTCAAACCTCCAATTCCAAGCCATTCCTTGAGTTTTGATTTTAATGGAGTTGCAGAGAATTCCTAAGGGAATTTGGGTATTTGATTTTTGAAGAATGAAATTTTCTAAGTGTTTTTGTCTTATAAACATAGTTAAAATACCCAAAATACCCTTAAAGAACCTCCAATACTCTTATTTGTAAGTGGGGTGAATTTACAAGTTCACCCCTCTCCTGGAAGTGAACTGCACGTAGGGACAATGCCCATTGTCGATTGCCCATCGACGGCCCATCCCTTGACCAACGGACCATCCTGTTGGACCGTGGTCTTGGACTGAGGATATTCCTTGTCTTCCTCCCCCACACTCCTAGATTTCGATTGATGGATCACCACCAACTGGGCGTCGACTGACCCATTGGGCGTCGATTGCAATCGGTTGGTTGGGCTGTCTTTGACAATCTTTGCACCAACTTTGTGTCCTTCCTCAAAGACCATTGGATAGTACTTGGGGATATTTTCACGGACGTTCAAAACCCAAACAGGCTCGTATATGAGTTTAGAACCTACCACATGAATTTTATACAAAACAAAAATGTAAAACTCGACGAAACATGCATAGACGCACAAGGTCGTTTCAAGGCAAACCTTTCAAACGTCATGACCATTCTTGGACGTTTGACCTCCAAACTTCATGAAATTTGAAAAACTTCGCATATGTATCCTAATAACTCACTCAAGGACCTTATTACCTCATGAATCACACATAAAAACACATATGACGCACATAGGTGACTTAGTCGTCAAACGTCTTAGTAGTCCCTTCACGTTTCACTTCCAATGCACCTAAACTCTTAGACACTGCCTCAATACCATGTATTTGACCACTTTAGGACGTTATAACACCATGATAAACTTATTAGGATCTAGCTCACCTAAGTCATTTTTGAGATCTTACAAGTTAGGCCCTATGACCTACAATAAGCTATGATGATTAATAAAGACATTGAAGACACTTCGAAAGGGACTCTAGCTTAGCACCAATTGAATTAGAGTGAGGAGTGTCCCTTCCCACATAGGGAAGGTAGAATCACTAATGTAGTCTTGTGATTGGAAACTATAATGCATGTTGCATAAAGAGGGTCCTGATTTTATTTATAAGACATTAGAGAAGGTTAATATCATAAGGAATCGGTTGCGAACGGCCTATAGTTGGAAAAAGTCTTATGCCGATCATAGTAAAAGAGACATAGAGTTTTAGGAGGGTGATAAAGTATATTTAAAAATTTCTCTTATGAAAGGGGAGGTTAGATTTGGCAAGAAAGGGAAGTTGAGTCCTCTAAATGTGGGTCCCTATGAAATCTTGCAAAGGGTCGTTAAGTTTGCATATAAATAGAAACTTCATAGTGAATTGGCTTCAGTTCATCCGGTTTTCCATGTTTCCATGCTTTAGAAGTGTATCGGTGATCCAGAGTCTATTCTTCATATTGCGGGTCTTGGGGTGAAGGATAACCTCTCTTATGAGGAAGTTCCGGTTGAAATCCTTGATAGGGAAGTAAAGAAGTTGAGGAATAAAGAGGTGGCTTCCATAAAAGTGTTATGGAAGAATCACCTAGTTGAGGGTGCAACATGGGAGGCCGAGGCCAACAGGAAGTCATGTTACATTCATCTATTTGATAACTAAGGTTAGTTAATTCTACTAATAATAAAAATAATGACTAAAAATTGAAGCTTCTTAATTTTTTATGAAGTTTTGCAAAATTTTCATTTTTTGGATATTGTTATAGTGATTTCCAGTGAAATGTGCATTTAGTCTTGAAAATTCGCAATCCTTCTTGTTTTGAGTCATGTTGTGCATTTCTATATTGTGAGTCTTTATGAATTGATAAGTAGCATGCTTGTAAGATGAACTTTGGCATAATTGACTCATAAATGCTATGTTGAGCTCTTGTTGTTGTGAGAAGGATATTCCTCATAATGTAATGTCTAGCCTTATGTGTGTTAATTGAAGATTTTTTAATTGCCTTGAGTAAATTAAGTGGTTGATGTTGTTATATTTTTTTTTTGGTTGTGCTTCCAGTCTTGAGTATATTCCTTCCTTCAAAAGATTTTCAGTGTCATTCGGGGATGAATGTTCCTAAGCGGGGGATAATGTAACACTTCAAAAATTCAAGACGTGTTCTAGATCCTAACATAAGTGTCAAAAGGTTTATACACTATTTTGAGGTCCATTTTAATGAATGTAAGTAATTTAAGAAGTCTAGAAACCAAACGTCCAAGGATGTCCATGACGTCCGAAAACTAGTTAAAGAAGGTTTTAGCGTGCCTTAACCTACTTGACTAGCTTATTGAAGTCGGAAAATAATGAAAATTGGTTGAAGGGTATCTAACATTTGTTTAAGTTTATTAATTATCGAAACTTCTGGGTACGACTCCCCAAGGACCAACCAAGGGCCCTTGAGGAGGACCCTCTCGTTTGTGATCAAAAGCACTGCCTGGCAGTTTGCACCCACGAAGGGAGTTGACGGAACGTTTGTGAATAGAAGGGGTGTTGATGCCATACATAGACCAACATTTAGACATTTTGGCTAATTTTCCATTTGGACCAATCTCTGAACTCGTCAACAAAGTGCAGCATGTAAGGGGGCAGGAGTCGTCCACTCACAGATGGACCGTTGGTCGAGGTCTCGTTTGTGAGGCCCTAACTTTGCTGCACATTTTTAGTTGGTTCCAATTAATTAATTAAGGGTTTAGTTTATTATTTGGGTGTTAAGGGAAGTTTAAATAAGTTAATTAACACCCCATATAGGGACCCCAACCCAATTAAACTAATCTAAGCTCTCATAACTCACAAACCCAAACTCTTTTCCTTCTCTCTTCTTTCTCTCTCTAGGGAAGAACACCATTGAAGACCAAGGTAGGTGAGGTTTTAATATATGCAAATATTAAGGTTTCACCATCAATCTTCATCAATTAACAAGGTATGGGATCTCTTTCACCTTTGAGATCTCTTTCCTCAAAGGGTTGCATCAAATTTATTTCAAAAGTTGAGTTGCAATTGTGTTTTTTCCAATATCGAAATATGTTATGAATTGATTGTTTATAATTTATTTTGGATATTATGAATATATTAAAATTTATTCTAACGTAATTATGATATATCTTGATGGTTTGGTCTAGTTTGAAGAAGATGACCATTTCCCCTTAACCCTAGGTGATGATCTTGAGGTGAATTGAGTTAAGTTGGTTCAATTTAATTGGTTTTGGTTTGAATTACTATTAGATGACAATGTTGTATCAATCATTAATGAATTAATATGTATAAGTATCTTGTCTTAAGCTATGAACTAGTATTGAAATGTGATATAGTGATTCTTTTAGCTTTGTTATTATATTGGTCATTGAATTATGAAGATGCTATACCCTAATTTGGTTGAATAAAGGGTTGATGGTAAGACCTTGATGATTAATTATGAAGGACACGTGGTAAGTCTTGTGATCTCTATTCTTTGCTTCAAATTATGGTTAATTGTGATTAAGTCATGATGTTGTATTGGAGGAGGTCTTGTATTAGGATTTATAAGGTTGGTATATGTTGAATTAAAATGCATTGACTATGTTTGTGAGGTGTTGGCTAAGATGTATATGTTATAAGGATGGTGAGTCATTTAACTATGTGCCTTATGATGAAGTGATATGAATGTGTGCTAACCTCATGTATGATCTCGAAAATGACTTAGGTGAATCTAGATCCTAACATGGTTTGTCATGATGGTATAAGGTCCTAAAATGGTCTATAATGTGGTATTGAGGCAGTTCTAGAGTTTTAGCTGAATCGGAAGTGAAACGTCAAGGGACGACCAAGACGTCTGACGACTAAGTCACCTATGTGCCTCATATGTGGTTTTATGTTTTTATGTGTGATTCATGAGTTTATAATTTCCTTATATGAGTTATTATAGTGTGTATAAGAAGTGTGTCATGTTTCATGACGTTTGGAGGTCAAACGTCAAAGAACGTCCGTGACGTTTGAAAGGTTTTCCTTGAAACGACCTTGTGTGTCTATGCATGTTTCGTCGACTTTTACGTGTTTGTTTTGGATGAAATTGATGTGAGAGTTCCTAAAATTGTATACTGGTATGTTTGGGTCGGAAACGTCTGGGCAAACAACACCAGGGACCATCCAAGGGTCCTTGAGGAAGGACCCTTCATGAGTGACAAGTCTGCCCAAGACAGCCCAAACCACGGAGGCAATCGACGCCCAGTGGGTCAGTTTAATGCAGCATTGGTGAGGAGTCGTGGGTGGATACTGAGGCTTGGAGAAGGAGAGGCTAAAGAACAGCCTTAGTCCTAAACCATGGACCAATAGGACGGTCCATCGATTGGCAAGTCGTTGGTGGACTGCCTTCCTGCGCAGTTAACTATAAGTTCAAGGGGTGAATGGGTAAATTCCCTCATGTCCAAACAAGTGAAACGGAGGATCCTAAAGGTTCTTTTGGGTATTTCAAACATGTTTATAAGTCTATAACACTTAGAAGATTTCATTCATTAAAATCAAAACGTAAAATCTCTTAGAAATTCTCTAGAACTTCATTGGAGCCAAGACTCAAGGAAGGGATTGGATTGGAGAATTGAGTGGATATTATTCATAAAATTTAAGAATTATCTATTAAGGTATGATTTTTTATCCTTGAAACTCTATTCATCAATGAGTCCAACTTTCAAAGAAGTTCTCTAAAGTTTTCAAAGATTAATTGTCCAATTTCATGATCTATGCATGGCTTCTTGCATTAAAGGTTTTTAAGAATTGAATAATGATTGAATTGTTGTTAGTTGGATGATTTTAACTCAATTAACCTATGAACCCATGTAATTGATGAACCCTAGTTTTTTACTACTTTATGAGTTAAGTAATATTGATCTAATGTTTATGAATTCTATTGTAGTTTTCTATGGGCTATTGATTGATGTATTAATTGTATTGAATTGATATCTAGGTCGTCTTAGATTGATGAATCTATATTTAATTGACCTAGTTTCGTTTAGCATCATAGTATTTATATAAAATTGATGTTCATGTCCATGGGTAAGGGGCTTATGGTATTGAATTGGATGGTTTAGCATTGGATTGAAGTATTGAGGATAGAGTTGTGGTACGCTGCCCTAATTCCCTTTATTTTATGTTATTAGACTTCAATTATGTTGTTATTGGTATGGTCCACTTATGGTGGAGGTGTTATGTGCTTTACTTGCAATTATGTGGCCTTGGCGGCGTTACTTTATATATTATGATGATCATGACCATGTCGGCAACTACTTGAACTATTATGATGATTTGTGTAGTTTATATATGTGATGTATGAGCATATCTATATATATGTGATTAAGTGAAAGTATGTGTTCTATTGATGTTAGGTGATCATGTAAACTATGACTATGTGATTATAGGTGTAGTCTTAGGGTTGATTCATGGTTATTCCTACTTGACTAAATGAGTCTATGATGGTCATATTGATGATGATATTGTAACATCCCGAGACCACACCCTAGAATATATGGTACTCTCAGAGTGCGACCGGCGTATTTGACCTCTTTGAAGTCTTATACAAGCTCTTATGTATCGTTCATCGAATATAGATAATGAAAAGTAGTGCGGAATTAAAACTTTTCACAAAACATTTCATAGTGTTTTAAAATCTCTTTCATATAAAATAATGGGAAATACTAACTCTCATCTAAGCAAACATATACACGAGAATAGTTGGGACATGTTCCGTACATTACTAGTATTGAAATACTTAGTCTTTTACAATACTTCGAAATAAAAGACCTAAAAGATATTCATATATGTCCTTGAGTCAATTGAGGAGATACTTCTACTTCACTTGAATGTTGCTACAATCCTAGTCTTGCTACCAAATGCTCCTCACCTACCAATAACTATAGAGATAGATAAAAGCATGGAATTAGAACAACCACATGTACTAAGTATGTCATAATGCATAAAATCATGAAAACGGAAATTAATTGGAAATATGCATCTTTTCAACTAAAATTCATATCATAATCATAAGATTAACATTATCAACTTAGAAACAAATAAAATAACATTTAAGCAATTTATAGCATTTTACGGCAACATTAGAGTGACTTAAACTCACTGTACAGTGAATTGCTTCACTGTTACAATGAAGTATTTTCTCTTCCTCTTTAACACTTTCTAGCATGTAATAATTATACTAAAAGGTATCCTAAGACTCACTTAATAACCACAAAGAGAGACCACCCATATAACCTCCCCAATCATGCCTAAATGACCCTCAAGACTACTTATAATAAGACACATACAAATGTACAAGACACCAAACATATGAACATGAGATTTCCGCTACAACGTGATTTTAAGTCTCACTTGAGAGATTTGTGAAGGGACTGCCCATACAATCCCTTACACAAACTTAAGAGATCCTATAAACTACCTAAGATAAAATCATTCTCACTTAATACACCAACACATAGGTAATATGACTTTTTCCTTACCAAGTCTATCAAAAGGCTTACATAAGTAAATCAAGAAGATAAATGTCCATGATTGACCTCTTCAAGACTACCTAAATAATCCTTAAGACTACGTAAGTCTTAGATAATGTCCACATAATCAGAATCTTCCTCAACTAGAGTCATTCTTAAGACTTATCTAGGTATGGTACGAAGTGACCATTCCTATGACCCATTCACACCTTAACTAGACAACCCTTAAGTACTCTAGCTAAGTACTTATCCATTTAACATACTTTCTTTATTAACATAAGTAATTATATTCATTAGCTCATTTAAGACTTATTCATCACATAAAGACATTCAAATAATGGTCTTGGACAAGACCTAGGGACTCTAACTAACACCTTCAAAGCCTATTGTGCAATGTCTAGATAGCGTCCCATACAACCACCTAAGCTTCATAGAACTTCTCTAATGCTAGTAGGTATCCCATATGATGATAATACGCAATAACCGATATAGACCATGGTAGCAAAGCATGGAATCTGAAGTTCTAATCGACTTTGATGAGGGTGTTCTACTTACCAATGGTAGAACTTGGACACATCCCATGTCGGCACATGGTTGAGGAATATGAAGGGTTTTCTTTGTAATCTAGTCTCATTCTTTAACTAGAACTACTTCCCTTATCATACTCACTCGGTGCTTGCCTTTGTTCTCATAGTGTAATTCACAATAAAGGTTCACATAAAGGGGTTCCATATCAATTTCATAACCCAATCACATTTACCCTACCAAAGAAAGGTCCACTAGGGATACCTTACAATGACAACAAGAATCTCATCATGACTATCCTAAGGATTGATATGATGTTGTTCAAGTCAATGAACCTTAAGTCTATCATTCCTTTACTTGAAGGATACCATTTCGTCTTTTTACTTCAACATTCATAGCCTTATTACTAGGTTCAAGGGTTCACAGAAAAGACCCGCTTAACATCATTCAAGGTCACATTTAATTCATACATACAAGACTAAGAGGATTTAGCATCCTAAGTCAATACATCTCATATTCACATTCATACACGTAACAAGTAAGGAACCCAAGTCAACAAAGACAAGACACAACATACTAAACTTTAACAAATATTTCATGTCATTTTAAAAGCACATAGACATAACCATCATCATCTTTAAGTCTATTCTATACTCTATCATATCATCATCAATATGACAATTATAGGCTCATATAGTAAAGTAGGAACAACCATGCATCAAACATAAGACTATAAACACAATAGAAGAACAAATATACTTTCACATCACTTATCATGTAGATATACATTATTCAGCTTCACATAATCATCAAAATACTTCAAGTAATTGCCAGCAAGGTCATGATCATCATATAACTTCAAATAACACCGACAAGGCCACATCAATTGCAAGTGAAGCAAATAACAACGCCACAATAAGTGGATTATAGCAATCACAACATAATTGAAGTCTAATTAACATAAAATAAAGGGAAATAGGGAAGCGTACCACCACTCCATCCTCAACACCTCATTTCGATGCCAAATCAACCAATTCAACACAATAAGGCCCTTATTAATGGACATGAACATCAGTTTAATACAATTATAACAATACTAAATGAAACTAGGTAACGACATATTCATAAATCTAATACAACCTAGATATCAATTGAACACAATTCTTACATCATTAGAAAGCGCATAGAAAACTACACTAGAATTCATAAATATTAAGTCATATCAAGTAACCATCAACATAGTCAAAAACTAGGGTTCATCAATTTCATGGGTTCATAGGTTAATTAAGTTAAAATAATCAAATTAATAACAATTCAACCACTAATCAATGCTTAAAAACAATAATGCAAGAACCCATGGTTAGATCATGAAATTGGACAATTCATCTTTGAAAACTTTAGAAAGCATCTTTGAAAGTTGGGATCCTTGATGAATAGAATATCTAGGATACAAAACCATTTTGATAAAGAATCTTCACTAAATTCTCCAATCCAAAGCCTTTCCTTGAGTTTTGTCTCCAATGGAGTTCTAGGGAATTTGGGTTTTGATTTTAAAGAATGAAATCTTCAAAGTGTTTTAGGCTTATAAACATAGTTAAAATACACAAAATACCCTTAAGTAACCGCAAATAATCTTCATTTGACGTGAGGTGAATTAACAAGTTCGCCCCTCAACTTAACAGTGAACTGCAGAGGGAGGCAGTCCACCAACGGTTGCCAAACAACGGCCCATCCCTTGACAAACAGACCGTCCTGTTGTTCCGTGGTTGGGGACTGAGGCTAGTCATTGGCTTCCTTTCCCACTCGCCTATGTTTCAGTAGATGAGGAACCACCAGCGGGGCGTCGACTAGCCCACTGGGCGTCGATTTCCATCCGTTTGTTGGGCTGTCTTGGACAGTCTTGAACTTTAGGTCCTTCCTCAAGGACCATTGGATGGTCCTTGGGGATATTTTCCCGGAAGTTTCCAGCCCAAAAATACTTTTATACGAGTATAGGACCTATCACATGAATTTCATCCAAAACGAACACGTAAAACTCGATGAAACAATCCAAGACACACAAGGTCGTTTCAAGGAAAACCTTTCGAACGTCATGGACATTCTTGGATGTTTGAACTTCAACTTCACAAAACATGAGACACAAACTATATACACTATCATAATTCATTTAAGGACCTTATTACCTCATTAATCACATATAAACACGTATAACCACATATGAGGCACAAAGGTGCCTTAGTCATAGAACTTCTTAGTCATACCTTGACGTTTGACTTCCAGTGAACCTAAACTCTTAGACGCTGCCTCAATACCATATTTTACACATCTTTAGATCCAAAAGCCACCATGAACCATGTTAGGATCTAGTTCACCTATGCCATTTTTGGGATCTAACATTCTCCCCCAGTTACACAATATTCGTCCTCGAATGACATTTGTAACTCTCCCAACACTTCCTATAATAGAGATTTTACTAGAACCTAATGAATAAACAATATAAAACCTTATTCAACTCAAAAATCTATGAAAACAACAATTTCACATAATCAAGAGATTCACAACACAACAACATACTAGAAACAAATCTATAACTCATTATGTAATAAAACTCACATGCTTCATTCAAAATAGTAAAATATCATTTTTTATTCAATATCATACTCATATAAATAAGTTCTAACATTATTACAAAAATTTTAGACCAAAGAATGATTTCGTCATATTTTGAAAAATTACATAGTGAACTGGCAGCCCTTACAGTGATTTTATGCAACTATTCCAAAAATGCAAATTTTAGGCAAATCATGATAAAAAAATGCTAATATGCAAGGTAACACCATATAAACTCATTCTACAACATAATCATAACTTCATAAAATATAAAATGCAAGAACTTAATGAAATTCAGTTTCAACAAAACTCCTAAACATAATGCAACATGCAACACACTTCTATGACTTTCTATCCCATCTACTAACCATACTCCCCCACATAGAAGTAACTCATATAACTAAAAAGAAAAGCAAGGACTTACCCTCATAATCTTCACCACCATCCGGCTTCTCTCCTCTAGTCCGGAGTGCATAGAAATGCCTCTTATTTGGAGCATCATCCATTGGAACATTAGGAGTAACTTGCTTACCCTTTCTTCAACTAGAAGCAATGGTAGGACAATCTCTCACCTTGAGTCCTTCCTTACCACAACCAAAGCGACTCCCGGTACCCCTTCAACATTCACAATAGTGCCTCTTTCCACAAGTGACACATGTTGGTTTGACATTTTGAAAACCACCTCCTTTCTCCAATTTCACCTTAGCACTCATAGGTTCTTTTTGAGTTTGAGTCCTATTTTTTAACCTAGTTGGATCTTGGTCACTAGAACCACTACTTTTCAAGTTTCTAGACATCCTCTTAAATTTAGACTCCTTTATTGATTTGGTATACACCATGAGTCTAGCTAGGGTCATATAATCATGTAACATCGCCGTACGACATTCCTCCCTCACTGGAACAGCGACACCCGTATCGAATCTACTCATCTTATCCCTCATATTAGACACAAGGGATGGGGAATATCTAGATAAAATAGAGAACTTCCAAGAGTATTCCTCAACGCTCATATTGCCTTGCTTGAGATTGATAAACTCCTCTACCTTAACTTCCCTCCTGTCACGGGGAAAGTACTTTCAAAGAAAAGCTTCCATAAATTTTTCCCACTCAATAGGACCCGACTCCACCACCCTATTGTCTTTCCGTTGAGTATTCCACACTTGAGCAACCTCCCTCAATTGATACGCAGCTAGCTTGGCCTTCTCACTAGATGTAAATCCCATAACACTCAACACCTTGTAAGCTCCATCTAGGAACTCTTGGGGATCTTCTCCCACCTTATAGCCAAGAAATATAGGAGGATTCATTCTCACAAAATATCTCAACCTAGATGTCATAGTATTCTCCACAACATTCACCCTAGGCACCATACTCAAATTCAGTTGAGTAGTCACGGCTCGGATTACAAAGCAAAGCCTCTCTAATATCACTATTACTCAACTCTGGGGGAACCACCGGAACATCATTACCTTGACCTCCAATAGGGACTTGGTAACCTTGAGAACCTTGAGGAACTTGTTCAACTTGCTCAACTTGAGGAGGAATATCCTCATGCGCAACATTATCCTCAACTCTCATAGCCGATGTCCTCCTCGTCTTCATCTTCCTAGAAACACAAGGAAAACCATAAGAAAAGAGTACTCATAACTTTTACTCTACAGCACAACATAGGATTAGAAAACAAGGGAAACTCTATTGTCCTATAGCCTCTTGCCCATAGATGTGTGGCGACTCACACCGTTGGTCAAGACTCTAATAGACGTGACATGATGAGACTTTTTGATTCCTAATACTACTTTTATGACCTATGCCCTGATACCAAGGTTGTCACATCCTGAGACCACACCCTAGAAGATATGGCACTCTCGGAGTGCAACCAGCGTACTCGACCTCTCGGAGGTCTTATACAAGACCTTATGTATCATTCATCACATACACATAATAAAAAGTAGTGCGGAATTAAAACTTTTCACAAAATATTACATAGTCTTTTAAAATCTCTTTAATATAAATTAATAGGAAAAACTAAGTCTCAATCTCATCAAACATAGAGACGAGAATACTTGGGACACGGCCCATACAATACTAGCATAGAAATACTTAGCCTATTACAATACATCGAAATAAAAGACATAAAAGATAATCACATGTGCCCTCGAGTCAATTGAGGACAAACTTCAACTTCACTTGAATGATGCTACGATCCCAGTCTTGCTTCCCAAATACCTCTCACCTACTAACAACTATAGAGATAGATAAATGCATGGAATTAGTACAACCACATGTACTTAGAATGTCATTACGCATAAAATCATGAAAATAGACATTTATTAGAAATATGCATCTTTTCACTTAAAAATCATATCATAATCATAAGAATAAAATTTAACAACTTAGAAACACACAAGAAGACATTTAAGCAATTTATAGCATTTTAAAGGCAGCATTACAATAACTTAAACTCAATTTACAGTGAATTGATTCACTGTTACAGTGAAGTATTTTCTCTTCCTTTTTAACTCTTTCTAGCATGTATTCTACTAAAAACAATCCTAAGACTCACTTAAGAAACACAAAGAGAGACCACACATACAACCTCCCTAAGCATGTCTAAATGACCCTCACGACTACTTATAATAACACACATATACGCTTACAAGAAGCCAAACATATGAACATGAGATTTCCTCTACCAAAGGTGATTCTCAGTCTCACTTGAGTGAGTTGTGAAACGACTGCCTATACAATTCCTTACACACACACTTAAGAGATCCTATAGATTACCTAAAATAGAATCATCTCACATAATACACCAACAGATAGGTAATATGAAATTTTCCTGCGAAGGTTATCAAAAGAATTACTTAAGTAAATCAAGAAGAGAACGTCCATGATTGACCTCTGCAAGACTACCTAAATAATCCCTATGACTACCTAAGGCTTAGATCATGTCCACATAATCAACATTTTCCTCAACTAGAGTCATTCTTAAGACTTATCTAGGTAAGATACAAAGTGACCATTCCTATGCCCCCTTGACAGCTTAACTACACAACCCTTAACTATTCCAGATACGTACTTATGTATTTAACATACTTTCTTTATTAACTTAAGTCATTACATTAATTAGTTCACTTAAGACTCATTCATCACATAAGGACATTCAAATAATGGCCCTTTAAAAGACCTAGGGACTCGCACTAAAACATTCAAAGCGTAATGTGCAGTGTCTAGATAGCGTCTCATACCACTACCTAAACTTCATAGAACTTCTCTAATGCTAGTAGGTATCCTATATGATGAGAATAGACAATAACCGACATATACCATGGTATCAAAGCATGGAATCCGAAGTTCTAACCTACTCTTTTGAGGGTGTTCCACTTGCCAATGGTAGAACTTGGAAACATCCCATGTAGGCACATGGTTAAGCAATATGAAGGGTGTGCTTTGTAATCTAGTCTCGTTATTAAAGTAGAACTACATCCCTTACCATACTCACTCGGGTCAAGACTTCGTTATCATAGAGTAATTAACATTAAAGATTCATATAAAGGGGTTCTGTATAAACTTCATAACCAAATCACATTTAACATATGAAAGAAAGGTCCACTAGCGGTACCTTACAATGACGACAAGAAGATCTTCATGACTTTCCTAAGGATTGATATGATGTTTTTCCATCCAATCAACCTTAAGTCTATCATTCCTTTACTTACAGGATACCATTACGGCTTTTGACTTGAACATTCATAACATTACCACTAGGCGCAAGGTTTTACATTAAAGACTCTCTTAACATCATTCAAGGTCACATATTATTCATACATACAAGACTAAGAGTCTTTAGCATCCGTAGTCAACACGTCTCATATTCACATTCATACATGTATCAAGTAACGGACACAAGTCAACCAAGACAAGACACAACATACTTCACTTTAACACATGTTTCATGTCATTTTAGAAGCACATAAACATAACCATAATCATCTTTAATTCATACTATACACTATCATATCATCATCAATATAACCATCACATACTCATATAATCAAGTTGGAATAACCATGCATCAACCCTAAGAATATACACGCAAATCCAAAGTCATAGTCTAACATGATCACTTATGTAACATAAATAGAAGAACACATATACTTTCACATCACTTATATTGTAGATACACATTATCCAACTTCACATAATCATCAAAATACTTCAAGTAATTGCCGACAAGACTATGATCATCATATTACTTAAAATAACACTGACAAGGCCAGATAAATTGCAAGTAAAGCAGATAACACTACCACCATAAGTGGGCCATACCAATAACAACATAATTGAAGTTTAATTAAAATAAAAAAAATGAAATAGGGAAGCGTACCACCACAGCAGCCTCAACACCTCAATTCGATGCAAAATCAACCAATTAAACACCATAAGGCCCTTACCAATGTCTATGAACATCAATTCAATACAATTATAACAATATTCAATGAAACTAGGTCAATTAACTATATATTCATTAATATAAGACAACCTATATATCAATTAAACACAATTCTTACATCATTAGAGAGGCCATAGAAAACTACACTAAAATCCATAAACATTAAATCAATATCAAGTAACCCATAACTTAGTCAAAAACTACGGTTCATCAATTTCATGGGTTCATAGGTTAATTAAGTTAAATCATCAAATTAATAACAATTCAATCACTAATAAATTCTTAAAAACGATTAATGGAAGAACCCATGGTTAGATCATGAAATTGGACAATTCATCTTAGAAAACTTTAAGAAAACATCTTTGAAAGTTGGGATCCTTGATGAATAGAGTTTCAAGGATAAAAAAACATACCTCAATGAATCTAATTCTTCAAATTTATTAATAATATTCACTCAATTATCCAATTCCAATTCCTTCCTTGAGTTTTGGCTCCAACAGAGTTCTGGGAATTTCTAAGGGATTTTGGGTATTGATTTTGAAGTATGAAAACTTCTAAGTGTTTTAGGCTTATAAACATAGTTAAAATACCCAAAAGACCCTTAAGGAACTTTTAATACTCTTATTTTTATGTGGGGTGAATTTACAAGTTCACCCCTTAACTTAATAGTGAACGGCTCAAGGAGGCAGTCCACCAACGGTTGCTAAACGACGACCTGTCCCTAGACCAACGAACCATATTTTTGGTCCGTGGTTGGGGAATGAGGATATTATTTGTCTTCATCTCCCAAATTCCTAAGTTTTAATCAAAGAGGCACCACCAACGGGGCGTCGACTGGCCCACTGGGCGTCGATTGCCATCCGTAAGTTGCGCTGTCATGGACAGTCTTGCCACCCACTTTTGGTCCTTCCTCAAGGACCCTTTGATGGTTCTTGCAGATAAATACCCTTACATTTCCAACACAAACATGCTCGTATACAAGTTTAGGACCTATCATACAAAACAAACACGTGAAACTAGATGAAACATGCAAAGACACACAAGGTCGTTTCAAGGCAAACCTTTCGAACGTCATGGAAGTTCTTAGACATTTTAACCTCCAAAAATTATGAAACTCAACACACTTCATATATACAATATAATAACTCGTTTAAGGTCCTTATAACCTCAGGAAACACACATAAACATATAAAACCACATATGAGGCACATAGGTGTCTTAATCATCGACATCTTGGTTGTCCATAGACGTTTGACTTCCAATGCACTTAAATCTTAGACACTGCCTCAATACCATATATTAGACCACTTTTGGACCTTAGACCCTCATGACAACCATGTTAGGATTTATTTCACCAAAATTATTTTCGTGATTTTACATATAAGGTAGTGTATAGGATTACTTAAAGATGATAATGATTATTTCTATGTGCTTCTAGAATGACATGTACTATGTGTTAAAGTGAAGTATGTTGTGTATTATCTTGGTTGACTTGTGTCCCTTACTTGATGCATGTATGAAAGTGAATATGAGATGTCTTGACTTAGGATGCTAAAGCCTCTTAGTCTTGTACATATGAATGACATGAGACCTTGAATGATGTTAAGAGGGTCCTTTATGTGAAACCTTGAACCTAGTGGTAAGGTTATGAATGTTGAAGTTGAAAGCCGTAATGGTATCCTTCAAGTAAAGGAATGATAGACTTAAGATTGGTTGGCTAGAACGACATCATATCAATCCTTAGAAAAGTCATTATAAGTTTCTTGTTGCCATTGTAAGGTAGTCCTAGTGTCCTCTTTAATAGGGTAAATGTTATTGGGTTATAAACATGATGTGGAACTCCTTTATATGAATCGTTAATACAAATTACTCTTTGTGAACAAAAGCTATCACCAAGTGAGTATGGTAAGGGAAGTAGCTCTAGATAAAGGATGATACAAGAGTACAAAGGACGCCCTTCATATTCCTTAACTATGAGACTACATGGGATGCGTCCAAGTTCTACCATTGTCAAGTAGAACACCCTCACCGAAGTAGGTTAGAACTCCGGGTTCAATGCTTTGCTACCATGGTCTATGTCAGTTATTGCCTATTATCATCATATGGGATACCTACTAGCATTAGAAAAGTTCTATGAAGTTTAGGTGGTGGTATGAGACGCTATCTGGACATTGCACAATAGTCTCTGAAGGTGTTAGTTAGAGTCCCTAGGTCTTGTCCAAGACCATTACTTGAATGTCCTTATGTGATGAATGTGTCTTAAATGAACTAATGAATGTATTGACTTAAGTTAATATAGTACGTTAAATGAATAAGTACTTATCTAGAGTAGTTAAGGGTTTTTTAGTTAAGGTGTGATGGGGGCATGGGAACGGTAACTTCGTATCTTACCTAGATAAGTCTTTAGAATCGCTCTAGTTAGGGAAGATGTTGATTATGTGGACATGAAGTAAGACTTACGTAGTCATAAGGATTATATAGGTAGTCTTGAAGAGCTCAATCATGGACATTATCTTCTTGATTTACTTAAGTAAGTGTTTTGATAGCCTTTGGAAGGAGAATGTCATATCATCTATGTGTTGGTGTATTAAGTGAGAATGATTCTATCTTAGGTAGTCTACAGGATCTCTTAAGAGTGTCTGTGTAAGGGATTTTATGGGAGGTCGCTTCACAAATCACTCAAGTGAGACTTAGAATCACCTTTGGTAGAAGGATCTCATGTTTATGTCATTGGTGTCTTGTAAGTGTATGTTGATGTCATTATAGGTGGTATTAAAGATCATTTAGGTGTTCCTCGAGAGGTTTTATGGAACGTCTCTCTTTTTCTTACTTAATGAGTCTTAGGATAGCTTTTAGTGAGGGAACTACATGTTGTAAAGTGTCTAAAGTAAAGAGAAGGCACTTCACTGTAACAGTAAAGGAATTTACTGTAACAGTGAAGGAATTTATTGTACAGTGAAGCAAGGTTACTGTAATGTTTGTTTTAAAATATGCTAAATTGCTTAGATGTTATCTTATGTGTTTCTAAGGTATTAAATGTTGTTCTTATGATTATGTGATGATATTTAAGTCAAAAAGATGCATATTTCTAATAAATGTCCATTTTCATAATTTTATTCATAATGCCATACATAGTACAATTATTTGTACTAATTCCATACATTTTGTTATCTCTAAAGGTGTAGGTGAAAGCTGAGAAGGATCATGATAGAGAGAGTGGATTCTCGAGTCATTTGAGCAAAGTCGAAGTATGTCCTCAATAGACTCGAGGGTATATATAGAAGTCTTTTATTTCCTTTGAAGTATTGTAATAGACTAAGTATTTCTATATGTTAAAGTATGGGTCGTGTCCCAAGTATTCTCTGTCTAAGTTTGATGAGATTGATACTTAGTATTTCCTATGATTTCTAATGAAAGATGATATTAAAGGTATTCTAATATTTTGTGAAAAGTTTTAATTCCGCACTACTTTTCACTTTGTATATGCGATGAACGATACGAAAAGGGCTTGTATAAGACCTCCGAGAGGTCAAGTACGCTGATTGCACTCAGAGAGTGCTATATCTTCTAGGTTGCGGTCTCGGGATGTGGCACCGCACTTATGTGAATTGTAATTAAAGGAGTTTACTCATGCAATTCTTGTTGAGCTATGATGATGATGATGATGTTTATACAAGGGTTAGGCCCTATGACCTACATTAAGCTATGATGATTAATAAAGACATTAAAAACATTTCAAAAGGGACTCTAGCTTAGCACCGAGTGAACTAGAGTGAGGAATGTCCCTTCCCTCATATGAAAGGTAGGATCACTAATGTACTCTTGAGATTGGAGACTACAATGCATGTTGCGTAAAGAGGGTCCCAACTATATCTCCTAGTTCTTGAACTATGTTGCCCCCATATGAATACTACCTAGTGGATCCACGTAGTTGCTATGTTCATGTTTTGGTACAACCTTGGCAAGTAGTTTGCTTTTTTTTTCGGTGTAGGGTTCCATGACACTGGATTCCACATTAGCTCATGTGGTATATGTTTGTTAGAGCAAGATGTTCCCAAAAAGGTAAAATGATAGAAGGAATGAACTCTAACTTGGATAACCTAAGGGGTTTAGCTTAGTATAGGGACGGGTACGGAACTCTACTAAACATTGCACTAGTTAGCCTTGAAGGAAGTCTTAGGAGGATGTTCTTATGTATGAATAGACTTGTGATGATATATGATATGTATATGATGAACTCGCACATGGTTGATACTATATGATTATTAGTTTCACTTAATGAATATGTGTTGGTCTACACTGTTAAAGAAAGATGATATGTACTATTGAATGCTACGCTATGTGAAGTAGGATGTTAGTCATTATTCTTGTTGAGTTACTTGATTGAGTGAGGTTATGGGGCTTTGCTTGGTCATTGCACTTGTTTACTTTATAGGGGTTGTGGGTATTTGTCTTGCTTTATTTATGTTTAATGAACTCTTATTCATGCTTGTCGAGGTTATGACTTGACGGTAGAGCTGCTTTCACTATATGTCTAATTACATGATATGCATGTTTACTTGTCTAGTTTTGATGTTATTAGTCTTTTGAAATACATGCCTATGACTTAATGACCATGTCATATTGATTTGGTATGGTCTTCTTGAATGTGCGTAAAGACTTTTATTGAAAAGTGCATACTCATTGAAATGTCCCTTCTCTTAGCATGATTTCAAAGTATGTGTGCGTATAGTCTCATACTTAGTGCAAATGGTGTACTAACCCCATTTATTTCTATTCCCCAACATTTTAGGTTCCGGTTGTTGAAGGTATTTTGAAGACGACTTGAAGAAGGCTTTGATATGTTATTCCTCCAAGTAGGGTAGGTCCTCAATTTTCGAGGGAGATGCCACTATCTAAATAATGGAGTTATTTTTAGTTTAATACTTCTATTTTTCTTTCTTTTCCGTTTAGTTTGAAACATTATATAGCCCATGTGAGGCATTCTTACATTGATGTATGGGCTAGGCCCAATTTGATATTCTCTTATTAGATGGTTATGAGATGAGACGACTATTATGATTATGTCATTTATATATATATATGTGTGTGTGTGTGTGTGTGTGTGTGTGTGTGTGTGTGCAATAAGAGTAGAAGACTAAGTAATCTTCCTATACAAAGGGTTTATGAATACCGATATATATCTATTACGTGTATGTAGAGGTCTATGTAAACCTCAATGTAGTTGTAGTAAAAAGTTCTAAATTTTCCGCTAAATTTGACCTATGAATGTAATAATGTAAGCTAAGATACAAGTCTTAGTCGTCAAAGAGGACGACGATACCGATTACGTCTAGTGGGTATTCCCGGATGTTACTACATGGTTGGATCTTCATTCATCATATCACACACTTTATCATTATTTCATTGATGTTTTAGCATTAAAATCTCCAACTAACATTAGAAAGATCATATTTGAATCATTTAAGACCTTTTCATGCAAGACCCATACTTAGAGTCAAAAATAGAAGAAGTTAGGGTTGGGAAACTCTTTTTGAAATCTCTTAGAAAGGGGCTCCTTGAATGGAAAAGAGTTCAAGGATGACAACCACACCGCACAGAGGAGAAACCCAACTTATTTTTTGTGAAGAAATCGACCAACAACAGTCCTTCTAGCTCTTCTTGACTTCTAGCTTTCATGGAAACTTGAGAGAGTTTTAGGAGAGAGAGGTTTTGGGTTTTCAGAAATGGAGTCTAAAATGATGTCTTAGGGTTTGAAATACTTTAATATACCTAATAGACTTAAGTAACACAAAGAGAGACCACCCATACACCCTCACTAGGCACACCTAAATGATCCTTATGACCACCTATAATGATGTATACACACTTACAATACACCAAACGCATAAACATGAGATCCTCCTACCAAAGGTGATTCTAAGTTCTACTTGAGTGAGGTGTGAAGCGAACGCCCATACAATCCCTTCACACATACTGAAGAGATCCTTTAGACTACCAAGGATAGAATAATTTTCACTTAATACAACAACATACATGTAATATGACATTCTCATCCAAAAGGTTATCAAAAGACTTACTCAAGTAAATGAGGAAGAAAATGTTAATGCTTCTCCTCTCCAAGACTACCTAAATAATCCTTATTACTACCTAAGGTTAGATCATGTATAATGTATCAACAAACTTTCCTAACTAGAGTCATTCTTAAGACTTATCTAGGTAAGATACGAAGTTACCATTCCTATGTCCCCTTCACACCTTAACTAGACAACACTTAACTACTACAGATAAGTACTTATTCTTTAACAAACTTTTCTAACTTAAGTCATTACATTTATTAGTTAATTTAAGAGACATTCATCACATAAGGACATTCAAGTAATGGTTTTGGAGAACACCTAGGGACTCTCACTATCATTTTCAAATCCTATTGTGCAATGTCTAGATAGTGTCTCATACCACCACTTAAAATTCATAAAAATTCTTCAATACTAGTAAGTATCCTATTTGATGAGAATAGGCAATAACCGACATAGACCATGGTTGCTAAACATGGAATCCGGTGTTGTAACCTACTTCGATGGACGATGTTTTACTTGCCATTGGTAGAACTTTGACATATCCAATGTAGGCACATGGTTAAGGAATATGAAAGGTTTCTTTGTACTCTATCCTAATGCCTAACTAGAGCTACTTCCTTTACCATACTCACTCAGTGCTAACCTTTGTTCTCATATATTAATTCACACTAAAGGTTCATACGAAGGGGTTCCATATCTAGTACATAACTCAATCATATTCACCCTACCAAAGAGGTCCCCTAGGCACTACAACATTTTAGGTCTTTCGCCACACTTAAAAATGTTGTCTAAACCATCAAAAAGTGTAGCCTTTGATCTAAGGGCACACTTTTTGACTTTAGGCAACAATTTTTAGGGGGTGGACAAAGCAAGCATAACCTTTGATCTAAGGCACACTTTTAAAGTGTTGCTTTAAATGCTACACTTCAAAAGTGTGGCCTAAATGCTACAAAGGCTACACTTTTATAACATCATATGGTAACACTTTTCATGACCTCAAGCTACATTTTTCAAGTGTGGACTTTACTATTATAGGCCACACTTACAAAACGTAGCATTTGTTACCTCCTCTAAAGCTACACTTCATAAGTGTTGTGTTTTTAATTTATATGGCTCAACTTGAGATGAATAATCCACACAAATAAAGTTCTATGGCCAAACTCTAAAAGTGTTGCAATGTTATATAGGCTATAAATATTATTTTAAAATATCTATATGCCACAATTTTATTTTTTGCATATTTCTGATTGTCACCTTATATAGTACTATCCTAATTAGTTAAGTCCAAGGTCTAATTTATAATGTTAATATATAAAAATTATATTGTCTCGAATACAATCACTAAAAATCAATATTACAAGGTGTGTACTTGTAATTATTTTCACAAAACCAAAATAAAATTAATCAAAATTTTTCAAGAAGTTTTCATCATTCGCACGACTCTCGATATTTTTGAGCTTCTTACGTCACTCATGCTCTAATTCCTTAGGAAATTAAACCATATGTAAGATGTATGACTACAAATAATAGTGTTAACTAGAAAATAATTATGAAAGACACATTTTTTCCTATACTATTTGTAGTCATCAAAAGAAAATCCATTCAAAACTCAAATTAAGTTTATGAAAAAGAGAAACATACGAACATTTTATTGAATCGAAGTAAAAAGTATTGAAAGAGAACTTTAGAACATTTGCCATAATTATAGGATGTAGTTAGCGAGAATGAAAGTGAACAATGCCAGGATGAATCAACTAGTGTAAACATATAAATTACACAAATATAACAACGTAATATAGTAAACATTTTGTATATCCATTCATTAATTAGCAGTTCTTATTTGGGCGTGAGACAAGCTATGGTTTCTCTTCTTTCATAGTCATTTTCACATCTTCATCTTAAAGTGTGTACTAGTTGTTAATAATTTGTACTTGGATCTAGCAAGATATGCTTATAGAGCAAGGGATAAGATGGACACAAACTAGTTCAAATAAAGATTCGATTTTCTTTTGATAGCTGAGAAATCCCTGAGGGCTTTCCAATCCCTAATACGGGTCTAAGTACTCAGATTTCAGTAACAAACTCAACCAAATATTTAACTTTGACAAAATAAAATAGCTGAAAACTTGTCTTTACTCAATAAGAAACATATTACATCATCATTTATTTTCTCATACCAAGTTGAACTTCAATTCACTCTATTAAAATCTAAACATTTAGCCTTGAAAGAAATGCTACCCAAAAATGAGATGTCATCATCACTGTAAATTTACAACTCCACACGTAAAATTTAGAATACATTTCATTGTTGAAAAGTAAAATAGGAAGCATACGTAAAAGTCAGAATACATTTAGGGTATTTACCACTCAAAATGATGTTCCTGGTATAGAGAACTACAAGGAGATATCATTAGATTTTGTATTTTTGGCTGGAGTTTTCTTCTGACTTCTCCTATGGGAAGCATTTGAAAAAGTTCTTCGACCTTCGTTTGCGCTCTTTCAGTAGCACAAACTTTCCTTCTCTCCGAAAAAGGAGAAATAAAATAGTATGTACATCATAGCACATAGAAAGAGGCATACACTACGACAAGCATTCAACCAGTTTTACCAGCAAAACTATACTGAAGTATCAGATAACCTCCCCCTAGAGACACGCACCTTGAGGTCTATAAATGTTGTCACTACTCCACTTTTAACTTGTTTCTAAAACGCACCTGTAATGTCCTCCTTCCTCTTTGTCTATATTTCACAAAAAAACAATTTTGACTGAAACCAAAAGCTGAAAACAACACTATCTGATCTCACTACAGTTAGAAGGGAAAAGATGAACACTAATGTCGTAACTTGAGTTGGTTCTGGATGGATATTGACCAGCAAGTCCAAACTTCGTAATAATCGTTATGATTTCTTTTAGAAGAAAGAAGCGAAACAAAACAAATAAGCAGCATATGTATGAACCCGAAATACTAATCCAATTAGAAAAGCACAAATCTTCCTATATGAAATCACTAAGCATATCTAATAGGGACGAGAAGTTTCCTATAAAAAAATTATTGTAATGAACTTATGGGTATCACGAAATGTATATAAATCAGAACAACAATTCTGTTTTTTGTGGAAAAATATCTTGTTCATGCTAGACTTCTTTAAGAAGTAATGATATTTCTAATGGCACCACGAATGGTAAAAAATTTAATGATACAGACTTCTCTTTTGGGGGGGAGTGGATATAATGAATTCATATAGCCAATCTAGGTAATAATTCATGTGACATAATCATACTAGAAAATTTCTTAAAAGTGTTTTCTTCTATGGCTAGCGCATGCCACTCAAAATATAGAACCATATATTGAATTTACTACCTAAAATATACACCAAGCACATAATTTTTATAGGTTATTTGACTTCACAACCATGAATGAATTAACAATCTAAATACCTGGAATCATAGTATGTAGTATCTAGGATGAGACTGTGGACTCGACAAGTCTACAAGACTGCATTCCTTGTTATTTCTTCACTACATCAGAAATTCCTCGTGTACAGGAAAGCCTATTGTAAAACACAAACAAAGCATTCATCACTAGAGAACAATTTTAAAATAAAAGGAGAATGCCTTACGAGCTAATGCTATTTTCTTTGTTTCTATTTGTGCTGATTCAACAATAAACATTTGAAAATATGGTTATCTGAAGAGGTCTTACGATCTAAATGGAAGTGGTTGAGGAACCATTAACAACAATCTCTTCTCATGTATGTGAAAACATCCTGCAATGATGTAAACAATATGCTTTAAGAATTATATTGCAAAAGAGAGGTATAAAGAATTGCAACTTTATATGGTAGTAGTTAGAAAATACATTCTTTCTTTCTGAAATAGGAAAAATGAAATAATTTGTTATCAGCTTCCTTGATTTAGTACCAACATAAAGAAGTGTAATCGTCCTAACATATTGTCGAGCTACTTTTTCCTCGACAATTTCCTTTTGGCAGATGTAATCAGTTACGATATGGATTATATGTCTTTGGGTAATGGAGGGAACAACACACTATTTTCTAGATAAAAAAATTATAAAATAGAGAATTTCATTTTGAAGAGTGGCATAAATTAGTACAACCTAGAGAGTCAATATATGTTTATCTATGTCAACGTTTATATACTTGTGTACAGAAAGAGTAAGACAGAAAGAGAAGAGGGAACAAACACATGTCTAGTGCATAAAACTACAGCAGTAGAGTCTAATTAAAAAATTAAGTTAAATTTTGTTGGTGGTGGGAAGGACACATACACTCTCTTTTCCTCTATAAAACAATAAATTGTGCATAACAAACAGCAAAGAGGACTCTATCCTAAGAAAGCGAAACAACAAGATTATATAATTTCCCAGTTATACCTCAAAAAAAAGTACAAAACATGCAAAGGAAACTGGATTCTAGAATGTCTAAGCTACTTGATCACACAATTTAAAACAAAAAAAAGCAAATACAAACATAGAATTCATGTAGACTCTGTAGGCTTCATAATAGGCCACGTGCAGCACAAGCATAACAATTAAAGCAACACTACCAACAAAGTGTGATCATTGATGGATAAGTGAGGAGTTAAACAATGTATGTGTTTCATTGGTGGGAAGCCGCACACAAATATTTAATAGCTTATGAACAATTTCTAGGTGAAGATTTGTGATATAACTCAATCTTTTTGAATGGTAACTTCTTGTACAAATAATCATCTAATAAGCCAGAATATAAGTTTTTTATGCATTTAGAGTAACTGACAACTCACCTGAAGCTCCGGTGGAAGGTTTCTCATATCTAAAACAGCGGGTCAACATCTCGTTGGATTCATCCTAAAAAAATCATAAGTATAGTAAGGTCTCAAATATTTTAATGGAATAGCAATCAGCTGAAAAACGATTGAACAAGAAAGACAGATATGAATGTAAAAAGCCATAAACTTACAAAAGTCAATATTTTATTACCCTAGTTCGTAGATTTCTCCTTTTAAACATGTCACAGACTCTTTCAGGAGTTCCAGAGACTACTTGTAATCCACGCTCTAGTTTTCTGATATATTCACCCGCTTTGTTTCCTCCAATACATTCATGTGCATGTATGTTCATGTAATCTCCAATAGCAAAAATCTCCTTTATATCAGTGCTTCTACCGTAAGAAAACACAAGGAAATTATTTAGAATTCTTGAAACTTCATGAAATAGAAAATTACATAATAATTATGAAGTTTACTTTTGGTAAACAAATTTGGAACTTCACATGAGGCTAAAAGGAAATAAAGTTTGAACTTAAAAAATGACAAAAATAAAACTACTTCTAATCCAAAAAGCCCACACCTTAAGTTTCTTGCCTCACCAAAAAAAAAAAATAGGAGCAAAAGCTATCATATGTTGATACTAGATTTTAAGCCATAACAAAAAGTAAAATCACCTCACATTTAATAAATTTAACATTAAGCGCATCCATCATATCCGTATTCCAACGAACTCAACAATCAGAGTAATGAAACACCTCACTATCATTAATTATAGTGTATAATAGAAAACCTATCATGAGGATTCAAGATTTTAATACTATGGTCAGGAGTACTTCTCAGTGGCAATGGGAGTAAGCCTAGTACAAATAAATCTACTTCCGATATTTTTCAAATATTTTACACTACTGAACAAGCTTCCAAGACTTATCAATTTAACATGCACATGTTTCATAAACCGAAAAAGGGCCTAAAATACCCTTAAAGTATTGAAAATGGTACAAAATTACCCTCCATCCACCTATTGGATCCAAAATACCCTTCCCACCCACCTATTGGGTCCAAAATACCCTTGTCATCCACCTTTTGGTTCAAAATTGACCACTTATTTAACGGTTTTATATTTAAACTATTTAAATATTTTTTAAAATACGTGGTGCTCAATTATTTGTTATAATTTAACTTATTTGGATAATTTATCAACTATTGGTTATAATTTAACTTATTTGTATAATTTATAAATCAATTCATTACCCACCCATTACTAATTAAATTCCTCTTAATAGATCCATCACATTATTAATGCAAGCTACTGCCAATTGAGTGTTTTTAAAAATTATAGAAGTAAATTATCATACATTCAAGTGGCTAAATAAAAATCACCGATAAACTTAAAAGTCTGACTATGTTGATCTTAGTTATTCTTACGTCTCAATTATGTGATGTTACTTCATAGGTAACTTTTTTTCAAAATAATATATTAAAAAGGTTTTAAAACAAATCATAAATATTTATAAAATTTTATTTAAAAAAAGTGCATACGGGATGTATTACTTGTTTACCTTTAATCATAAATTTCTAATTCAATTTTGAAAGAAAGTGTCCTCCTAAATAAGCGGCTCAACCTAAATTTAATTGGGCTTTCGATTCGGACTCAAATAATTTTGGATGTCATTTTCAGGAATCTATAATTTCATCGTGTTTTAGTAGTGTTTATGATGATTTGATATTATAATTGGATTATTAATTGAGTGAGGTTTAGTTAGTAATGAATGGGTAGTGGGTTGGTTTATAAATTATATTAATAAATTAAAATTATAATCAATAGTTGAACGCCAAGTATTTTAAAAAATATTTAAAGAGTTTAATTTTAAAACAATTAAAAAAGGGGTCAATTTTAAACCTAAAGGTGGATGACAAGGGTATTTTGGAGCCAATAGGTTGATGAAAAGGGCATTTTGGAGCCAATAGGTGGATGGAGGGTAATTTTGTACCATTTTCAATACTTCAAGGGTATTTTAGGCCTTTTTCCGTTCATAAACTAGTCATGGAAAAATATCAGTAACATACTTCAAAAAAGTATAATGTCGGAAAAGATAATTAGTGAATACTAAATGAGGACAAGATAACCTACCTGGTCATGACCGATATCAGCCAGAATCAGCTTATCAATCTAAGGAAAAACAAAAATCACATACTTAAATAATGGATAATGCTCACCATGAAGAACCATATGATGTGTAATACTACTACAAACTAGGAACCCCGAAATCAACATAAAACACATCAACACATAAGAAAATTGAAACCCACAAGTGAAACATCTTAGCCCATACAATAAACCTAGACATACAAAATAGAAACTCTTAGCTGATAAATTCCAAAAAAACCCTTCGGATAGTTCTGTCCCTGGAAGAAAAAGAGAGTAGTAATTTATATTGACACTGGGAAACATCAATGGAGCTCATAAACTTCACCTTCGAGATAGAATTTTTGTACATCCCAGGAGAGTTAAAATTTGACATATACTTTGAAGCCAATTGATTTTCTATCAAACCAACTTACAGATGTGTTGATAGATTACTCAAATGCTTCCGAGTAGTAATTTCCTCTTTCTCATTTGCTGAATATGCCTAGGGCTCACTTTGACGTCCATGATTTCGAGACTTTCTTCCCTAGTTTGGGATTTCAGCTTTAAAACCCTATAGTAATCGATTCCTTTTAAACAAAAAACAAAAATTCAATAAATTGACAACAACATTGTTTTTAGTACTAGATGATTAGTAGATAATATAAAGGAATATCGGCACATGATTCTTAAGCTTGACTGAATCAAAGTTACCCTTGAAGAAATTCGTATTGGTGAAATATTTGTCTTAGCTCTTATGTTCTTCAACTTTCCCTCTTATGTTCTTATATCTTTATCTCTTTAGCTTCAAATCTTCAAAAAAAGTATTTTTCTGGAGAAGAGAATCACATGTATCGAAGAAATCTTCAACACAATTCTTCGATCTTATGCTTAACTCTTCCATCATCATCTTAATTAATCCATCATCAGTTGAGTTCTACGATTAGGTCTTCGTCCTCATCTCAGTAAAGCTGGAGAAAGAGTAAAATGTCTTCTAGAGAAAGAGTAAAGCGTGTTCTGAACCCTAAAGAAGAAAAAGGTTTTATCAATTATTAATTTTTTATTAATTAGTTTTTTTGGACAATAAAAATGGGAGAAGAGTTGAAAATGTTTGAGGGAATATTATATTTTAGTTAAAATTTTAAGGCCACACTTTTAATGTGTTGTTTTTACAATTTAAACAAAGGACACTTAAAAAGTGTGGCCATATATCTAAATAGTTGTATCCATTTATTTTATATTGTAAAAACACTTATAAAGTGTAGCTTATACCATTAAATAGAACACTTTTGATGTTTTTCGAAAATTATCGTAGATAAAAGTTAAAAAATTCGGCTACCCTTTAAAAGTGTTCCCAAAACTACTTTAGGCAACACATTACAAGTGTAGTCAAGAATAAGTGTGGCTGTAGACATAAAATGGTGTAGTGAGGGCTGCCTTACAGTGGCGAAGAGGATAGCTTAATGACTTTCTTAAGGATGATATGATGGAGTTCTTGCCAACCAACCTTGTGTCCATCATTCATACAAGAAGGACACCATTACGACTTTCGACTTCTAGGTTCATAACCTTACAACTAGTTTTAAGATTCCACATGAAGAGCCTCTTATCATCATTCAAGGTGACATGTCATTCATACGACTAAGAAGCTTTAGAATACTAAGTCAATATACTAAATATTCATATTCATACACATAACAAGTAAGGGACACAAGTCTACCAAAACAAGACACAACAATACTTCATTTTACCACCTATTTCATATCATTCTAGAAGCACATAAGATCAAATAATCATACTTACTATTCACCCTACATACTTCTACAATATCATCAATATAACCATCACAAAACTCATATATTCAATTAGGAAGAATCATGCATCAACTCTTGGACAACTAACATAGAGACATAGTCATAGTCTAACATGATCACCAAACAACATCAATAGAAGAACACATACTTTCACATTACTAATATATATGTAGATATTATAATACTCCAAATAATCAACTACACACATCATCACAATATATCAAGTAATTTGCCGACAAGGCCATGATCATCATAATACATAAACTAACGCCAATGAGGCAAAATCATTTACAAGTAAAGAACGTAGCACCAATACCATAAGTGTACTATACCAATCACAACATAATTCAAGACCTAATTAACATAAAGTGAAGAGAATTAGGTATAACGTCCCAAAACGAACAAAGGTGAACTAGAGCCTCGTAATTGTTTCTTGAGTTAAATTTAGGTTAAAATGATTTACTTTTGTGTTCTTCGTCAGTGTGTGAAGTTTGGCTAAGTTTTGAGTTCAATCGACCAAGAACGTCTATGACGTTCAGAAGGTGTGCCTTAGAATGTACTTGTGCGTCTTGATGTGTTTGGATGAGTTTTATGTGTTTGTTTTCCTTGAAACTAAGGTGGGATGTTTTTAAGACCTCGAAGGATTAGTTTAGGGGTTTAAAGTCTGGGAAATACCCCACCTAGGACGCACAAGGGGCCCTAGATGAAGGTCCCAAAACTTGGGCAAAACTGCCAAAAAGCAGTGGCCATCGACGACCCTAAGGACGGTCCATTGATCCATCAACGATCCGTTGACCTAGGGCGTTGATTTGAACAGAAGGTCATGGTGGCCAGGATCCATTTGGGGCTAATTCCCAAACCATGAGACCCTACCAGCGGTCCCTTGATACACAGAGGGTCCGTTGGTGAAGGTCTCATCTGTGAGGGCCTGCCAAGTCTGTGAAGTTGCTACCAACTTGGGGTATTTTATTTAAATACACCCCAAGTGTTTTAAGACCATAGGGGGGTAATTTTAGTTTATTTAGGTTATATTAGATTAGTTTAAAACCCTAGACCTAGACTAGACCCCTCACTTCAAATATTAGAAGGCCCTCTCTAAAGAAAACTGTCCCAAAGTCACCATTGAAGCTAAGACTCAAGGAGGGAAAGAAGGGCTGATTTGGACGCGTGTATTCCCCATAAGTAGTTGGTTTATTTCTCTTTGAGGTATGGTATCCCTCCTTCAACCCCCTTACATTCAAGGAGTCATTTCCAAAAGATTTCCAAAAGGGTTTTCAAACTCAAAATTCTTCTATATATGATTTTAAGTATGTGTATTCTTATTAAAGTGTTCTAATGTTTTAAATCCGTTTATTCTTGTATGAATTGACGATTTTAATGTTAAAAACTAATGAATTTATGTTTATGGATATCTCAACTTTTAGCTTGGGAAATGGGTTATATGAGCATGTTTAGGTAAGGTATGAACTTTGGTTTTCTTGTGTTAATATGTTGATTTAGCTACTACCCTAAATGTCTTATTTTGATGAAATGTTGATAACATGATTATAAGTTATTATGGCCTTGTTAAATGGCAAGTTGCTTACAATGTATAATTTTCATTATAATTGCTTCTGAGTGGTATGGTCCACCTTCTTAGCGGCGGTGTTTAGTTGATGAATTTGATGTTATTTAGTATGCATTGTGAATGTAGTTTTGAGGGTCTAATATATGAAATGGATTAATATTGAAGATTAGTCTTGTATTGTGCTTTGTGAAGTTGAGTAGCATGTTTGGCTTGTATGATGTCGAAGTGAAGCATATTGAGTATGTGAAACGTGTAAGATGTGTGAATTAATGAATGAAGGTATAAAATATGTATAGAAGTTAATAAGAATGAAATGATGTTTATGTGCAATGTGTGTTCACATGTACAGACACACTCACACTTAAAAGAATGTATTATGCTAAGTTGAGAAAAGGGGAGTATTGGGGTGGACACTATTCGTCTGTTGTGATGATGTGTCTAGTAGCAACCCCGTTATTCCTAATGATCTTTCCACGATAGGTTGGAGAATGAATACCCTTCGTGAGTTGAGATGTGGTGTTCACTAGTTATTCTTAACCTATAGGTTTGAATGTTGAGAAATCCGTGAGGAGTTATGCCTAGCACCGAGAGGATATGAAGGAGAGGTGGATTACACTTCATGAGTTGAGATGTTGTAGTTCCAAAGTACCTCTTCAGATGAGTAATCCTCGTTAGTAGAGAATGAGTTACTTTGTAGCAATCTTCTTATCCCTTAACTATGTGTCCATATAAGTGTAGCTATTGGGAAAGCCATGTAACAGCTAAGAAGCACGACCTTACTCTAGGCAAGTGAGGATCCCTCATAAGATTGGGGTTAATATCGGCATTCCATGTATAGCTCTCATGGTCTATGTCGGTTAAGATAATCCCACACAAAGAATTATTCAACTAAGTCTTCTAAGAGAACGTACTACTTAGGGTAGGTGGTGGTATGGGACACTATCTACTCATTGTACTAGGTAGGACCTTTTGAAAGAGAAGACTTGGTGCCAAACCTTCTAGAAGAATGTACTACTTAGGGTAGATGGTGGTATGGGACACTATCTACTCATTGCATTAAGTAGGCATTTCGAAATGGAAGACTTTTGTGGTTTTTTGGGTGTCTTTTTATGTCTTGCCATTGATTAAGTGGATCGTTTCTCCCGAGTTAAATAAGCCAAAAGGGGTAGTCTTGAGGATTTGTTTGGTGTGTATTGAAGGAGGCATCTGCATACTTCCTTCATGTCTCGCCTTAGTAAGTCTTAGGATAATTCCGAGGTAGTGAAACTCTTATAGAAAATGAGTTCACTTTCTCTTTCGCTTGACTTTGGAAGTTCACTCATTTAGTGTAGGATAGTTCATTGTAATTGCTCAAGTTGAATTTATTGTGAATGCTTTAAATGATTCCTTGTTAATGTTCAAATGTATTTATTGTAAATGCTGAAGGAATTCACTGCAAAGGTCAAATTGGTTTACTGTAAATGATTCTTGTTGGCTTAAAAATTATGGGAATTCTTATCTAAGTTGTAAATTATATTTAGTTTGATGTTTTGCCTTTGTATTCATGAATATTTTAATTAAATTGCATGAAAATCTATTTTACTAAAATGTCCCTTTTTACATGTTTTTGCATATGCCATACTTAGTACATTGTTTTGTACTAACCCCATACTTTTCTATACTATATAAGTATAGGTTGGAAGCTTTTGAAGGTTTGAAGGCTAGAAGGAAGAGATTGTGAAAGTTCCTCTCAAGGTAAAGTATGTCCTCATATATTCGAGTGCGTAGTCCTTTTCTTAGTTTTATTAAAATACATATTATGTATTTGATTTCAATGTAAAGGGTTGTGTTCCTAAGATATTATATGTCGTGTATTAAGTTTGGCTTGGGACGATAAGATTTCTTAAGTATTTATGAAACATTTCCTTTTTATTAAATTATTCGTGAAAAGTTTTTATTCCGCACTACTTTTCATGTCATATGTAATGAATGCTAGTTGGAGGGGTTGTACAAGACCCCAAAGGATCAAGTACACATGACCACGAAATGAGGGTTCCACCTAACTTCTAGGGGGTACTTTTGGGTCGTGACATTAGGGCAATGTACAACCAATCAATTATCACCACTTCAATCTGTAGCTAAATCATCCACTACAATCCCAAAAGGCCCTTACCCATGGCCATGGACATCAATTCAATAGAAAAAACATAATACTAAATGAATCTAAATCAATTTAATATATATTTATCAATCTAAGAAATTCTATACATCAATTTATAGAATTCTTACATCATTCAATAATCCATAGAAAACTACAGTAGAATTCATATGCGTTAAGACAATATCAATTAACCCATAAAGTAGTCAAAAACTATTGTAATGGATTACAAGGGTTCATAGGTGAATTATGTTAAAATAATCTAATTAACAACAATTCAATCAGTATTCAATGATTTAAAACCTTTATGCAAGAACCCATAGATGGATTTCAATTTAGAAAGCTCATCTTTTTGAGAATTCTTTGAAAATAACTTTGAAGATTGGCATAATGAAGAAAAGAGTTCGAAGGATGAAAAACTATACCTCAATGATTTTAATCAACGAAATTGATAAGGAATCACCACTCAAATCTCCAATCCAAGCTCTCCTTTAGTTTTTGCTTCAATGGAGTTCAAGAGAATATCTAAGATATTTTGGGTTTTGATTTTGAAGAATGAGTTCATCTAGGTATTTAGAACTTATAAACCCACTTAAGATACCTAAAATACACTTAGTAAAAACGCCTAAACTCTTATTTGTACGTTGACTGAATTTACCAATTCACCCTTGCAACTTACAGTGAACTACACAGGAAACCAGTCTAACCCACTACAGCCCATCGACGGGCTATTGGTCCACAAACGGACCGTCCTGCCTGTTCGTCGATGGGTTCATAGGCTTGCCACTAGAAGTTTGAGCTCCCTTAGGCTATGTATTGGCCCATGAATCCAATCGACGGGGCGTCGACTTGCCTACGAGCCGTCATTTTCCTCCATCATTTGGGACTGGCCTAGACAACCTTTGGCTCTAGGAAGGGTTCTTCGTCAAGTACCCGTGGTTGCTCCTTCGTGATGTTTGACTGGACTTTTCCAACTCGAATATATTTGTATACAAATTTATTACCTCACCATATCAATTTCATCCAAAACGAACATAACAAACTCGACGAAACATGCTAAGACACACAAGGTTGTTTTAAGGCAAACCTTTAGAACGTCATGGACATTCTTAGACATTTGACCTCCAAATTTCATGAATTTAAATACACTGCCAATAAAAACTATAATAACTCATGTAAGGACCTCATAAAATCATGTAACACACCTAAAAACATAAAATCACATAAGGCACATAGGTGACTTATACGTCAAACATCTTGGTCTTCCCTTGACGTTTCACTTTAAAATCACCTAAAACTCTAAAAATTGCCTCATTACAACATTACAAACCATTTAAAACCTTATACCCTCATGAAAAGAATTTTAGTGTCTAGTTTCACCTATGTCATTTTAGAAGTATTACAATCTCCTCCACTTGGAAAACATTCGTCCTCGAATGACACTTTCCACTCTCCGAACACTTCCAAGAGTAGAGACTCCACTTAACAGCTCATAAACATACCACATACCACATTTTACAAAACACAATCAAGGAGAAACATCATTTTCACATAATCAAGAGAATCACAACACAGCAAGAAGTTAGAACAAATCTACAACTCATTATGCCATAAAACTTGCATCCTTTATTCAGAATAGCAAAAACGCTTTTTATATTCGTTATCATGCCCATATAAACCACTTCTATACACAATAAAAAAATTTCAACCAAAGAATGAATTAGATAATTTTTTAAAAATCTTACAGTGAGCAGATTTTCCCTAGCAGTGAACGTACCTCAATTTTCCAAAAATGCAACTTTTAGGAATTTGATAATAGAAACATGCTAATATGAAAGATAAACCATATAAACACACTTTACAACTTAATCATAACTTCATGAAATTCAAAATTCAAGGAATCAATGAAGTTCAATTTCAACAAGACTCCTAAACACAATGAAACATGTAACATATAACATGCTACTATGACATTGTACCCTCAACCTTCAGTTGAAAAGAAGAGATGAGATAATCAATCAGATGAGATAATCAATCAAAACTCCACTACTCATCATAGTACCCACTTATAAGGAACTCGTAACACCAAAAGATATAACTATTACTTAGAAACATCCTTATCATCATCCTTCCGTGACCATCTTTCCCAGAGTGCATATAAACGAGCCTTCCCCTTTGGAGCACATTGCCCGGAACACTTGGAGTAACTTTCTTACCCTCTTTTCCTCTAGAAGCAATAGTAGGACAATCACTCACCATATGTCCATCCTTACCACAATAAAATCAATTCCTAGTACAAATTAGACACTCCCAATAAAGCTTCATGCCACAAGTAGCACCAGTATGCTTACCACCTTTAGAACCACTACCCTTCACGAGTTTCACCTTTGTAGAACTATGTCCATCTTGAGTTTCAGCCCTCTTTTTAAACCGAATTTTACTTTGATCACTTGAACCACTACTCTTCATGTTTCCAGCACTCCTAACAAGTTTAGACTTCTCAAAATTGATTGACCATAAACCATAAGTTTACATAGGTAACATCACTATGTAACATGGCCGTACGACATTCTTCTTTCATAAAATCGGCAACACAATTCACAAACCTACTAATCACATCCATAGGGTTAGACACCAAGGATGGAGCAAACCTAGAAAACATAGAGAACTTCAAAGAGTATGAGTATTCTTCAGCACTTATATTTGCTTGCTTGAGATTTATGAACTCTTCAACCTTCGTTTCCCTCCTCTCACATAGAAAGTACTTTCCTAAGAAATCCTCCTTAAAATCTTCCCACTCTATAGGAACCGACTCAATCGGACTATTATCTTTTCATTGAGTGTACATGTAATGCCCCAAAATGAACTTAGGTAAAGTAGAGCCTCGTGAGTATTTATTGAGTTAATTTTGTTTTAAAATGAGTTAATTTAGTTTTCTTAGGAAGTGTGTGATGCTTGGTTATGTTTGGAGGTCAAACATTTAAGAACGGCCATGATGTTTAGAAGATATGACTTAGAAAGTACTTGTATGTCTTGAGGAGTTTGAGTGAATGTTACGTGTTGGTTTTGCTTGAAATTGATGTGAGGTATTCCTAAGACCTTGAAGACCACGTTTAGTTGTATAACGTCTAGGGACGACTCCATCTAGGACCCATGAGGCTTCCTAGAAGAGGACCCCAACACATAGAGAAAACTTCAAAATGCAGTGACCAATCGACGACCATTCGACCAAGAGAAGGCCCGTCGACCTGGTCGGTCGGTTGGGCATGGAAACCTGCACATTGGAGAGTTGCATTCCGAACCAATGACACCCTATCGATGACGCGTTTGTTGACAAATGGCCAGTGTGTAGGGAACCATTTGTGCTGCCTGCAAAAGTTGTCTTTTGCTTGTGAAGTCTTGGGGTGTTTGGTAAATTCACCCCAAGTCTTTTATGAATCGAGGAAGTTATTTTTAGTGTTATTTAGATATAATAAAGTATTTGAAACCCTAAGACCTAATTTTAGACTTCATTTCCTAAAACACAAAACCCCTCTCCCTTAGAATTCTCTCTCAAGTCTCTTTGGAAGGTAGAAGTCAAGAAGAACTTGGAGGGCTGGTTGGGACGTGTTCATCAAAAATAGTGGATTATAATTCATTTGAGGTATGGTTTCCATCGTTGAACCCTCTTCCATCAAAGGAGTCATTTCCAAAATATTTCAGAAAGGGTTTCAAACTCTATTTTCTTCTATCTTTGATTTTAGCATGGTCTTTCTTGTAAAAGTTTTCTATTTATTTAAATGTATTTATTCTAGTGTGGATTGATGACTTTAATGTTAAAAACCTAATGAACTCATGTATATGCATATTTCAAACTTTTAGTAAGAAATGAGTTAAATGAGTATGCTTATGTAGGGTATGAACTTTGGTTTTTTTTTATGTTGTTATTTTGGTTTAGCTACTGCCCTAAGGGTCTTAGTATGTTAGAATATTGAGAATTTTGTTATAGTTGGTGATGGCTTGAATATATGGTGAGTTGCTCATATTGTGTAATTGTTATGATAATTTGCTCTTGAGTTGTATGGTCCACCTTCTTGGTTGCAGTGTTTATTTGATGAACTTGATATTACTTAGTGTTTTTTTGTGAGTGTTGTTTTGAAGGCCTAATATATGAATCAAGTGATATTGAAGATAAGTCTTGTCTTGTGTTTTGTGAAGTTCAATTGCATGTTTGGCTTACTTTATGCATAAGTGAAGTATATGATTTGTGAATCATGTAAAGTGTGTGAATTAATGAATGTAGGTCTAAATCATGCATAGAAGTTAATGTGAATGAAATAATGCTTATATGCAAGATGTGCTCACAAATACACACACACACTTAAATGGTTGTATGAAGCTAAATTGAGTAAGTAGAGGAGTTTGGGGTGAACACTCCTTATGAGTTGAGATGAAGTGTTTAGTAGCAACTTCACCACATGCTAAAAGCTTTTTTAGATAGGTCGGAGGATGAATGCCCTTAGAGAGTTGAGACGTGGTGTTCACTAGTTATCCTTAACCTATAGTCTAAAATATTTAGAATCCGTGGGGGTGATGTCTAGAACCGAGAGGTTATGAAGAAGAGGTGGTTACACTTCATGAGTTGAGATGTTGTATTCCAACGTACCTCGTGAGATGAGTAATCCTCGTTAGTAGAGAATGTGTTACTTACAAGCAATCTCCTTATCCCTTTACTATGCGCCTGCATAGGTGTATCTATTTGGAAAGCCATGTAAAAGCTAAGAGAATGACCTTACTCCAGGAACCTCATCCTATAGGGGTTAATGTCGGGATTCCATGTCTAGCTCTCATGGTCTATGTCAGTTAAGATAACTACCACAAAAAAAATGAACGTTATAAGTCTTCTAAAAAAGTATCTACTTAGAGTAGGTAGTGTAGTGGAACTTTTTTTATCCATTTCAGTAGGTAGGCAATCTGAAAGGGGCGTATTGGTGAGTCTTTTTTGAATTGATTGAACTAAGTCTCCTAAAAGAATGTACTACTTAGGGTAGGTGGTGGTATGGGATGCAATCATGTGCACTAGGTAGGACCTTGCGAAAAAGGGAGTCTTGGTGCCAAGTCTTCTAAAAGAGTGTACTACTTAGGGTAGGTGGTGGTATGAGACACTATATACTCATTGCACTAAGTAAGGATTCGTAAAGGGAATTCTCTGTTGTTATTGTATTGCCATTGAGTGGGTGCTTGTTATCCCGAGGTTAGTGTGCCGAAAGCGAGGAAGTCGTGAGGGTCTCTTTGGTGGTATATGTGTACTTTCTTCATGTCTTACTTTAGTGATTCTAAGGATGACCTTTGAAGGGAAACTTGGACGGAAATGATGCTTATTATTCATTGACAATACTTTGTAAGTTCACTACTTTGGAGTCTTGTAATTCACTGTAATGTTTAATTGAGTTATTGTAAAGTAAAGGACGTTTACTATAAAGTTTTCTTTGGGTATAAAAATATGGAAATTCTTCCCTAAGTGTTAAATGATGATTCGTATAATGTTATGCTTTTATATTCTTCAATGTTTTACTTATTTGGCATGAAATATTATTTTACTAAAATGTCCCTTTTCACATGTTTTTGCATATGCTGTACTTAGTACATTATTTGTACTAACCCCATACTCCCTATACTCTACAAGTATAGGTTGAAGGTTTTTTGGAGGATTCGAAGGTGAAGCTTGGGAAATCTACTCTCTCAAGATTTGGTATATCCTCATATATTCAAGGACATAATTTTTTATTTCCTAGTTTTATTATTAAGACTTATTATCTATTTTATTTAAATGTAAAGGGTCGTGTCTCTAAGATGGCTTGTGAATGAGATGCTCTAATTATTTACGGAAGACTAGTTTTATTAAAGGTTCTTGAAAAGATTTACTTCCGCACTACTTTTCATGTCTTATGTAATGAACGATAATTAAAGGGCTTGTACAAGGACCCAAAAGGGTGAAGTATGCCCGGTCATGAAACGAGGGTTCTCCCTAATTTCTAGGGGGTACTTTCGGGTAAGTGAAAAACTTGGTCTCAGAGCATAAGGTTATGGGAAATAGTTTAGGTTCTAAAACTCTCACAAGCCACATCTAGTAGTATCTTGGTCATTGGTGTGAGTCACGACACATTCATGGACAAGAGGCTATAGGATGATAGAAGTTTCACTTTCTTGTCTATTCTAATGTCGTACCTTAGAATTGAGTCGTATAAGGTGTTTTTCTCAACCTCTTCTGTTTGTGTTTATAGGACATGAATACTAGGAGATCAACCGCTAGAAGAGAGGAGGGAGGTATAGCTAATGAGAGGATCCCTCACCGTGTTGACCAAGTTCTTACTGTTGGTCTACATGAAGAGAATGAGGAGGTTCCCCTTCAAGAACCTTAAGTGCCTCCGGATCACCAAGAGCCTCAAGTGCCCCAAGTGCCTCCTATACCTCAAGATCCTTTTGTTGAAGAAGATATGACTAATGCGGAATTGAGCGCTTCCCTAATGAACTTGACCCAACTCATGACGGCTCAAGCCCATGTCGTCAATAATCACTTTGTTGCCCAAGCTAACCAAGGAGTTGGACCCCAACCTAACGCTAGTACTCCCGCTTCTAGAATTTGGGATTTAATGAGGAAAAATCCTCCCACTTTTCAAGGCATTAAGTTGGACGAAGATCCGCAAGGTTTCATATATGAGGTTTTCAAAGTGGTAGATGTTATGGGTGTGACCCCTAGGAAGAAAGCGGAGTTAGCCGCTTACCAACTCAAAGATGTGGCTCAAGTGTGGTTTGAGCAATGGAGGGTTGAGAGAACCTTAGAGAGAGGTCCGGTTGATTGGGAGGAATCCAAAGAGGCTTTCATAGATAGGTTCTTTCCCTTAGAGTGGAGGGAGAAGAAGATGGTTGATTCATGAACCTTAGTCAAGGGGGAATGAGTATGCAAGAGTACTCTCTCAAATTCACCCAACTCTCTAAGTATTCCCCAACAATGGTAGCCAAACCCTAGGGCTAGAATGAACAAATTTGTGATGTGAGTGTATAGCTTGGTGGAAAAAGAGTGTCGTATGACAATGCTTCTTAATGACATGGATATCTCTAGGCTCATGGTCTATGCACAACAAATTGATGAGTCCATAATTAGGGAGATAAGGCAAGAGGGTAAGAGGCCTAGGTCGGATGATTCTAGTCACAAAAAGCCTAAGAAGAGGTTCTATCACCAAGATTCTTCCATGGGAAACAAGTATAAGGCTCCAAACCAAAAATCCTAAGGTGGTGGCCATTCCTTTGAGAGGACTAGTTGCCCTACTAGTGGGAAGCAACATTTTGGGTAGGTGTCTTGCCAAAACGGATGATTGCTTTGGATGTTGTAATAATGGCCACAAGATGAGGGATTTCCCTTACATCAAAGCAAGAGGGAAAGAGGTCAATCAAGCTTCCCTAGATCCTAATGCTCCAAAGAAGAACCCTTCCTATGGGATGGGAGCTACGAAGGATAACTAATCAAGAGTTGATGGTTTTGGTAAGTCTTAACTCTTTTTTATTATTGTTTTATGTTATGAAATTAGTTTATATAGTTTAATACTTCATATGATCATGTTATCTTGATGAATTGCTCAAAGAATGAATGTTTGAAATTTTTGGTATATTTGGCAGTATCACATTGAATGTTGTTCACTGTGAAAATTTTGTAATTTGAGAAAAATTTACCTTGACTTAATTGAAATTTCAGTGTATGCAAAAGTATTTTATATGACCATGTTTAATGTTTGAGAAGGTAGTTCATCCATAAAAGAAGATTAAGGGTGAGTTTTGAAGTTTGTGAAGTTTTGGTAAAAGTCCTTATGTTGCTAAGTGTTTGAAAGTGTGAAATGATGATGCTTGCTAGTTGATTCTTTGATATGGAGAGTTTGATCCTTGATTTACTGTTTTATGTGATGCTAAGTTAGTCCTAGTAGTTCTTGAAGTTTTAGTGTCATTCGAGGACGAATGTTATTCTAAGTTGGGAAGAATGTAACGCACCAAAATGAACTAAGGTGAACTAGAGCTTCGTGAGTGTTTCTTGAGTTAATTTTCTTTTAAAATTAGTTACTTTAGTGTTCTTAGGCAGTGTGTGAAGGTTGGTTAAGTTTGGAGGTCAAACGTTCAAGAACGTCCATGACGTTCAGAATATATGCCTTCGAAAGTACTTGGGTGTGTTGAGGTGCTTGAGTGAGTTTTACGTCTTCGTTTTGATTGAAATTGATGTGAGGAGTTTTTAAGACCTAGAAGACTACTTTTATGGGTTTAACATACGGGTATGACTCCATCTTGGACCCACGAGGGGCCCTAGAAGAGGACCCCAACACTTAGACAAAACATCCAAAAAGACGTGACCAATCGACGAGCCAATCGACGGCCAGTCGACCAGGAGACAGCCCGTCGACTAGGTCCATCATTTTTACATTGAAGACTTCACATTGGGGAGTTTCAGTCCCAACCAACAACAACCTATCGACGGGCGTTGGTTGACAAACGGCCGGTCTGTAGGGAACTGTAACAACCCTAAAATGGGTATGCTAAGTAATGCTTAATGTGTCTAGAATGCCTAAGATTAGACCGGGTTCACAAGGTAGTTAGTTGAGCTAGGAAAGGTTGGGTCCAGCCATGTAGGGCTCCCGAATATGAAGATTTACCCGGATGAGTCTTTACCAGACTTAAAAAGGGGAAATATTAAGTTTGGACGGTCTAGGGGTAAAATGATTTTTTTCCAAGATAAGGGTAGTATTGTAATTATCCTAAATAATAATTAATTAATTAATTAATAAGGTGGAGGGGTATTTTGGGGAGAGAGGGCGAAAAATTGGCATTCGAGTTAAGTCTTGCTCCACCCGGGTTCGAAACTAAGTATAAGCCATGATTTAAATTGTTTTTATTTAAATTTGTAAATTAACTTAATTAGCTAATATTTATTAGCTGATTTAATAAAAAGGAAAATTATATTTTTTTTAAAAGGGTTGAAAGAGTCCTAGTTTGACTAAGTCCTTACCTAAGCCTAAACTACTTTCCACGTTTCACTCTCTCACGTCAATACCTCAGTTTCACGATCATTCTCTCTTCTTTTTCACGTTTCTCTGCCAAGCAAATATATTAAAGCAGAAAAATTATTAAAGTTCTTCACACTTGAAGAACTTACACAAAAATATAAGGAAAACAAGCTAATCAAAAACGTTAAGCAAAATTATTCCGTTGATTTTGTGTTGAAGTTGTGGGGATTTGGACGTGATTTTAGGAGAAGGTTTTTGGCAGCAAGTTAAGGTTTGAACTAAAAAAAAGGTATGGATTTTCTTACTCTTGGTCCCTTTCCCAATAGACCCTTAGGACTCAGATGAATGTACTCCGAAAACTAGGGTTGTTTCACTTTACATGTTCCCTTTAACTAGCTCCCATCAATTTGTAGGTTGGGTATGTTTGTTGGTAAAAATTAGGGAAGTAATGTGATATCCTGTTGATTATGTTCATGTATGTATGTTCGGATTTATGTGAATGTTAAGCATGTTGTCCGAAGTTATGTGTTTATGTGTGTGCAATGTGTAGCCGTGACATAAACTCTTGGTTTGAAGTTCGAAAATGACATGTTATGGTTGTATTCATACATGCACAAACTTGTTTAAATTGTGATGTTCATATGAAGTATAATGTGGCTAATTTGAATGGAAATTATTAGCTAAATGAATCCATCAGAATGCACCTAAAGATGTACTAAATGATCGATGAATTACCCTAAAAACTAATATGTAAATGTTGATGAAAATGAGATGAAAAACGTACCAAATTTCCAGCATCTTGTTGATGAGTTTCAGCCAAGATAAGTGATTTAAAAATTCTGATTTGATTGCAACTCTTTATAGAATGTGATATTGAAAATGCACCTAAAGAACTCACTAAAAGCTACTTCAAACGTATACACATTTAACGTGAAAGAGGTGAGAAAATAGGCTGCAAAAAGGTGATCGAAATTCCATCACTTTGATGTTAGTTTCGGTCAAGTTAAGTCAATTAACACGTTATGTTAAAATGAAGAAAAATAATAGCGGCCACTGAGGATCAAACTTGTGACTTCACCTTGTTAAAATTCATAAAATAATGTAAATTAAAAGAATGTGGTAAGGGGGAATCGAACCCTGACCTTGACTGGAAAATGAAACTGTGAAAATAAAAATGAGAGGAGTGGGATTAAAACCCACAACCTCTTGGTCAGACTTAAGGAATTAAAGAAAATAAAGGTTGAGGCGTGTGGGAATTGAACTTACGACCTCTAGGATTATTAAGGGAATTAAAGAGAAAAATAAAGTGAGTGTGGGGATTCGATCCCACAACCCCTCGGTCCTAAGACACGCTAATAAGAAAGAACGAAAAATAAGGAAAAATGAAACGAAGGCTTTGGGGCTCGATATCGGGTCCCCAAGCCGTATGGATCAAAATAGAAAAAATAAAAAAGATGTAAGTGTTAACCAAGGGATTTGAAATCGAGTTCCCTTGCCCAAACTCCGTACTGATACGTAAGTCATACGTGAATAAACGTTCGAAATAATGCTGCCCACATAGATCGAAATCGAGATCTTAGCATACATACAAGATGCATAAGTCTTATACCATATAATCTTAGGAAGTTATCAATCACTTAAACGAACTATGGATGAAGCCTCCTGGATTGTATGTAAGACCCATAAGTCTAGAATATGTTTAAAAGTAAGTGAACCTAAGATATATGCAATGAAATGATGAAACCCTAAAAGGGTTAAGTAAGAGTGTGAAACACACTAAATAGACAAGTGGATTGGCATATGATGAACTGAACATTTATGTAATAAAGGGTGACTATTTATGAAGAGCAAATGTGCTAAAGTTAATGAATGTGGCGACAATATGATAAGAGGCTAATGTAAAATATGAGAGCAATCTCAAATGAGCCTAAGTAAATGTTACAAAAACGTACTCACCTATGAGAGTGTAAAGTTAATGAATAGACAAGTCTCTATGAACACTCTAATGAAAGTATTAAAGTTAATGCATACTTAATACTAATGATGAGATGGGAAATTATCTAATTAGCTATGATGTCCTCCTGCGAGATGTCAGCTTTCATGATGTATGAGTTTAACGTAATGAAACTTTATACTAAGCACCGATAGGCTATCTATGAGTGGTGATGCCTTCCTTCGGGAAGGGCGGAGGTTCACGTAACTCGAATGAGATGAGACTGTCCGGCATGCCAAGTATGGGTCTCCTTATATCTCCTAGTCTTTGAACCTATACTTCCAATATATGGATCTAGCAGGCTTCAATCCGCCATATACGCTAGCATGTTTTGGGTCACTTTGGATAGTGATTCCACCTCTTTTCGATGTGTGACAGATACTGGATTTGATTATCCTCACATGATGTATGTCGGTTAAAGTTAAAGTTGATATACCGTGGTTTCACGGTATAATTAATACTTTTTCCTTAAGTTTAGTGTGTCCGAAAGCCTTTTTGTGCTAATTTTGATATAAGTTTCTCTTTGTTTTGCAGGAAATCTGTCCAAAGCTGAATGCGGAGATTTTGAGCGAAAAAATGCAGAAGAGACCACCTACGGAGCTTATGACGGTCCGTCGTGCCTGTGACGGTCCGTAGGTGGCAGCGTAGTGCAGCTGCTGAAGGAAGATGGGGAAGTCTGACCAAGTGTGGGATTACGAAGCTTGTGACGGTCCGTCATGGCTATGACGGTCCGTCCTGCAGGTTCGTCGTGAAGTTCAGAGAAGTGATCCCAGTACCCAAATTCCGAGAGTTGAAGTATTTTGGAACGAAGACCCTCGACGGACCGTTGTGCCTATGACGGTCCGTCATACTTGCCGTCGAGGGGAATGAAGAAAGCAGCAGAAGAAATTGCACCAAGTATGGGACGACGGAGTCCACGACGGTCCGTTGTGACCACGACGGTCCGTCGCGTGGTCCGTCGATCCAGTCGCGTTTTGGCAGATTTCCAGCAATTAGAATTCTTGTTTAAATAGGTTTTGTTTTTTTATAAATAGTTCGAAAAACCTCGTTTTTGAGGTTAGACACCTGATAGTTAGAC